>NC_136065.1:251245979-251648964 GCF_964261635.1 Lissotriton helveticus | reverse complement strand
TGTTGCCAGCCGAGAGAAGCTACCAAAGCTATATGATGGAATAATTCCAATTTTGGAAAAAGTGGGCGTTCTAACTGATGAAATCCGCAATGAGGACACCCGCAAATTAATATATCAGGCTCATGAGGATCTTACTAGGACCATGGCGGATAATCTCTTTTCCAAACCCCAACGTAAAAGGGGGGGACCATATTGTAAGTCCTCATGGTACAATGCTGCATGTCGTAAGGCAAAGGGAGAACTCCTCTTATGCATCAAGGAGGGCAAAGGCAGAGGGGAGGTACAGGCTAGCAGACAGGCGTATAAGAAACTGGTTGCCCAGGCCAAGATCGAATGGGAGGAGGGCCAGTGGGAGGAACTCTCCAGTTCCCTAGCTACTAGGGACTATCGCAAGTTTTGGCGAATTGTAAATGGGGGTTCTGAGAACTTACCATCAGCAATCGAACCAAATATTGCAGCGGGGGTGTGGCAGGCGCACTTTCAGTCGCTCTACACTTCAGACACCGGGGATATTTGTAATCTATTCCCAAGCACGTCCATTCATTGCAGGGGCGACTTGTTTACACTAAAGGAGGTGCGAGCAGCCATTGAAGGTTTGGCATCTGGCAAGGCCCCCGGATTGGATGGCATTCCGGGTGACCTGTTTAAACAGGAGCCTGACGTTTTGGCTCCCTATCTGGTCACAATATTCAACGCTGTCCGGTTGGGCATGGAGATTCCCAGTACTTGGCTGGAGGCAGAGGTGGTTCCCATATTCAAGAAGGGCTCGCCTCTGCTCCCAGCCAACTATTGGCCAATTAGTTTAATAGACGTGTCCCAGAAGCTTTTTGGCAGGATTGTGCTGGATCGCCTTCAGGCCTGGCTGGTGGAGACTGACACTCTTAGTCCCTACCAGGCGGGATTCAGAAAGGGGGTGTACACAGTGGATCAGATTTTCCGTTTAAGTCTCATTTACTGGAGGACGGCGTTACTCGAGGGGGGCAGCTTGTACACGGTTTTCGTGGACCTGCGAGCCACCTTCGATTTGGTGCCCAGAATGAAACTGTGGAGTGTGCTAGCTGAGATTGGGGTTCCATCTGATTTTTAAAATTTTTTTTTTAAAAGACGTTTATTAGTAGTCAAGAGAGCAGTACATATAGCAAAGCCTACAACCCCGTGGGCCGGCTGCATCATCGCATTGTCATGGTGGAATAAAGGAGCATGGGGGAGGGTGTTCAATTCCCTCAGCTGTATCAGCAGTAAATAATCCGTTAAGTACAAATTTCCATGCCACATGTGCTCAATAGTCAGTTACTCTGTCAAAGGATGTCTTGTTTTATCTTTTTTTTATAAGTAAACATATTAACTCTGGAAACAAAATAACTCTCGTCGGTGTGTCTCAATCTTCGGCTGTGCCTTCGCGCAACTCTCCGGTATCTACGACACCAAAACCCATGGGTTGTAACATCAGACCATGGAGGTGCGTCAATGAGATTGGGGTCAGTAGCGCATATGTTCAGTCTGTCCGTGTCGTGGTGTAAGACAGCCACGGTGAGCGGCATGGCCCAACGGGCTGTCAACGAATCGTGTGATGTGCCAGACGGGCAAATAATATAGCCATGGTGTATAGTGGGGAGACGTCTCCTGCGTCCAGTCCCGAGGCCGGACATGTAGCCAGGTGGGCCTTCCGGTTGTAGCGTGTGTGGAAGACAAGGCTATGTCTGGGAGACAAGATTCCGAAACTATGAACATGAGTGTGAGTGCAGGGGGGAAGCAGTAGGGGAGAGTGTGCCTGTGGGTGCGATGCTACGAGAAAGGATCTAGGAGGACATTTCAAAATGTCATGAATTAGTGGTGCCCCGTGTGGGTGGTCGTCTAGGCCTACAGCTAGCTCATCGGATGCATGGTGTAGCTGCTGCACGGGGCTTCCGGGGGGGAGGTAGACCGCCCGGCAAGTGCCATGGGGAGGGGGGGGGCTACAACCTGCGTCCTTGTCCCTGCCACGGGCACCCTAACAGTGTCATCCCAACTGTGGCGGTCTCTGAGCGAGCCCTCTAGTCGTGCCCTCCCCCTGGAGGGAACCCAGGATGTCGTCCCAAAGCTGTGCTATCGGGAACTGCCGTAGGCCCGCTAGCTCCTCCCGGTGCAGTGCCGTGCTTTCTGCTCTAGCCCAATTGGTAAAGGACGCATACCAGTATTTGGGGAGTGGCGGGTCTTTTTGTTGCCAGTGTTTGGTGAGCAGCCGCTTGGCTGTGATAAGGCCGAGGTCCCAGAATCTAGCGTGCGTCTTATTGAGTTTGGTTCTTGTGTATAGCCCGAGAATGCAAGCCTCCCAAGTGTGTGGCAGCCCCGGGCCTGTGCTATGTGTCAGGAGGGAAGTCACCTCCCCCCAGTATGTGGCTAGAGAGGGGCAAAGCCAGAGCATGTGCAGGATGTCCGCGCCCAGCAGGTCGCATCTGGGGCAGGTAGCAGTGTTGACCATAAAGTACCTGTTGATTCTGTCTGGTGATAGGTATGCCTGGTGCAGTATGTATAACTGAATCGTCCGGAAGCGGGAATTGCGTGGGATATTCACAGGGCCAGCCAGTATTTGGGTCCATTCCTTGTCCGTCCAGTCCCTCCCTCGGTGGGCCGCCCATTTATCTCGAATCGGTTGTGTTGACCTTTGCGTGTGCATAAGGAGGGCCTGCGCCAGCCAGTGTATGATGTGGGAGCCGTTGCCCATGACATGTAGGTATTGCAGTAGGTGGTGTATCGGCGGCTCTTCATGTATATCTCCCCAGGATTCCGTGTATGTCCGTAATATAGACGTGTGGAGCAGGAATTGCCCTGCTGGCAGACTCGTGCCCTCTGATAGCATCGCAAATGGGAGTATGGTGCCATCTGCGTAGAGATCGCCCATGGTCTCCACCCCAGCCGCAGTCCAGCTCTCCAGGATGTGTGGCGTCACCGTTCCACCTCTCCGGGGGGTGCCCAGCAGGGGGAGCGCAGGGGCGTAAGGCCTGACTCCCTGGGTCAGTTTCAGGCTACGTATGAAGCATTTACGGGCCACAGCCACGTGCAGGGGCAGAGGGCGGGGTCCCTTGGTCAGAGGGTGAAACAAGGCGCACACCTGCGTATGAGTCCATTGGTAGGCAGCGGTGGCTGTGTCGTCTAGGTGCGAGCCGCTAAGCCAGTGAGTCACCCATTGCAACTGCGCAGCCAGGTAGTATAGCTCCATGTTAGGAACTGCCAGCCCTCCCTCAGCAGTCGGGGAGTACAGTTTCGCCAGGGCCACGCGGGGGCGCCCGGTGTTCCAGATCAGGCCACGGATCATCGACTCCAGGTCGCGGAAGATCTTTGTGGGCACATACAGTGGGAGGTTTGCGAAGTGATATAGCAGCCTAGGCAAAGCTATCATCTTGGATAGTGCAATCCTGCTGGGCACGTTGAGAGGCAGAGTCTTCCAGAAGTCCATCTGGGCTCGCAGCGAGGAGATAGCGCGCACCAAGTTGCCCTCTAGTATTGTTTGCGTGTCCCTGTATATGTACATCCCGAGGTACTTAAAGGTGGTAGGATACCATGTGAGTCGAGCACCTCCGAGGTGCACGTCGCATTCCCGCAGGTCGGGGCTGAACGAATACACTCCGGACTTCGTCCAGTTGACCTTAAGGCCCGATACTTTTTCGAATGTCCTGAAAATATCCGACAGTTCATCCGGTACCGCGGTAAGGTCCCGTACATATAGCAGGAGGTCGTCCGCATAGAGCGAAACTATATGCACCCCGTCAGCTAGCGGGATCCCCCATCCCGCTCCCCTGTCCCGCAGTAGCGCCGCCAGGGGCTCCATGGCCAGAGAGAAGAGTAGGGGTGACAGGGGGCAGCCCTGTCGGGGGCCTCTGCGCACCCGCACCGCCTCCGAGAGCAGCCCACCTGTCCGTACGCGCACACTGGGCCTTTGGTAAAGAAGTCCGACAATATCCGTGTAGGCATCACCCAGGCCAAATCTTGCCAGTACCGCCCCCAGATAGGGCCATTCCACGGAGTCAAAGGCCTTTTCAAGGTCCAAGACTAGGCACCCCGATCTCGGACAATGCAACATGGCGGCCTCCTGAACTCGGAAGAGTCGGCGTATGTTGCGGGAGGTGCTCCTTGCCGGCATAAAGCCATTCTGGTCACCGTGGACTAGATTGGAGACCTCTAAGGTCAGGCGTCGGGCCAGTAAGGAGGTGAAAATGTTATAGTCAGTGTTCAACATGGCTAGTGGTCTGTAGGACCCCATGCATGTTGCTTCTCTGCTGGGTTTCAAAAGTGAGACCAGGGTAGCCTCATTAAGCGTGTCCGGGAGTGCAGAGTCCTTGATTGCGGCGTTATAGATCTTGAGCAGCTCCGGAATCAGGATGTCTGAACATGCCTTGAAAAATTCGGCAGGTAAGCCATCCGGGCCAGGGGATTTACCATTGGAGAGCGCGAAGATGGCTTCACGCATTTCCTCCTGAGTGAACGGTGCCCCTAGGTCCCCCTGCTGCGCGTCCGTAAGGGAAGGCAGTTGTATAGTTGCGAGGTAATCGGCGATGTACGTCGGTGAGACCCTCAGCTGCGACTTGTACTGGGCTTGGTAGTGACGCACAAAGGCTTGGTGGATTTTGTTCTGTGTGTACACCACCTCTCCCTCAGCCTCGCGGATGGCGGACACCGGCTCCGTGCGGTTCTCTTGCCTAACTAGCCAGGCCAGCAGCCTCCCGGGCTTGTCACTGTGTTGGTGTACGCGCGCCGAGTGAGCTGCAAAGTTAATATGTCTCAGTCGCTCCAGTAGGGACGTGTGTTCCGCTCGGGCCGCATTTAAGTGGTCTCCCGTTCCTGCCACCACTTCCTGCTCCAGACGGAGCAGGGTTGCTTCCACCCTGCGCAGGTCAGTCTCTAGTGTTTTCTGCATGTTCCCCTGCGTGCCCAGACAGTGTCCCCGTACCACCACCTTAAACGCATCCCATTCAACCTGTGGGGAGGACGCTGTACCGGAGTTGTCTATGAAGTATTGCGTTACGCAAGCTTGTAGGGAGTTCCTAAAGGGGGCGTCCAGCAGTAGGGCAGGTTGGAAACGCCACGTGGGGATGGGCGGGTGAGGGCGCTCCCAAGCCAGGTGTAGCGTGTGTGGATTATGGTCCGAGTGTGTCCGGCCAAGGTATTGAGAGTCTTTGATATGCGGCAGCAGTTCTGAAGACACCATGTACCCATCGAGTCGAACATGCAGCGCGTGCGCCCCTGAGTAATATGAGTAAATTTTGGTGTTAGGGTTGTGAGCGCGCCATGCATCCTGCAAATCCCACTGTGCCGCCCACTGCGTGAGTGCCCTCGTGGCCCCTAGAGAAGCTGCATCTGGCCTGGGTGGGGCCGATCGGTCCAGCAAGGGATCCAGCACTGTGTTATAATCCCCCCCCAGTATCCAGGGGACACCATGCCAGGGCGCTAGCCTCCCCGAAAGGCTTGCTAAAAAGCCTCCCTGGTCTGTATTTGGAAAGTAAACGGATGCCAGAACTACTGGCTGTCCATCTAAGCGGCCTTTCACCAACACATACCTCCCCTCCGGGTCTGTGAGGACATCTGTCATTTGGAAGGGGGTACCCGGTGTCACCCACAGTAGCGTCCCACGGGCAAACGAGGAATACCCCGTGGCATACAGTTGCCCCCTCCATCTGCGGCGCAGTGCAGTCACCTCCGCCCCGTTCAAGTGTGTCTCCTGTAGGAGCGCTATATGCACCCGTTGCCTTTTCAAATAGGAATATATTTGATAACGACGTGCTGGTGTGTGCATACCTCTAATGTTCCATGTGCATATTGTTATCGCGGCCATTCTAGCAGTGTGGACTCCCCCCCATCATAGCCACGAGCAGCAGCCCAACAGGGGTCCATCGCATCCTCCTGTCCAGCTCTCCCACAATCACCCCCCCCCCCAGCACACTCAGCAAAGGTCAGGAAGACATTAGGGAGGGGAAAAACAAAGAACAACAATAACCAACTGGGGATATACCCCACTAAAATACCAAAAGGGCAGTGGCGAAACGGGCCACCGTCCATACTCTCGATCGAGAGAGACAACCTTTCAAGTCCAGGGGGTATCGTGCGCCAAGCACAGTTCTGGCCGTCCAGGTGATCAGTCAAGGAAGGAGATCTAGGTCCCTCCCTGAGCCGTATGGGACAGAGAACAGGCAGCCGATGGCAGTGTTTCGGAATGTGGCGCCATTTGCCCCTTGGGAGGCCTCGCTCCAGCCTGTCATGGCAGGGGAAAGGTATAGGGAGGTGCAGTTTGTTTCTCGGGACCCAGGCAAGAAGGACCCCCCTTAGCCGTGGCCTGCGGTCTGAGGCAGTATAGGAGGGGGACGGGCCAAAAGACAACCCCACCACCACCACACCCTGCCTCCATCCGCATCGCTGGGGCAGTACTCACTGTTCCGATTGTCCACTGTCCAGTTGGCAGGTAGGGGGGGAAGAAGATGTTCCCTGCAGCATCGGGCGCCAGCCTCGCCTCAGCGTCCAGTCGGCTCCCGCCGCCATCCCCCCCACCTCGGCGGTTGTCTCACAGATGACTTGCACAGAGTCAATGAAACAGATCTGCAGTTTGCGGAGTGATGTTCGGTAGGTCCACCGAAATCTGTGAGTTCGGAATCCCATAAATAGCTTTGTCGTCATCGCTAGGGGCTGTCCGCTGGCCGTCCCCCAGGGCCGTTTCCTGGGATGGCGAAGTACTCAACTGGGAGACTCTCCGGAGTGCATCTCGTTGTTCCAGAAGCATTTGGTCTATCGGGGGAGAATGCCGTGTCACCGTCTCCGGGCGTTGGGTTGGTTGCATTCTGTTCCTGCGGCGGCGCCGCGGCCCGCGCGAGCGCGGCCTCGTCTCATCGCCCTGTGTCTTTCTAGGTGCCGTGTCCGTGCCCTCGTCCAGCCACTCACCGACCTCCGCAGGGGTGTTGAAGAAGTAGGTCTTGTCACCCGTCACTACCCTCAGTTTTGCGGGGAAGAGCAAGGAATATTTGAGGCCTGCAGTGAGGAGCTGTCGCTTCACCTCCATGAAGTCGTGTCTTTGACGTTGCACTTGAACAGTGTAGTCCGGGAAGAACATTATTGTTGCATTGTCAATTCGAATTTCGCCGAGTCGTCTAGCTTCTCGCAGCACCGTGTCGCGGTCCCTATAATTTAGTATCCTGAAGAGCAGCGGCCGTGGATTAGTGCCGGTGGTGCGAGGCCTCGTCGGTACTCGGTGCGCCCGTTCCACTACGAAGTAGGGCGATAGCGTGCCTTCGGGTAACAGACCCCTGAGCCAGTCTTCAACATGCTGGGCAGGGTGGTTCCCTTCCCATTTCTCCGGGACCCCCACGAGCCTGATGTTGTTGCGTCTCGCCCTCCCTTCCGCATCCTCGGCCCGGTCTTCCAGGAAGTCCACCCTGTTCAGGAGATCTTGCACCTGCCTATCCGTCTGAGTGATTTTGGGTTCGATCTCCTTCACCGCACCCTCTAGAGTCTTGGTCCGATCGGACAGTTTCCGGTGGTCATCCCGCAGGTGGGTCAGGTCCACGGCGACACTGTCTATCTTTGACTCCAGGGAAGTTCTGGTCTGTTGGAGCGACTGTTACATGCGCTCCCTGGCTGCTAGCACGCTGTCCAGCCTCGCGGTTACTTGGTCGGCGGCCATTTTGTTAAGCAGCTTATCCGTCTTACTCCTCCGGACATGTGCAGCATCGCCCGGCCAGCAGCACCCTCACCCGGGTCACTCCAGCAGCACCTCCGGGAGCACTCCGCCACCAAGCGGGGGGGTTCGTCAATCAGCAGCCGCTCCTCCGGCCAGGGCCGTCCTCGTTATAGCGGGGGGGGTCCGTCAGGCGGGTCCTCGCCTCCTCCCAACGCAGCCTCACCGCACCGCCCCGGGCACAGCGGGGGGACCAGGGGGCCAGGGGGCCAGGGCGGCGTGCGGGTTCACAGGGCCCGAGGTCTATAGGTGAATGGGCAACACAGGTCCGGTGTCCAAGTCCAGGCCCAGGCCACAGCTCCCCGTGTGTCCCCCCTGTCTGTCAGGCAGCCGTCGTCCCCACAGGGCACTCGCAGGCAGGTCCGGCATGGAGCGTGTTGCCCCGGGCCTCCGTCGCAGAAAGGCGGCCCAGCCGCTGCAGCGTGTGGCAGGACAGAGGAGAGGTCGGGCAGCTTCCTCCTAGCAGCGGGTGCGCACTGTAAGCCCCCGGCGGCGTCTCTGCGTGGGCCCCGCTACACAGGCAGGCGCGGGAGGGACTCACCGGGCAGCACCGACGTCAGCGCAGCAGCTTCAGGGGGAGACCCGCCAGCCGGGTCCGCCACCCCGTCTGTGTCCCGCCAGGGGCGTCCTCTCCGCTATGTCCTCTCCGGCGCACCGCCAGGCGGCCAGGCAAGTTCGCGCCACGCACGGAGCACCAGGTGCGTGGCGGCTGCGATGCAGGGGCCTCGCCCCCACTCCTCCCTCGATCCGGGCTCCCCGCGGGCACTTAGCAGCAGGGCAAGTCGAGGTGGGGACCACCAGAGGGGCGCATCCCGGTCGGCGGCAGTCGGCCAGGGGCCGCAGCTGAGGGGGCGGGGATCGCCCGTCGGGGCCTGCAGAATGGGCCCAAGCCGCGTCCTCTCCTGATGTCTCCGCCGGTCGGGAGGCAGCAAGTCCCGCAGGAGGGCCGTAGGACAGGCCGGTGTCGTCCGCAACGGAGCCTCCGGGACAGAGTCGGCCAGAACGCCGAAAAGCGTCACGGGGAGGTCCGCCCGCAGTTTCAGGCGGCTGCAATGAATTGTGGCGGAGAATCGGCTCAGGGAAGGGGAGCTGATTACGGAGCTCTACCCTAATGCGACCTCCGCCATTGCACGCTTGGCCACGCCCCCATGGGGGTTCCATCTGATATTCTTGAAATTCTGCAGAGACTCCACCAGAACAACTTTGCACGCGTCAGGTACGGAAGAAATGGCGAACTGACAGACAGATTCCTCGTTGACAGAGGGGTGAGACAGGGCTGTGTGCTTTCACTGACCCTTTTTTGCCTTTTTGTCAACGGGGTAATCACCCACCTGAATGGGATTGAATACACCGACGCCCCAAATTGGATGGCAGCAGGGTGCCCGCAATTATGTTCGCGGATGACACCCTGCTGCTGTCCAAAACCCCAATGGGGATCCAGCGAATCCTTGACTCCTTCTTGGTATTCTGTACGGAGAGGGGCTTGGAGATCAACGCGTCAAAAACGAAATTTATGATCCTAAATCCCACTCCAAGGACTCGTCCAAATCCATTGCTTGGCACATCACAACTAGAGAGGGTTTCCACGTTTGAATACCTAGGTGTAACTTTAAATGAAAACTTGACATGGGGGGCACATCGGACTAGGGCCAACTTGAAATTGGTCCAAATTGCGGGAGGCATTTCAAGGATGATGACCAAATCAACACATCGCCAGTTGGGCCCAGTCATCCAGATCTACAAAGCCCAGGCCCGGGGTGCTGTAACTTATGGGGCTGAACTCTGGGGACATACACCAGCCCCAAACCTGATGACAACCGAAAACAAATTCATCAGACAATTGGTTGCACTTCCACCAAGCACGCCGCTGCTCCCCTTGAGGTTAGACCTAGGACTTAGACCAATCACAGAGGAACTGGGTCTGAAACCTTTAACATTCTGGAGAAAGATATGGAGTAGCGAGGAACTTATCCAGTACAGGTCCGAGCTTAAGGAGCTTTTAACCCAACCAAAAGCTATGCAGATTCCTTGGCTGAAATACATAAAATCATCGTGTGAGAGTCTAGGGTTCTTAGAACTATGGACCGACCCAGCCAATGCGTCTGCCAGGGTATCGCGTAAAGTTCTGTCAAGGGCGTACTATGACCGAAAACTTGCTTTTGCTTTAGATAGCAAGCGTGAGGGTTCCTTGACGTCTTTATTTACCCGAAGCAAAGACTCCTACTGCCTGGAGAAGGTTCTAGATGGGATGACCCCCGTGTTGACCAGGAAGCTATTCCTCCAGTGGTGATATGGCACATTGCCCCTTAGGTCTTTCACCAGCTCATGGACAACGCCACCAACTACAAACCTATGCCCGGCATGTGCACTTGCCGCTGAAAGTGACTTACATGTGGTTCTATTTTGCAAGGCTTACCAAGACATCAGAAAATACTGGCTTGTCCCCCTTATCAGAAACTTTGGTTGCAGACAGTTCTCCCCCATGTACAGAATTTTAAAAACCGATGTTTCACCTTTAACTGTCTTTGCACTGTCGAAATATCTCACAGCCATGTGGTTTATTCGTACCTGCATTCTAAAAGCGGATTTGGGCCTATAATAATTCTATCACTTTTTTTTATCTTACTTTTTAAACCATGGTTGATGGACTACTCTTATATTGTCTGGCCTTATTCTTAATCAATGTTTTAAATGATTGTGTTTATTTGTATATCTTTGATGGTCTAATTGATCGAAATAAAGATTGAAACTATATGATTAGAAGCTGGTATTGAGCTTCTGAATGTTTGGAGCGGCGTATGGAGCCGTTCCAACTGCGAATGCAGTTGGCTGTGACCCAGTGGCAGCGGCGGTGATTTTCGTCATGTAAACGCGAGCGGCTGTCATTTTGTGCTTGCCGCTCGCTTTAACTTGTCTCTTCTGAGGTAAAACCGGTGTTTTTATTATTAAACGCGCTACAACCCCTTTTTTCCTTGCCTGCTTCTCACAGGACTCCTTCATTACGAATACCCAAAGTATATGTTGCAGAATGCAGTATTTTATATTTTATTTGGGAACGTGTCATGTAGAGATTACACAAAAGGAGTTCTTCATGACATTCATAGTGGATTTGGTGATTCCAGGCAACTATGTCATTTAAGGTGCTACTCTAAATAGATATTATTTAGAATGTGCTCATTTTTATTTTATTTTTGACCTCATTGATTCCTTTTTATGTAGCTATGTGGGGCCACCTTTTTGTTCTTGCTGCACTTTTCCTTCTCTGAAGTAAACCAGCGTTTTGTCTCTAAACCTACGGCAACGTTTCAATAATATAAGACACAGTATGCTCTTTTGACCCCTCGCTCCTTGCTGCTTTCCTTATTATATGCCTCATACTCTATTTTTTATTCTCTCACTGCATTGACTATTTTCATTGTTGCTGACTGCACACCTTTTTCCTCGTTCAGTATACAGACGAAGGGTGACAGATTTTTCTTTGGCTAACTGGCTTTCCCCCTGCATCCTAGTCTATATTTGCGGTGTGGTTTTTTAGCTCATGGGCAGATTGAGACCTCCATTAAAGGTTCTTCATCATCCCTCTCGTCATTTCATGATGGTCAGTGAAGTTCCAATCTCCATCAGAGCCTCATCTTCAAATACTAAGCCCAAGAGGGTTAAAAATTACCCCCCCCTCCCATCTTGTTGTCTCAAAATCCTGTTCTTGATACCATTCTGGATGAGGTGAGGGGGTTGAGATCTTTTATGTCCTCAACTAATGAGAAACTCCAACAAATAGAAGACAGATAGATTAATATGGAAGTTATGGTGTTTGACATGGAGCAACGCATCAGTGATTTACATGATGTTTCAACCAAAATTCCTGTCTTAGAGCAGGAAATCCAACATCTCAAGCTTCATACTGAGGATCTTGAAAATGAAAATAGACTTAATAAAATGTGTCTATCAGAAAATCTTGAACGCCCAGATCTTCTTCTTTTCCTAAAGTGATTTTTGTCGGAACGTTTTGATCTTCCTCCAGAGCCTCCTCTAAATATGCAATGTGCACATCGCCTTGGTCGTTTACAACCAAATGCTTCAAGACCCAGAGGAATTATAATGTTGTTTCTGGAATTTACTGATCTCATGCGTGTTCTTTCAGCAGCTAAAGTGAAACGTCGTCTCATATGGTCTGGTCATACAGTTTATATTTCACAAGATCTCTCCAATGCCACTAATGGAAGAAGAAAGGAATTTTTGGCCCTTCGTCCTCAGATGAGACAATTGCATAATCGTTAAGGCATTTTGCATCCCTGGTTGTGTAAAATTACTCATGAGGGCTCAACACACTCTTTTGATGATCCTACTAAATTGAAGTCTTTTCTCCAAAGTCTCTCACTGAATTCTGCTGATGGCTGTTCCCATCGTCTCTAATTGTTTTGCTTCTTTTCTTTATCTAACTCCTTATGGCTGTTCATATTTCTATCTCTTTATATCTTTTCTCTGTCGTTCCGTCTGTCTTCGGTGTTGTTGCACCCCATGCACTTTTCGTTTGCTTTTTCACTTAGATCTGGATATTTTTCCTTGATCTATTTCCTACTTTTACTATTTCTTTTTCCTTCTTTCTTCCTAGTCTTCCTCCTTTTTCTATTCTTTTTTGTTTGTTCCTTTTTCCTGACAATATTCTGCATGTTGCATGTGCCTATTGTTATTGTTTATTGTTATACAGTTTGTTTTTTCTACTTATCTCATATGTGGTGTTTTTTTCCTTACAGCTGTTCCCCTGAAGTATATCATCTCCTTCCATGTATTACCCTCCCATCCCTCCAATATGTGGAATGTTGTTACGTGGAATGTTTATATGATGTTTGGAAGTCCTGTAACCCTGATTCCCTTGAATTTACTTTTTTTCTAATGTTCACCATACCCATTCTAGAATTGATTATATTTTGATTAGTAAACCCTTACTCCCATCTATTCAATCCTCGGAGATTGGATCTATTTTTATTTCTGATCATGCACCTGTCATTTCTGTTCCTGACCTGTCCCTGAGTTCTCCAAAATTTGGTAGTTGGAAACTTAATAATTATTTGTTTTCAGAAACTGTTTTTATAACTGAAGCTACTGCTTTTATGAACGAGTTTTTTTACTTTTACCAATCCTTTGGACACCTCTATTCCCAATAATTGGGATGCTTTTAAGGCCTCGTTCCCTGCCTTTATTATTTCATATTCAGCAAAAAAGAAGAAACTTGCAAAGTCCAAGTATACAGCTTTACTACAACAGCTTAAACTGTTGGTTCACAATTACTTTACATCTAGATCTCCCTCTGTTCTTCCTGAACTAATTAAGGCCAAATCTGCACTTAACAAACTCTCTACAGTTGATGCTTGTAATGTTCTTCTTAAAATGAAGTCTAAGTATCATGGGGGTCAAAATGAAGCTGGTAAGATGCAGGCCAATTATTTAAAAATTAAATCTGAATGTAAACGTATTAGTCCTATTTTAAATGAATCTACTAATATTTTAGCGTCCTCTAATGAGGATATTGCTACTGCATTTCATTATTATTGCCAATCTTTATATTTTGATGATACGAATCCCTTTAGTCAAAATATACACACCTTTTTTTCTGGACTCCCTAAACCCCCCTCTGTACCTGATGAATTTGAATTACTAGAAAAAGAGCTTACTCTTCAAGAGATAACTGATGCTATTAGGGGCTAGATGTAGGTAAATCTAAATTACCGATTCATAAATACCGAATTTTACCGATTCGGTATTTATGAATCGGTAACTCAGATGTAGATAAGAAGTCGGTAATTTTTACCGATTCTGTAAATACCGAATCGGTATTTGCTATTGAATCCTATGGGCCTTGAAGCCCATAGGATTCCATAGCAAATACCGAATCGGTATTTACCGAATCGGTAAATTTACCGATTTTACAAGGGGGACAGGGTGTCACTTTGACACCCTGTAGCACCCCTGTTTCAGGCTTGTGTGCCATGTGACACACAGACATGCCCTTAGGGCATGTCTGTGTGCCACATGGCACAGGTGTACATACACAGATGTGCATGTACACAGGAATTCGTTATTTACCATGTAATAGTATTACATGGTAAATACCGAATCCTGAATGGCCTGTAGCACTGTTAACAGTGCTACCTACATAACAAATTACAGATTCGGTATTTTTACCGATCGGTAATTTTACCAAATCGGTAATGCTATTGAATCCTATGGGCCTTGAAGCCCATAGGATTTCATAGCAAATACCGAATCGGTAATTCCCGAATCGGTAAATTTACCGATTTTACAAGGGGGACAGGGTGTCACTTTGACACCCTGTAGCACCCCTGTTTCAGGCTTGGTGTCCATGTGACACACAGACATGCCCTTAGGGCATGTCTGTGTGCCACATGGCACAGGTGTACATGCACAGATGTGCATGTACACAGGAATTCGTTATTTACCATGTAATAGTATTACATGGTAAATACCGAATCCTGAATGGCCTGTAGCACTGTTAACAGTGCTACCTACATAGCAAATTACAGATTTTGTATTTTTACCGATCTGTAATTTTACCGAATCGGTAAAATTTACAGATTCGGTAAATTTACAGATTCTGTAATTTTACAGATTCTGTACAATTACCGATTCGGTAAAATTACAGAATCTGTATCTTTTCAGACCCCTACATACCAATGTCCAAATACCGGTCGGAAACGGCCGAAAATCTGTATTTTCGGCCGTTTCCGACCGGTATTTGGACACCTACATCTGGCCATAGGTACTTAAAAAATCGAAAGCACTAGGCCCTGATCGTCTTTCTGTTGACTTTTTTTCTACTTTTTCCTTTATTTTTGCTCCCAAACTTCTGGCCCTTTTTAACTCATTTCTTATTCTAAAGCCTCTTTCTTTATGGAAGCCTTGATTGTTCTTATTCTAAACCTGATAAAGATCACTCCCTCTCTAAAAACTATCGTCCCATATCATTATTAACTATGATTGTAAGATATTTGCTAAAATTCTTGCCTCTCAACTCGAGAACATTATTCCACTAATGATCAAAACTGATCAAGCTGGTTTTGTTAAGGGATGATTGGCTGTGGACAACGCTCGTATGTTTGCTAATGTTATCTCCTTTGGAAGGAAATATAGGTCTCCACTTGCAGTATTGTCCTTAGATGCTGAAAAGGCTTTTGATCGTATAAACTGGCAATGTATGTTTAATACACTTCAATGGTCTGATTTTGGTCCTACTTTTATTTCTTATGTTAAATTGTTATATTCTTTTCCCTGTGCTGTATTTTTGTGAATAACCGTTTTTCAATTTTTTTTCTCTCTGTAGGGGTACATGCGAGTGTTGCCCTCTTTCACCTTTGTTATTTGTTTTATGTCTTGAACCCTTCCTTCAGCGTATTCGTGTTAATACACTTATTTCTGGCTTTACACATAATTCCATAGAAACTAAACTACAAGCATATGCTGATGATATTTTGGTATATATGTCTACTCCCAATACATCCCTCCCTCCCTCCCTTTTTGGATGAGATTCAGTTGTACTCCAGTATTTCTGGATATAAGTTGAACTTTTCTAAAACAGAAGTCTTACCCTTGAATTCTCTCTGTTATCAATACATGTTTAATGATACAAATGTTACTTGGTGTCCCACAAAAACTAAATACCTTGGTACTTGGTTCTCCTCTACTCTATCTACCGCAATTAGTTGTACATTCAATGTACTAATTACCAAAATACATTTACTCCTTCAATCTTGGTGATCCCTTCATTTATCTTGGTGGGGTAGATTGGATACTAATAAAATGATGATTGGGCCAAATGTCCTTTATACACTATCTATGTTACACTTTCGAATCCCTATCTCATATTTTTCACAAATTAATTCTATTTGTTCAAAGTTTTTATGGAATAACAAGCACCTCTGCATTGCTCTTATGAAACTCAAACGTCCCAAAAAAGAAGGCGGTGTGCATTTTCCTGATTTTAAATCTTATCTTTCTGCATTTTTAGTTCGACAATTTTTTGCTCAAACTAATAATTTTGCTGATATCCCTATCCCCCGTTGGATTGTTTTTGAGCGTTCTCTATTAAAAGATTTTTCTTTTCGAAACATAATTTATATGTCTTATTGTACTTTCACATCAGATAATCCTATCTTAAAATATTCCCAACAGTTATTATATAATATTTTGTCCGATGGTCTTGATCCTTTTCAATGTTTTTTGTACTCTTCTGTCTGGTATAATAAATTTATCAAATATAAACGTAAATCATTTTATAACAAACATTGGAAGGAGAAGGGACTTATGGTCACTCATCAATTAATTCGGTATAACTCTGTTATTCCCTTCCTTGAGTTACAATTGTAATATCATTTGATATGATATGATGAAGCATGACATTCTTCAGGGTGTGTGAGGGCATCACGAAGAAAGACCTGTCTCTCTCCTGCCCCCCTTGGGAACTGCACACCTCTTGTAGCACAGTTCTCTAGGAGTCTTGTGTGCAGGACCTGTTTAAACAATGGCTCCGGGTCCCACCCCTTCTTTCTTAAAGCTTCTCTGTAGCAGCCACAATATCACGGCATTGGTAGCAGTGACCAAACCCAATCCAATCTTACCTATAAATGAAAGGAGAGTTGCTCCTTAGGCTAGTAGGAGTTGAGGGCCCGCACCTTACCGTCTTAACAGGGAAAGACATTATAGACACGTACGTCAGTATCATCTAGTGTCAGTAACATCTAGCGTTAGAAGACCAATGTACTATATATCGTACAACAGACCGATTAAAGCCACCTCGTGAGGCATGCCACGCAGGACATCAGTGATATACTGAGATAAGTCCTGATGGCACTATCACTGGTTTCTTGAACAGGAGCATGTTGGGACACGCAGTAGACTCATTGAGTGTCTGGGGGAGCACATGCGCCTAGGCCTTTGGCCCCTCCCCTTTGACGTATGTAGCACCCTCCTGTCACTCATTGTTGAGATCCCGCATCCCAGCTGCTCTTGAAAAGGCACTTTTTAAGACTAGCTCGTACTTTGTCACCTCGTTATTTGCTTAAACGGAGGACAAACTCTGTGGGAATCTCACTATCCCCTACCTAGAGCTATGACATAATTTCTTTTTTCTTTCTTGTCTTTTTTCACCTAGGTGGCATCTTGGAGCTGCAAAAATCTAACTGGTTGTGTGAGTTAGACCACACGGTACATTGTTACCGGGCACACCCAGATACCAACTTAGGGTATTAACCCTTGGTTCACTGATTCACCTGCACCACACTCTATTTTAATTTGTTTTCTTGGTCCTGAGGAAGCGCTAAGGATCAGGTAGGACCACATATGCGCGAAACATGTCGACCTATTAAGTTACCTAGAGCCCATTAAGCCTACACGGGTTATGCTTGACCTACGGGTCTTTTATTCTGCCAAGGGTGCCACTCTTCATTAAAATTTCTTTCTGGGTAACCCTTAGACGGTTTTAATGCACTCTACACATACCACTGCACTTATCTGAAAGGCGCCACACCACACACCCGCATGCTCCATACGGCATTTTGTCTCAAAAGATCTCCACCAAAGTGACCCTTCGGGGGACCCATAGAGCATTGCAGCGACGGCCCGACGAGGGGCAAAACACCCAATGATGAAGCATGACATCCTTCTGGGTGTGTGAGAACATTAGGAGACAAGACTTGCTCTTTCCTCGCACACGAGGGCCTCACTAAACCTAGGATCTTACAGCTCTGTCTTACTCTTTACTGAGTGGGTAACTATATGTGCCCCTCTTCTGGAACAGTGCCCCCTGTTTTGGTTAATATGGTTTACATTAGGAGCACGGGCACTGGACCAAAACTGGCTCTTGGTCCCCCCTCTCTCGTTATATACTTACATGAACAAGAAAGAGACATACAAGAATGTCCTGACATATATATGACATGGTAGTTATAAACATATGCTGGTTGAGATGATTGTTGCTGTCTCTTGTTTCTGTACTTGAATCACAATAAAAAGGTATTATAAAAAAGAAAGAGGCATAAAATAGACCATCCAGCAAAGAGAATGGGAGAAGTGATTCAAAAGGAGAGAGAAATATTGAAAACATTTAAAAATGTTCCTGGAGGAATTTTCAGAAAACAGATAGGAAAGGAAGGTGGAGGAGTAATGAGTGAGGGAAAAAGCACAGGAGGGGAGGGAGTAAATGTAACTGGGGGAACTGAAAGGCAAGCACAGGAGATCTTCTCCCATATTGGGCATTGCAGTATGAAATGCACTGGTAATGCCTATAGTTTAGCCTTTTGCCAGTCACACACCATTCATGCTATTATAGGTAGACAGAGCAACACACTTATATATAGGTCACCTGCCATGCAGTCACACAGACCAAGAGATATACTTGAAGCATGATTGTGAGAGTAGCACCTCTTGAAGTGCTAGATGCGACAGGAGAGTGGAAAGAGGGGAACAAGGGAGAGTCAATGAGGGAGGATCCTTGTGAATGGGATGATTTTCCTCAAAAGGGATTGTTAGATGGTAGGCTGCATAGGGATCCAACTGGTAGAAGCAGGAAAAAAACTGGCTGTAGGTTGGAGAAGTAAAGGGTAGTATAGAGTTGGAAACAGTGCAAGGAATTTGGGCCTGACAGAGAGTGAAGAATTACTTACTGTCAGGGGCATTCCAGGACAAGTCAGTGAGAGCCAGATATCCATGTCAAGAACCCAACATACAAAGGCTAACACTCAAACAACAAACATACTGGAGCACATACAGTTACACTCAGATATGGTCAGGCAACACATATGAAGGCCCACATAAAGGAAAAGGAGAAGATTGGGCTGAAAGAAGGGGAGAATGTTTAGACTCAAGTTCCATGTCCAATTAATATTTTGACCCATTATTGATTACATCTAGTTTGAGGAAGAGGTAAGGTTGATGTTAATGTCAAACCAATCCTTCACTTCTCTTCAGAGTAATCAGTTTTACTGGATTATGGCATTCTCCATTCTCATGCCAGTTCAATCACTGTCTTGTTTGGAGTGATGCAGATCTCTCTGACTGTCCATTCCATCTTTTGCCTCTTTGCTACAGGCATAAGTAGGCAGAAATACCATTTAGAGCTTCAGTGCCTTTAAAGGTAACGCATGACTTTGGTTTAGAAGATTGGTTCATTTTAGATTGTGCCTTGTGGGGCAGATTCTAGTGGTCAGCGATGAATCCAGCTGTGGCCCGTGCAGGTAAGAGCAGCGGAGCTGAGGGGGGGGGGATTTCAACAGACGACGACAAGAGAAAATTAAATATTTATTTAATTTTCCCTTGTGGTCGACTGCCGAATTCCCCCAACTTGGCCCCCACCACTCGACTGCTCTTAACTGTACGGGCCGCAGCTGGATAAATCTCAACCTGGATGATTACAGCCCTGGATGAATGCAGAGTTATGACTTTTTTGAATTTGCTCCGCTTCCCATACGTACACCTGGAAACCTGTGGCAGTTGCAGGTTCCTAGTAACACCTAAGTAAATATATTTTCTCATGAAAATTTGCAGATGTATTTTGAGGTGAGAAAGTTTGCAGTGTCAACTGTTTATTTCTTTTCTCCATTTGAAAACTTATTTTCCCACTGAGAAACCGCTTTCTTTACTCCATGTCCACATTTTTGGGGTGTTCTCTTCTCTCACACTGGAAATTAATTTTGTAATGTGGCATTCGACAGGAAACCAGTTTGCAAATATTCATAAACATATCAGTTTGTGGTGTGTACAAACGTTTATGGCATGTTCACAGTGGAATGCTGACTTCCTGCCACATTAAATAGTTTAATTCATGCAGAATCCCCAGTGTAAGTCATTTCAAAAGAGCACGACCAGCTTTCCTGAACTGGAAAAGTTGTTTTACATTTGAAAAAGTCTATTTATATGGGTAAATGTACACATACAAATATACCTTTGTGAATTTGGTCTTATTTGTCATATCCTGAACTTTCTCCTAACACATCATTATTATTAGATGTGGTAGTTAATTGACGCACATGGGAATACTAGAATTTCCAAAATGCATCAACCTCTTAAATGAAAAGAAATTATCAATAACATGATATCCAGCATTAGCAGAACAAGCTAGATAAAAATTTGATTTTTTTCATATTACTGATTTCAAAGTATATGCATCTTGGAATTTTGGAAAATAAGAAAATGCGAGAAAATGCTACATGTTCATTATATCCTATTTTAATTTTCATGCTTTCATAAGAGTTATGCCCTGAACACCATTATATTTTTAATTATTTTACCATACCTGCCTAAAAACATGTTTATTTTATTTTGTGACAATTGCCTCCATCCAATCAAGCATTGTACAAAACTACACTCTGCCTAGAAAATGTTACATGTTGACAACACACAAAGAGATGTTTCAAGAAAGGCATGAATACAAGTGCTCGCTATAAGTTATGGTATGTCATGTTATATGTCATGGTATGTCATGTCATGCAAAGGCAATGTTTTCTTATGGGCGCCAGCAGCCAAACAATCAAAATAACAGATAATGAATTAGCAAGTAAAAGAAGTAAAAGCCATCCTTGAAAATTATGTTTGAATACATCTCTCCCTAAACCAATTGCAATTCAAATCTACGTACAAAAAACTTGAGAAACAGTTTTTTATAAGAAGGAGTTCAACATGGGACTCTTCACCATGGTGAACGTCTTCATATTGAAATATTCACGGATTTGGGTACAAAATAAAAATTTCAACAGAGTGATTTAGCTCAGGCCTAGATATTGTACCAAAGGAGCTGGAAGAAAATTTTCTAGATCAGCCCTAGAACCTCGAGTCGAAGGTACTTTTTCTCAGCATGAAAGAGAAGGTGGGAGAGAAATCGGTAACAATGTCAATACATCCAATTGCGGTATTCCTAGGGCAATTAAGAAACACACACTACTGAATAAAGTTAGTTCAATTATTACCAAGCCAAAACAACTGGATATACAGGCACCTCAAAATGAGGTAGTAGAAATACATTGGCACTAATACAAAGCCAAATCTACAAATGAAGTTAAGGCATTGTGAAATACACAAGACGAATAATTCAAGAATCAGGATATAAAAGATTAAGGAGCAAGTATCCAGGTTCCCTTGCATCGAAGTTTCTTGGTAATAAAGTATTAATCTATCCCTACACTATCACTAACGTTGACATCCCTAGTTAATCATTTTGAGAGGCAGGATCAGTTAAGGTGTCAGCATGTGGAGTCTTCCTTAGAAGTCTCTCCACTTCTAACGGGTCAGGTAGCATGACGCTCCTGAGACAGAACAAATTCTAAGATGCTCTCTCTCCAAAGTGCAGAGAAGAAGTGGGGCTCTTTCCCTACTTACAATTCTCACAATATCTCAGTTTTCTTCCCAAGATGCATTACAAGTCACGCCATCAAATCCGATCAGGCCACATTCTCGTAGCTAATTTCTATGAGATGACGACTTAGCATGATGATCTTGATACCAAGGCCTTCTCTGATGAAAAAGTACAACAGTTCTCCTTATCAGCGATAGCTCCCAATGTATCCTCTTCTCTCCTTGCCTAACTCCTAAAACAAAGACCTTATTCTAACTAACAAGGACGCTTCTTCTACCTACAACATAAACATGGGAAAAAACAGACTCTAACATGCACACGGAATTCAACTATTATTTTCTAATGTGAGAGCCCACGGGGGCAATACATTCAAGGCCTACAAAATTCTGCTAACATAAGAGAAATGAGCATGAACTTTATGAAGTTATATAGAAATTAAGACATGTGCAGTTAATATTCTCATCTACATATAAAATGACACGATTAATAAACACATTTAATAATAAAACGAATGTCAGTGGCACAACCCAAGTGCTTTCGGTAAATGTTCTTTGCTGTTTACATTTGATTGACAACAGAATTCTTCATATATTCTACCTATTGGCCTACACCTGTCACATTCATGTTATTACATTAGAAGATCCTAACATTCAGGTTAAAACATCAAAAGATTTTATGGAGATGCAGTCTACGTGTGTGATTATTAAGTCCGAATGAGGTCGCACACTGCTCGTCCCATCAGCGTGTGACCCCGGAGCATGATGGTCGATGTGGTCGGTATCAGCAGGTGAACACCCTCAAGACTCAAGACTTGGGTAGAAGCGCACCCGCTGATACCGACCAAATCGACCATCATGCTCGGGGGTCACACGCTGATGGGACGAGCAGTGTGCGACCTCATTCGGACATACTATTTATACAGGCTCCCTTGAGCCGGTGGAGGTGACGACCTCGAGACAACGCACCTGCGCGCCGTAAGAGGTATCTGGACCTTCGAATATTTTCAGCAGCCCAGGCAGCAACCCCATGCACATGCCTAATCCCTGTTGATGAGCGTTAATGAACGCGAAACACGTGTCCAGGGATGGCAAGCACACCAGTGAACACCCTCAAGACTCAAGACTTGGGTAGAAGCGCACCCGCTGATACCAACCAAATCGACCATCATGCTCCGGGGTCACACGCTGATGGGACGAGCAGTGTGCGACCTCATTCGGACATACTAGTTATACAGGCTCCCTTGAGCCGGTGGAGGTGACGACCTCGAGACAACGCACCTGCGCGCCGTAAGAGGTATCTGGACCTATGAATATTTTCGGCAGCCCACGCAGCAACCCCATGCACATGCCTAATCCCTGCTGATGAGCGTTAATGAACGCGAAACACGTGTCCAGGGATGGCAAGCACACCAGTGAACACCCTCTAGACTCAAGACTTGGGTAGAAGCGCACCCGCTGATACCGACCAAATCGACCATCATGCTCCGGGGTCACACTCTGATGGGACGAGCAGTGTGCGACCTCATTCGGACATACGTGTGTGATTATAATGCACCCCTACAATGAAAATTGGATTTTGCGCTAAATCAGTACAAACAACTTGGTAATCATCCTTAATTTTTCAGCTATTTTTGAAGTATGACATGTTTGGCAGATTTATTTGTTGTTAATGAAAAAGCATGTAACCTTATCATTCCTTACACACTGTCACTGAAGTTAGCAGTCCAACAGTACATTGAAATATGTATTTGATATGACCTTCCAGACCACCATAGTGGACTGTACTAGTCAGTAAAGGCCTGCACCTGGGTTACAGGCCCAAGCCCAAGGTGAGGGCCAATTGCAAGGCAACCGAACCTTAATGGCAAGTATAGCCTGCTACAGCAGCTGTAAGGCTATTAAAATGTTCAACCACATGAGGGTGGACTGACCTAATTTAAAAAAATCCAGCCTTCTGGAGGCAGAGAGGGTTTCAAACCACCACAGCTCTGAAAGTTCTAATACCTTTTACTATCTTGTTCTGTATTTACTTATTTATATAGATGTATATTGCACATGGCTTTACAGATGACAATAAATGTGGAAGCAGTAGTGAACCATGCAAAAGGAAATGGCAATATTTACTGACTGATTTCATGCAGCACCGCTATTTGTCTACAGTAATATATTTATAGTCCAAGTCAACTCTTGGTCAAGATTCAGATCTTTTCCCGCAGAAGTTGCAGGATACTGCCTTTCGAAAATGTCAACTGAGTCAAAACTACATCCCGCTTAAAACAGTTCTCTGGCTTTCAGTTGTTACATTTTCAACATTACAGGAAATAATTTTTCACAGAAACCATGTCATCAGAAACACAGTGATAAATAAGGGTCCAGAACATCCTGTCGTTTCAAATATGTAAAGTGGCTGTATAGTTTATTGGCTGCTTTCGGATGTTTCACCTTGGTGTAACACAGGAAGGGATTAAATGAGGAGCTACAGATCAAACCACTGTGCTGGAATTCTGACTCCTGTCTTAACCAAGTATTATTTTTTATGTTATTTTTATCACAGTGTCAGCAGTAGCAACTTGTTAGTTACAGCAACTTGTTAGTTACAGATTCAGTTGTAGTTTCCATTTAAAAGATATTGTTTGACTTGTTAATAACTTTGTAACTAATTGGCAATTCTGCTGCAAATGTAACATAACGTTATAATGTGCAACTTAGTGTTGGCATATCAGGTTTTGCACTGATTGCCAGGTAGGAAAAGATAGAAGGCAAAAAAATAGGGAGGACCCACAAAAATGTTGGCTCTCTATTACAGCCAAATGTTGAGAGGAATTGCCCCAAATTTGGCTTAAATCCGAAACCTTCCTCAGAATGTACGCTGTTTTTGGTTTGAGGTGAATCTGTTTGCTGATCTTTTTTTATATCTGTGTCACAAACTGTTTAAGTTATCTTGGATTATTCACAGAACCAACACCAAAGAGGAAATACAATTAATAAAAAAGCATAAATAAATGTATTTAAATGGCCAGTATCCTTTCAATCGAAACTAAGAAGATTAATAATTTGGGGCCTTATTTACAATACTTTGACGCATGGCAGCGCAGGAAGCCCTACTTCTGTGCTGCCGTGCGTCAAAAGAAAAGAGCAAGAATGCACCATAGCTACAAGAGATAGCACATTCCTGTCCTTTTCCTTGCAGAATGCAGCACACATAGAAAAAAGAAAACCAAGGAGAAATAAAGGCATCGCTCCTCGTTGTGCCTCCCTTACGCCTCCCCTGGGGAGACGTAGGAATCTGACGCATTACCAGGTTTACGAAACCTTATAAATGTGGGAAAGCGCCAGGTTCCGTAGATGTTGCGTTAGAACACCTATGGAACACCCTTTCAGATAAAGTAATGTGTGAAAGGGGGCCATATTTACAAGCTCATGAAAAGACACATAGGATGGCTTTAAGTGGCCTTGCAAATATGGGGAGGCACACTGCGACACCAGTGCTTCAAAAAAAGTGACACACGTGCTGTAGCAATGGGCTTGTAAATAAGCCCTATAGTCTGAGGGATCTGTAACCGGTTGTGGATCCTGAGTTTAAATAAAAACTGTAACAGGACATACAGCTTCATCTGGTTCGAGGAAGGTTGTGTGGCAGGAGGCAATCCCAGAGAGACATTTAGTGCCTCAAAAAAGGAAAAGTCACAGAGTTTTTCAAGTGGGATTTGTAGCCCCAACCACGAATTCACAAAGCCATCTTGGATGTGTGAACCTCAAATTTGTAAAGCTCAAGCAGTCAGCTAAAGCATTGGCTCAAAGCAATGTTTTAGTTCCAGAGATCTGGACCTGGTTATATAGAGACAAGAAAATGTGAAATGTAGTATAAGGGGCGCGCCGTAGTATCCCATGCCCACATTGGGCATGTGAAGGGTGCTATAAGGGGTAGACATTACCCCTAAAAACGAAAATAAGCTCATGGTTACCAATGTGTGATCTATATGGAAGCCTCTGGATTTTCACACATCGATATCTGCCATATTCCGATCATACCTATTGTGTATCTGAAAAAGAATCCACAGAGAGAGCTGCTCCTCTCCATGTATCTTTATTTCGGATTCAGGACTCTGGAACCACAGAGTAAATTATAATATATATATATATATATATATATATATATATATATATATATATATATATATATATATATATATATATATATATATATATATATATATATATATATATATATATATATTTTTTTTTTTTTTTAATAAATCTTTTTATTGAACAAAACAAGGACTCTACAAAAGAAACAAATAATAAAGACATCAGGTGATCACATACAGTCTTCAACACATGGGTCATTGTGGCTGGGTACAGAATCACAAACAATAATATACAATGCTAGGATCATGAGGATTCCTGCACTTCCACTCCCAGAGTTAGCAGCGATGGCTCACAAATCTCTTCTCGGTGAGTATTCCATGCTCCCCACACTTTCGCCCACTTCTTCTGGCATCCTCTGGCTACAAACACTGACTTCACTCTGAACATGCACCAGTCAAGGTCTTCCGCCCACTTAGTGACTTGGGGCGGCTGACTAGCACCCCAAAGCTGGGTAATATTCCGCTTGGCCACCATGTAAGCCAGGGTGACCCACTGCTTCTGATACACATTCAGATCCGTAGGCTCCCACACGTTCAACAGACACCTTCAGGCTTCCGGTATTAACTCCACCCCCAGGACATCTCTTAATACATCGTGAATCTTCATCCAGAAAGTCTGTACCTCCACACAATGCCATAAAATGTGAATTAGGGTGCCGGATTCTCCACACTCTCTCCTACACTCACCACTCCCTCCTTGTCCCATTCGTATCAGTCGAAGCCCGTGATATATAACCTGTGCAGTATCTTCAGTTGCACTAGTCGGAGAGCCTCATCTGAATCGCCACAACCTTAGGAGAGGAGACTGCTTCCACCCGGTCTTCATCATCTAATTCTAACCCATCCATATTCCACTGGGCTCTGATTCGCCCCAATGGGTTCTCCATATTGTTGATCAGCTTTCTATATATCAGTGAGATAGTCTTTTCTGGAATATGTCCGTCAAGCACCCGATCTTCAAGGGGCGACGACTCAGGCAGTATCGAGTCCTTAGGGACATGTGTGGCAAGGGCGTGCCGCACCTGCAAATATCGGAAATATTCATTCTTGTGCAAACTATATATTTTTTTTACAGATTTGAATGTGTGCACCGCGTCTTTCCCCAAACATCCTTTACATTAGTAATTCCAATTGTGTCCCACTTGTTGAACCCCTTAGTTTTCCACAGACTACCCAATTTCTCTGAGTTCAACAGGGGAGTGGCCAATGTGAGCCTACCTTCCCACCCCAAACACCTGTTAGCCACATGCCACACCTGCACCACATGTGCGGTCGGGCCTGTTAACTCAAACTTCCCCGGCCTGGCGTATAGAGCCCTATCTATCATCCTTCCCGGTGCCTGACCTCGATCCATAGCATATCCCGGGTCTCCGGGGGGTCCGTAAACAATATGATTCACAGTAGCCAATTGTGAAGCCCAGTAGTACTTCCTTAAGTCAGGAAGACCGATCCCACCATCATACCATGGGAGAGTCAACTTGACAAATGCAATTCGGGGTCTGCCGTCCCATAGGAGCTGTCTCTGGAGAGCCTCAATCCCCCTAAAATATATATATATTTTTAAGGACAACCAGCACAATTCAAGGAGGCACTGAGCGGAACACTTAAAGGAGGTGTGCAATAGTCTATGTGCAGAAAAAGCTGATCAAAGGCCAGACACATTTTATAAAATATTAGGAATATGGGCATAGCAGAAGTAGGTGATGTACACATGGGGACTGGTTGCTGGACCTGCACTCACCACCTGCTGTGTATAGCCAGAGTTATGTACAGTTAGATGCTCAGAGCAGGCCATGCGCATTACATCTTTATTTTGCAGTGAGCAGTTTATGGTGAGCAATCCAACAATCACTTGCTAAAATGTCGAAATAATGGTGAGCAACACAACATCTTGCCAGAATGTCAAAGATGCCATCACAAATGACATCACCAATGCCTTCACTAGTGACATCAAATATTGCCTGTCCATTGACACACCCCTGAAACACCTCCTCTGGCCAGGCACCTCTCGTAGGTAATTTTCAACCAAAACTTGTACTCGGCAAAATATGGGGCAAATGGTTCAACTTACTGCCAGTTCGAAGGGTTCAAGTGGTTATGTTTGCGGCGAGTAACAGGCGGGGGCAGCGCTCCGTGCACAAGTGCAGTATGAGTCTACATCATCTTCTTTTTAATGCACTATATCTGAATATTGTGTCTGATGGCTACCAATGTATTCTTTTGACCTTTGAAAATTTAATAAACTTGATTATCAAAAAAAATAACTTGTGCTCGATCCAACAACAGTTGATGTGTCCTTGTGTCCCAGGCTTCTTCAGCAAGAAAAATATCGGCTCCCAATTATCGGCACTCCTGAATACTTTGTAATAGGTCTCCTCCATGTCTAACTCCTAAAACAAAAGGCATTAGTCTAACTAACAAGAACAGTGTTCTTGCACATGCAACAGAATCATGAGAACAGAACAACCTTGCACGCACATGAATTTCGCTAACTGCCTCCAAATGAGATCTATACCAGGGAAAATGCATTTCAGGCATACACAAATCAGCTAACATAAGAAATACGAATAGGCCTTTATAGCACAAATAGTAAATATTCCATCTGGGCCTTTGACATCAATTTCAATACCCATTTATAAATGTTGCATCTACAAGCACTACATTTCATCACGTTTAAGGCACAATTAATCATCTCTACGTGTGCAGACTTTAATATGGTTCACGTTTAAATCTAATGCATTACATTACACATGAGCTACTTTGTTAAGCTTTTGCAATGAACACCGAGAAGTACATGATTCCCTCTAAATGCCATTTTACTGTCTTGAATGGCACTACTCATTCTAACACTTCATTTACCATTGTTTATTCCAACACAATTTACTAACTAAAATGAACACACATAAAAATATCTCTGGGTACGGACTATTCGTGAATATATTGTACCCTTATAATTTCCAGAGTTTCACTGCGCTCTATCAGGGTTACTGTAGATGGTCGGAGTGGTATAAATCTGTGCCAACAATAGTAAACGTTGATACAAATCATATAATCTACCCTTGGCATAGCAATTTTAAAGTCAGCAGCCTCTACACTCAAGGAGAAACAGTTAGAAAACTAGAAATCATTATTAGGCAGGTGTGTTTAATAGTGTGTCTACTCCATGGACATTGTTGACTAAATATTTGCAGATGGTGAGGGAGCTCTGAAAGCTAGAGCAAACCTTCAAGGATATAGTGCACTTCAAGCCTTGTATTCCCAGCTCGTCTTCCAAGACAAACTACACAACTAGCTGGAATGCCAAATGGTAACAAATGTTCTTTACTCCTGCATTGTCTCAGAGGCCATCATTTTGAAAGTGTCCAGAACATCAAGGGCTCCACCGTGGTTTAGAAGCCATTCAATATAAAACACTTGGCACGTCCATTATAACCTGCTGGACATATATCCTAAAAAAGGAATGCTTTCATTGACTCAGAGAGAAACTGGGCAGAGATATAGGGGCATATTACCAACGTTAAGCGATATTTATCGCTAACGATGCTTAGCAACGAATTTTTTAACGCTAAGCATCATCAGAAATTATCGCAGATAAACCTTGCTATTATCAAGGTTTATCGCAAATGCGATAAAAAACGGCCGCAATGCACGAATATCGCTGAAAAGTCAGCGATATTCATGCATTACCGAGCTAATGCTCTTAGCCATGTTATCCACCTCCCATTGGATAACATGGCTAAGAACTGCTCAGGGCAGGTGTTAGTTTTTGGAGATATTTGCGCTTAGCGCGAATATCTCCAAAAGTTGGTAATAGGAGATAGCGATGTTAGCGACTGTTTCCAGTCGCTAACATCTTGGCACGCCCACTTTGCATGTCATTAGTGATGAATATCACTGACATGCAAAGTGGGGCCCAAGATGGTCGCTATCTCCTACTAGCTGTTGCTAACTGGTGTTAGCGACATCTAGGTAATAGGGAGATAATTTTATCTCCGCTTTCTTGGCTTTTAAAGCCAAAAAAGCGGAGATAAACCCCCTTGATAATATGCCCCATAGTTTGTGCAAAGGATGTTCATGATGGTAACCTGAACTCACCTCCATCTGAATGTCACTGTTTTTGCACCTCGGTTGTAATTGGGTGACGTATGACAAATAGCAAGAGGGGGCAAAGTTAAATCGGGGGTAAAAAAAATAATATGATTTATTGACAACTTTGCCACCGTTTGATGTCTCTGCATGAAATTTGGCAGGGGCATAGCATATTGAATTTTTAAGTTTGTTCCGATCCACCCACATGGGGGGCAAGTTAAAAAGGATGGGGTAAAAAACATGTTCACTTGCTAAAAACATTCAATGTGCACAACATTTGTCAGAAGCACGGATAGTTCGGTTTTCAGTATGTCAAGTTTTGTTCCAATCCATCAAGGGTGAGAACATTTTCACATTTTCAGTTGCTCATTACTTTGCCACTGTTTGATGATGCTGCATCAAATGTGGCAGACGACTAATAGGTTACACCCCAGTAGAGGTATTTCAGGTTTTGTACGGTTCCATTGGTAGTGGAATTAAAGGGGGGATTAAATTTTTTTTGATATATTAATAACGTTAGCACTGACTGATGATCTACACAACATTAGACAGAGACTTAACATGTTTGCCTGCTCATGCCTTTCTTAATTTAAAACAGGCCCTTAGCGGGTTGTAGGAAAGATTTTGGGGGAGTGGTGTAAACATACCACCAGTGGCGAGTGGCATGGTTTTGGAGGTGGTGAGGCGGGGACAGGGGAGAAGCGGATGTAACATAAAGAAAGAAATAATTTACCCTCTTGCCGCTTCCTCGCCGCCTCTTCCCTCCGTAGTCCCTTGCTAGCAGAGCAACCCCGCCCCACCCTGCAAAGCTGCCGCGCAGGAATAAATAAAATGATAATAATGTTGAGTTATTATCATTTTATTTTTCCTTTATTTCACTGCTAAAAAGCAGTGGAGTGACACCTTAGCGAGGAGCCGCCACTGCATACTACCCAAGTTATGCTGTACTTACTTATGGATTTTGACCAGCCCTAACTAGTCCCTTCTTTCATTGGCTGTATGAATGTACAGGATCAGATGGCTTCTGGAATCCTGGTAGCTCTACGAACTAGAACATGACTATTGTGAACATGCATATTGCACCAAATACTAAGATTAGGTACATAGGTGGGACCCTGTTCCTATCTGGAAGGGGGAAATTGGATTTTACTATTGTAGGCCCACCTCTACCCACAGGTATGTGCAAGTGTGCATGTTAGTGCAGTGGCCAGCATTATACCAGGGGTGGGCTGAGAGCCTCTGCTGACATTCCAGAGTTGAAAGAAAAGCGAGTCTGCTTATAACGAACGTCCATAGTTATAGTGAATTATAGCTGTCTTCCCCTCAAACTCTACTTTGTAAGGACAAGGGAATTGCTGGTTGGCTGGCTCCAGGTTACTTTTTCCATTGATCACTCTCTCAGCAGCTAGATTGAGGACATATTTTTCATTTTCAGAGACAGAGATGGAGAAGGAGTCAGGAAATGGGAACATAGGGTGTGCCCATAGATTCAAGCAATGTCCTATTTAAAAACACACTACTCTATTTCCACGTACAAAGGGTCAAAGGCACAGAAAAACAGAGTAATCATGAACCACACTCCTTTCTGCACAGAAGAAACGAGGGAATAATGTGTCTTTTGGATGCACATTTCTCCATTATACTGAGAGAGCGCAAATTAAGAAAAACTGTAGAAGTGCACCATATATACAAGCACGTTGTATTAGTTTAGTAAACATTATATAAGAGTGTCGAAATTATAGAGTGAAAGTACATAATAGTGTTTAATTAGAATAGAATACTTATATAGAGTGTGAAAAGCTAATGTAGATGTTTTTAGAGATGTTAGAGATGTTGAAATTCTATGTTGTGTGACTGTAAGGGAAAATGTAATTCGGCTAAAACGTAGAAATGTGTAGGCCACATGGCAGTTCACAAAGAGTACAAGAAACTGATGTATTTCCACATAATCTGGATTTTAATGTTATTATGATTCAAGTATTACTGAACCTAGGACTGATATATATGTTTTATAGACGTTTATATAATCATTGTGTGTAATAAGTTAGAATATTGTTTAAACTAAAGAAATTAAATGTTTTTGCAGAAGTGCATAGGCCCGTTTCATGGAACCCTAACAGGCCTGAATAGATAAAGTCATTTCTTTTGATCTGCATGTGCTCGTTAGAGAAAGGTCAGGTTAAACACAAGACGCAGAGCCTGTTACATGGTTTACGACTTAAAGATATGGTGGAGGCCGGAATTTGGGGCCCACAGAGAAAGTGTCTTTTGCAGGTGCGAGGGGGTTTAATCAGGAAAGTGATGAATAGACTTTTGTTCAAGAGAGCCTGGTACAGGCCTGGAGGAGTCGTCAGCAATTTCCTGGGGGTACCGTCTTGCCGGAGAGGAGCCTGGGAAGCAAGGTCAACGCTAACGATGGGCCTAGAAGGAGTACCAGCATGGAGCACCCACACCACGTGAGGGGCGTCTCTAAAGGGCGTTTCTAATGTAAATGTGATTTTGTATTAGGGACAGCACCCCTGGGTGGAGAAAGGCAGATGATCTGAGGAACCTAAGAGAGCGGATGGGTAGGCAGACAGGGAACTGCGAGACATCGTTTTGGAACAAAGACTAAGGGAAGTGCGTGATCTTCTTTGAAAGTCACCACTGCTGACACCTTTTTAGGTTAAGATCTTGCTAAATAGGGATGTCACTTAGTCTAGTGTAGGGACAGTCTAATCTGATTTCTTTCCTTTCTGTAAATGACACATAAGCTACAGCTTGTGTTTATCCTCGTAACTTTGATAATTCTAGAGTTTGTTTTAGTGATATTCTTCTGCCGACTAAGAGCATTTAGAAAATTCATGTTTGTATTGATACCCGTATATCTTTTGAATCTTATTTTGAGATGTTTGTATCTCCAGTTAAGTTTGGCTTTGTAATAAACTTTTAAAACTTTTAAGCTTCAGTGGTTCTTTAGAGTGGAGTAAGTCTTTAACTGATTAACCTAGTAGTGGATTGCCTTTTACTTAATGACAGGTACCAACGGTTCAGACGACCTGAGTTGGGATCTAGATCTATAACTATCCCGCGTTAACAGTTGGTAGCAGAGGATGGTTACCTTCTTGAGGAAGGTGATCTAGACTAGGTTAAGTTTACCCCAAGGTCCCTAGATCGAGAGGTGGCCTGCCGAAGAAGGTGCTGACGGCGCGAGAGAAAAGCAGCAGAATTGGACGAGAGTGAGTATAACAAGGGTCATGCGTGGACAGATTGCGGTGTTTTGTGTTGTATTTGTATTGTAATGTCATGCGGAGTTGAATGCCTGTAGAGTGAATGTGAGAGGGTTGTGAGCGCGCGCAACCTGGTAAATCTTAAGTTCGGGGTAGAGCTTAAGTGGATCGGGTGTATCGAACATCCAGAGTAGTTGTCGACCAGAGTAAGGGGGTCATGAGGTACCATTGATCGCCCGCAGGACCGAGATAGGGGGAATGCAAGAGTGAGTGTGAGGGTAACGGACGCAGGTCGAAAGTTACCGTGTGCAAGTAACCTATCAGAGAAGGCGATTGTCTGGACGTATACGGAAAGACATTTCATCAGTTAAGGTGACAATTACAGTTAGACTGTGGACACACAGTCAGAGAAAGGTGATCGCTTGGTCGGAAGTAATCATTTTTCAGAGTATGAATGGGACGCATGCATGACCGGGAGACGAGCGGAAAAAGGAGGGGAACTGCTGCAAAGGGGGACGAGTGACGTCAGCGAGAGACGCGCTGTGATAGGGCGGTCAGTGTGAAGCCGCGCTGGGACGAGAGACGTCAGCGAGAGCCGCGCTGTGATAGGGCGGTTGGGGTGACGTCAGCGAAGAGCCACGCAGTGATAGGCCAGTTAGCGAAAACCGCGCTGAGATTGGTGGATTGTCATCAGGAAGTAAACGAACGCGGGGGAAATAGAAATTTGTAGAGTTTGAACATGAAGTGTTTTAAATGTTTGAGAGGGATTTTTAAGAGAAAAAGAAGAGAATCTTATTCCGGGGAAGAGGCGCCGCTGGAGGGTACACCAGCTCACTATATGGCAACGAATGTTGGGTTGCATACTATACTGTGGCTTGGGACTTGGAGTAAGATTACAGAAGGGAATGAGGAATTGACCTTTCCGAAATACGGAACGTTTAGACTAGAGGTGTTGCATCAGTTGAAAGCAGTCATGTCCTCACTGAGACCTTTGCCTAGACCAACACAGTTTGAGGCCCTTAATGCGTGGATTAGGGCGGCGCACGACAGAAGTCAGCACAGACGCCAAGAAAGGGTACGGCGATCAGTAAGGGCAGTGCAAGACGCCAAATGGGATGCAGAAGCCAAGAAGTGGAGGGTACAGGTGATTGAGGTAGATAAGTTGTACCCCTTGAGAGAGGTTACAGGTGGAAAGAAACCCATGGAAGAGGATGATGAGAGCGAGTGGGAGGACGGCCTCATAAATAGGTTGTTGATAGATAGACCACCTCCGGACAATATGGAGACAGAAGGTACGGGGCTCCCAAAAGAAGACAGGGTTGGCATAGAAGGGTATAGGCCACTCCCTTTAGTGGATTGGGTACCTACCAAAGATGAAGGGACACTTCAACATAGTCCTGTACAGAGAGTAGTCGGAAGGTTTGTGGTGCAGAAGACGCCAGCAACAGAGAGGGCTGAGTCTCATGGATTGCCAGAGGCTCTTCAAGTACCTGTTACCATAGGTCCTATACGGTCGATTTATAGCCCAGAGAAAGTGAGAGAGGAAAACCAGGTACAGCTGGACAGGGAAAGAGTTGAGATAGAAGGAAGGAATAACACGACCAATGCCTGGAGGCAATTGCCAGGACCAATAACTTGGAGCACCCCATTGGATTCAGCAGTGGGCCCCGTAACAGAGCAAGGGGGTCAGAGAGGACCAATGGATCTGAGGGGACCACGGCCGAAATCCTACAAAGAGCTGAGGGCTGACTTGAGAGAATGGGATGCGTCGACAGAAGCACAGAACAACAGGTCAAGATCAGAAGCAGAATGGGGAAGTCGAGGCAATGGAACATTATCTCATTGCGGGGCTAGCGAAGGCAGTCAGGAGTGGGATGGTAAAAGTCAGGAGAGTAGAGGAGTTATACGTCATACAGACAGAGGAAATGAGCAGGAGCAAAGAGGCAGAAGTACGGAGTGTGGGGAGACATCTCGTTTCACTCAAAATGAGGGAGGACAAAGAACCCAAGAGTACAGGGATAGGTTTAGGTGCACTCACCATGCACCCAGTGATAATGTACAGCACTGGAGTCGTGGGAGCATAGGGAACAGTGAAGGATCTTGTCAGGTGCCGACTGATCAGAGACCACCGGCAAATGGTGAAGAGATGGGGAATAACGGAATGTCTTACCATGCACCTAGAGAAGCCAGGCAAAATGGGAAATGTGGAACTATGGGGAATAGGGGAGTGTTTCACTACCCACCTAGAGAGGATGGAACTGCATGGGACCTGGAGTGATGGGAGCATGGGAGGACTCCCCATAACACGCCTGAGCCCAGACGTAGGACTCAGAGCTGTGATGGGAGAGATACAATTGGACTCTCTAAAGATAGTATACTGAAAGCTGTGATAAAAGCCAAAAGACTCGATGTGACCAGCTTAAGATCTGATCTGAACGATATAATAGACGGTACATTGTCTTTAGAAAGGATCGACATGTACGAACAAGATGAGCTACTGTTTATAGCAAAGGACATCACTCGAAAAGCCAGAGCAACTCATGAGAAACTGTCTGAATTGGCAGACAAGTATATGGTAGATTTGTCCAGAACCAAGGCATTACAGGGTAATCACAGGTTGCAGTATTCAGATCAGGACTTAGATGAGAGGAGGACAACTGGGTTAAAAACACACATAAGGGAACTGATCACAGGAATAAGAGCATGGAGAGATCTGGACAAATGGGAGGAGAGGTAGTCCAAGAAGGGAACTGTCAGGCGGAGTGCGAATGTGATGTCTCCAGAGGGAAGGCTAATGCAGATGGAGGCATTCCCTTTGCGGGAAATATCAAATGGGAATTATGTACATGTGCCCTGGAGTAGGGGAGATTTGGCTGCATTTACCAACTCATTTCCGAAGTTAAGGGAGAATCCTGTAGAGTGGTACAAGCAGGTAGAGAGGTTTGTCAAGATTTCAAAGGTGTTGTGGATTGATTTGAACACCTTGTTTGATATTGTGGTTCCAGGAGACTTGTGGATAGCATGCAAGGTTAGTGTCGATTGGCCAACTGTAGAACCAGAGAGGGATCCTCGTACTAATGGACCGTCAGAGAGTGTAATGTTAAAATATGAAAGGGTGATTACATGGTTGAAGGATAAAGTGCCACCACAAGACATAGACTGGGTAAAAATAGACCGAACAAGACAGGAACCAAAGGAGACAGTTCATGAGTATTATGAGCGATTGCTGAAAGCATTCAAACAATACAGTGGACTGGATGTAATGGACCCCAAAGATATAGGACAGTTTGTATCAAAGTTTGTTTTGGGGTTGAGACCCGATATTTGTCTGATGATTCAGCAGCATTTAATTTGTTGGCAAAACAAACCATTGGATGAGATTTTGAGATACGCAAGATACTGCAGTGATGAGATAGAGTCCAAAGCAAAGAAATTAAAGGAAAAATTGATGGTGGTGCAGATGCAGTCAGCTGCAAAGGGAGGACAGCAGCAACAGGGAACAGGGACCATGGGACGGAAATCAAACAGTCAGAATAGGGACAACGAGGAAAACCCTAGACCTAGGATAGATCTTGCTACATTGAAAAAAAACGACAAAGTGCCACCAGTGGTAGTGAGACAAAATATCGAAATTAAAATATCGATATACAATAATATCGATGTTTTAATTTCGATGGTATAGAATATCGATGTCCAAAATATCGACAGACAGAATATCGTTTTTTTAAGGTATGTATGTTAATAAAATATCGAAATTTAGTAATATCTAAAATTTGTTTAGTGTTATGTATTTTATTATTTTGTTTATATGTTTGTTAAATATGTTTTGTAATGTATGTTTGAAAATTAGTAAATTTGTTTACATTTTGCGTTTTAGTATCAGAGCGGGTTGTGGGTTTATAGGGGAATAGGGTGGGAAGTAATTTAATAATAATTAATTAATTAATATATTTTTGTAAATATTAATAATTAATAATTAATTGGTAATTAATTTATATTAATTAGTTAATTACATTAATTAGAGTTAATGTTTTAATATATATACATTTTTGTTATTGTTAATTAATTAATTGGTAATTAAATAATATTAATTAGTACAATAAATTAATTAGAGTTAATGTGCTAATATATTTAATTTATTGTTATTGTTAATTAATAATTAATTGGTAATTAAAATTATTAATTATTTAATTAAATTAATTAGAGTTAATGTGCTAATATATTTATTGTTTTTGTTATTGTTAATTAATAATTAATTGTTAATTAATAATTATTAAGTGATTAAATGATGTGATTTTTTTATGTGTAGTGGGTTGTGTGTTTATAGGTGGATAGGGTGTGATATAATTAATTTTAATAAATTAAAGCGATTGTATTTATTTGTTGGTATTTATTGTTAATTAATTAGTAATTAATATGTGTTAATTAGTTCATTTATAATTACATCAATTTAGTAATATTAATTATTATTAATTGATTAATTGAAATTTATATTAATTGTCTTTTTTATATGTGTAGTGTGTTGTGTGTTAAAGTGGGAGTAGTGTGGGAATTAATTTTTACCCCCATGCTATCCAACGCTTTCCCTACTGTTGCACCCTCTGGAGTGTGAATAGTAATTTTTACCCCTACGCTATCCACCGGGGAAACAACCTTTACAACGCAACTTTTACAACGCACTACCATTACAACGAAATTTTTACAACGCAAAAACCATTACAACGCATGTGTTTACAACGCATGTTTTTACAACGCAGGTACCTTTACAACGCATACCATTACAACGTAAGTATAGGTAAGTATATAATAATATTTTAAATTTTATATGTTTTAGTTTTTTTAAGGGGTATGTTTAAGGGTTCAGGGTCAGTTTTCAGTTTTTGGGTAAAAGGGTATTTTTAGTGTTCAGGGTCAGTTTTCAGTTTTTGGGTAAAGGGGTATTTTTAGGGTTCAGGGTCAGTTTTCAGTTTTTGGGTAAAGGAGTATTTTTAGGGTTCAGGGTCAGTTTTCAGTTTTTGGGTAAAGGGGTATTTTTAGGGTTCAGGGTCAGTTTTCAGTTTTTGGGTAAAGGGGTATTTTTTGGGTTCAGGGTCAGTTTTCAGTTTTTGGGTAAAGGGGTATTTTTAGGGTTCAGGGTCAGTTTTCAGTTTTTGGGTAAAGGGGTATTTTTAGGGTTCAGGGTCAGTTTTTAGTTCTTGGGTAAAGGGGTATTTTTAGGGTTCAGGGTCAGTTTTGGGTTTTTGGGTAAAGGGGTATTTTTAGGGTTCAGGGTCAGTTTGGGGTTTTTGGGTAAAAGGGTATTTTTAGGGTTCAGGGTCAGTTTTGGGTTTTTGGGTAAAGGGGTATTTTTAGGGTTCAGGGTCAGTTTGGGGTTTTTGAGGTACAGGCGTGCAGGGTAAAAATAAAATACATTTATATTTAAATTAAATCAATTAAATGAAATTATAAAAAATAAAATTACATTAAATTATTACGTTTTTAATTTATTTTAAATGTATATGTATTAGTTAAAAAATTTTCATTATGTTTTAATGTTTTTATTTAATATTTGGAAATTTATATGTATTTTACAATTATTTTGACATTATTATTAATATATTTAAAAAAACGATATTTTTGATTTCGATATTTTTGTGTCGATATTTTTGTATGTAGATATTCTGTCTGTCGATATTATGTCATAGATTCGCCACCAGTGTCACCAGGTGGGACATTGGAGACGCGAGTGTCCCTACAAACCTGAAAATGGAGAAATAGAAGTAGAGGAGGAAGTTCAGGAAGTTCCAGTTCAAAGGGTGACAGTGTCAAGAAGTAATGTGGCCAAAGGGGGGACTTCGGCTCCATGAGCTCAGTTCCCTCAGCCACCAAAGATTACGACAGGAGGAAAGGTCTATAGACAAATGCCTTTGTTCACAGGTAAAGAAGAGTGTTACTACGTTGATCCATTGACGGGACGGCGTGTAAGTAGAGAGGAGGACTGTACCCTCGGGGCAGTTCTAGAAGTGGATCAACGAGGACCGTTTGTTGAGGCAGAAGTGGCAGGGTGTCCTACAACATTCTTGGTGGATACTGGAGCTACTCGATCAACTCTGAGATCGGCAGTGGTTCCAGATCTGCCAATGTCGGGGGAAACGATTCAGGTGGTAGGAGTTGCAAATAAGAGAATGAATAGCCCTTTGACGGAACCAGTGTCAGTAAAAATAGGAAACTACACGGATGAACATCAGTTTGTGGTATGTGATTCTAGTCCTGTGTGTCTGTTAGGAAGGGACTTATTGTGCAAACTGAACTGCACGATATACTGCACACCTCAGCGAGTAGAGGTACAGACTACAGACGATGACGCTACCTTCAAAGTTGTAAATTCGAGAACATGCATAGAGCTGTATCCTACCCTGACAGTGGAGGAGCTCCCATGGGATTTACGAGATGCAGTGTCATCCGAGGTATGGGATTTTACTGGGGAAGAGATAGGACTGATCAAAGGAGTAGAACCAGTGAAGATTATGGTTAAACCAAATGCTGAATATCCAAGAACGCCCCAGTACAAACTGACCCGGGAGACGATTGCAGGAATAAAACCCATAATCGACTCTATGATACAACAGGGAATACTGAAGGAAATCGTGGGAAGTCCATGCAACTCCCCGATTATGGGTTTGCAGAAACCTAGTGGGAAATTTAGAATAGTGCAAGATCTTCGAAAATTAACAACATAGTTGTTTCATGTTGTCCAGTGGTACCGAATCCATCAGTGATATTGTTTCAGATACCATTCCAAGCTGAGTGGTTCACAGTGAAAGATCTTTGTCAGGCTTTCTTTTCAATCCCATTGGATGAAGAGAGCCAGGACCTTTTCGCTTTTAAAATGGAAAGTCGAGTTTTAACATGGTGTCGTATCCCCCAAGGGTTTACAGATAGCCCATCAATTTTCAACCAGCTGTTGAAGAAAAATCTTGAAAGTCTGGTACTGCCCCAGAACTCGGTTTTCTGGTCCAGTACATAGACGACCTACTTGTTGCGTCAGAAACAGAAGAGGCTTGTAAGACAGATACCATTGCCTTGCTGAACCATTTAGCTGAAAATGGACACAAGGTATCTCCGAGCCAATTGCAGTACTGTCTGACAGAAGTACAGTACTTGGGACACCGGATAGAAAAAGGAAAGCGCAAGGTGTCACCAGATAGGATAGAGACGATAATGAAAATGAATGCGCCTACGGCACAGAGAGAAGTCAGGATGTTCCTAGGAATGGTTGGTTATTGCCGACAGTGGATAGCTAACTTTTCACTGAAAGCAAAACCCTTACAGAAACTGACGCACAAGGAGGTGAGTGATCCGGTACCATGGGACAATGATTGTTTGATGGCATTCCTGCAGCTGAGAGAGGATTTGTGCCGTGCTCCGGCTTTGGGAATGCCAGATTATGAGAAACCATTTGCACTTTTCTGCTGTGAGAGAGAAGGCTGTGCTTTGTCAGTCTTGGTACAAATTCATGGAAATGCCCGTAGACCAGTTGCATACTTTTCGGCTACCTTAGATCCAGTAGCCGCAGCGTTGCCCGGATGTCTCAAATCCGTTGCTGCAACGGGTGTCAGCATTGAACAGTGTGAAAATATTGTCATGGGACACCAGTTAGTGGTGTATGTACCGCATTCTGTAGAATTGTTGATGACCAGGACCAAGACACAGCACATGACCAACAGCAGGCTCACGCGCTACGAGCAAGTTATTCTTGCTGCAGAGAACGTGACCCTTAAGAGGTGCTCTGTTTTGAATCCTGCTACATTGATGTCACTTCCTAATGATATTGAAGGCGAGGAATGTGAAGATCATAACTGCCTTGATGTGACTGAACTATGCACGAAGCCAAGACCAGATATCGTGGATGAGCCGTTGATCGACCCTGATGAAATTTTCTTTGTTGATGGCTCATGTTTAAGAGACGATACTGGTCGGTTGAGAGCGGCTTATGCTGTTTGCACCATTACTGGAGTTGTGGAAGCGGCTTGCCTGGAAGGAGTACACTCCGCTCAGGTAGCAGAAATCATTGCATTGACACATGCCTGTATAGCAGGAAACAAAATTAGAGTCACCATATATACAGATAGCCAATATGGTTTCGGTGTAGTTCATGATTTCGGGCAGTTGTGGTCTCAGAGAGGTTACATGACCTCCTCTGGTTCGCCTATTCGAAATGGAGAATGTGTGCGACTACTGTTAGAAGCATTACCAGGTCCAGCTGAAATTGCAATAGTCAAATGCACAGCCCACACCAAAAATACAGATTTTGTGTCGCAAGGTAATAGATATGCAGATGAAGTTGCCCGCTATTGTGCGGAGCAAGGATATTCTTTCACGGAGGTGGAAGTAGGTGGGGCTCAGGAAAAGACCGAATTAAATATGATGTTAGAAACAGTAGATACTTGGGAGGATTTGAAAAACATGCAAGAAAATGCACCTGATTCTGAGAAAAAGGCATGGGAATCAGCAGGTTGTGTGAAAAGTGAAATGGATTTCTGGGTTTCAGCAGATGGAAGAGCAGTGTTACCTGAGGAATTAGTGAGTCCAATGGCACGACAGATACATGGTCCAGTACACCTAGGAAGAGATGCAATGCTGAGGGTATTCAGGCAGACTTGGTATTGCCCTAAGTTTAGGATTGCAGCAGAAGCAGTGTGTAGGAGATGTGTCACATGCCAGCAACTAAACGTAGGGAAAAGAACACCAGTTACAATGAGTCACATTGGGAGGTCTGGGGGCCTTTCAACAGAATGCAATTAGATTTTATTGAAATGCCAAAAAGCAACCACCTCAGGTATGTTCTGGTGGTTGTATGCATATTTTCCAGATGGGTCTAAGCATACCCTACACGCAGGTGCGATACACTCACAGTAGCAAAGTTGTTGCTTAGAGAGTTGATCCCGCGCTTCGGGGTGCCAAACTCCCTGGAATCAGATCGAGGAACTCATTTTAACAGTGAAGTTGTGAAAATGCTTTGCTCTGCATTGAACATTGATCAGAAGTTGCATTGTAGCTATCGACCAGAGGCTTCAGGTATCGTGGAGCAGATCAATGGCACGTTGAAGTCCCGAATAGCCAAAGTATGTTCATCGACTTCCTTAAGCTGGCCTGATGCTCTGCCTTTGGTGCTCATGAGTATGCATAGCACACCAGACAGGAGGACAGGCCTCTCTCCGCATGAGATCCTGATGGGGAGGGCAATGAGACTTCCAACTGTCCCAACCACTGCTTTGTTGAACATTACAGATGACCTAATCCTGGATTACTGCAAGGGACTGTCTGACGCCATTCATTCTGTGTCCTTCCAGGTGCAGGCTGCTGAGGTTCCATCTTCCAGAGACTTGTGTCATGATCTGTGCCCAGGGGATTGGGTTTTACTGAAAAAACATGTCCGGAAGAACTGTCTAGACATGCGCTGGAAGGGGCCCTACCAGGTCATCCTTACCACGAATACCGCTGTGAAGTGCGGAGGGTTGCCAAATTGGATCCATGCTTCCCATACTCGAAGAGTTCCAGCACCCCTAGAAGAAACAGCTCCTCTCGCCGATGAAGATTCAGTTGTGGACGGTGAGCCACTAGAGGGGATCAGTCAAGCTGTGGGGGTGTCTGAAGAAGTTGGGAGCGCTACAGATCCAGAAGAAGAAAGACAGAACGGCAGTGAAACTGAAGTTGCCACTGAAGGAGAAAGCTGCTGTGAAAACAACTCAGACACAGATCAAGTCCAGAGTGATCAAGAACAGAGTGAGAGGACAAGAAATAGGAGAACAAGGCGTGGAGCAGCTACTTGGCCTGAAAGAAAAAAGAGGCCAAGCTTGAAGCCAGCTCGAGAGGAAACTCTTGCTCCTATATCCGAAGACTCGGATCTGGACGAAGGTGTACAAGAGCAGGAACAGGAAGGTCCAAGGAGATCAAGGAGGGTGCGAGTGCCTTGTAGAAGATACTCTACTCCTGAGTGGACCTACCTCGCTGCAGATGTCAGAAGCACGCAGAACTGGGAGGGTGAGGCAAGTGACCCTGACCAGAATTGACCCCATCATAACAGTGGAAATAGAGTTGCTGATACCAGGAGTGGAGGTCGAAGGATTGCTGACTCTCAATATTGTCTATCCTCCTCTCCTGAGTGGAATAAGAGACTTGGTCTTAAACACAGTAGAATTTCCGGTTTGTTGTTCAAGGAGTCCAATACTCGAGGAGCTCCTTCTTCGTTTAGAAATATTAGAAGGTGTGATGAGAGTCGGTGGAACACGTATAATTCCAGAATGCTAAAGACTTTGTAGATAAATTAAAGAAGAGATAACCTAGCGCCGAGTGGAAGAAGAAACTAGGGACTTCCATTTAGTGGACGGAGAAGGGCTAGGGTTGTCTGTTGCTATAGAACACAAAGATTGATCTTGCGGAGAAGATTATCAGCTTCCAGGTGTGGTTCGACTAGAGACATTGTGCTGAGAAAGAAAACTGGAACTACACTGTTTGAGGTCATGGAGGCTGGCAACCCGAACCGCAGGGCCAAATGTATAATAGGCACACTTTTAGTGGGAGTGATTTTTCTTATAGCTTTAGTGGTTACAATATCATATGTAGTGGGACATGAAAACGAAGAGAAAGCAACAACAAAACAAAAGATTACATCGACACAGAAACCTACTATTGCTGGTAAAAAGGGGGACAATACAGGGAAAGACAAAGCTTTACTAGCAGCTGAGACTCGTAGGTTACATGTAGATGAATCACAGGGGAACTTTAAATCGAATGCATATGCTAAATTGCTATACGAATATGTTGATGCTATGGAGGCTAAAAATTGTTATGTCTGCATGAAACTGCCAGCCTCTGTAGACGAAGGTATCAGATACCATCATCTTCCATTGACTTATGGAATCACATGTAGTTTGCTGCTGAGCATATTTTATGAACGGGATGGGTTCGAATACTATTTTTCGAACTTTGATTCAGTGCTACCAGAAGTGCCGAACTACAAACATTTAAACAAATGGGATTATTATAAGAGTGAGGACAGATTACAGAAATTTTTCCTTCCTTGGAAAACATTAGATACTTCACATGCCCGAAGAAATAATTTGACTTGTAAAGTGTCAGAAATTGAGAAAAAGTTTATAGGACAGGTGGATGATCGATACAGGAGACAAAAGATTTTAAAATCTTCAGGTCAATGGAAAACAGATTGGACCGAGGAAGAAAGGGCACACCAAAGAAAGGGTAGCAATGGTCCAATAGCTCTAGATAGAGAGAAAAGGGGGAAACTGTGCATACACAGAAGTGAAACTTATTACGAGAATGTGTTTGTGGGAAAAGTAAGTTGTGAACATGCTTTCCAATTAGAGTACTATTCTAAAGATTTCTTGAAAGAAATGCAGGTGATCCCAAATGTATATTTTGTCTGTGGGAAAAACGCATACGTGAAACTACCAGATAATTGGTATGGATCATGTTATTTGGCAATTGTCTTCCCCAAAATATACCATGCTAAGGATTTAGGAATCATAGAGGGGAAAACACAAGGTAGAGAAAGAAGAGATGTCAGCACCGAGGAAGTAGTTGGAGACGTATTTGGTGCTATGTTTCCTATTTTAGGGATAGCACTAAATGATGTTAAGATAAGACGATTGGCAACAGTTGTAGATAGGTTGTCCGCCAGTACTGCTAGATCACTAATGCTGGTGGAAGGAGAAATGCAATCGATAAGGGCAATGGTTCTTCAGAACCGACTTGCTCTAGATGTTTTGTTAGCCAAAGAGGGAGGAGTCTGTAAGGCTTTGAAGGTCCAGGAATGTTGCACTTACATTCCAGACAATTCAAAACCTTTAGAAAAGTACATTCGAAACATTACTGAAATACATCATGAAATTGAGGATTTGACAAAGGTAACAGTGTGGGAAAAGGTAGGTCAAGGAATGGGTAAAGTTGGAGGTTGGTTTGCCAACCTAGGAAAGAATATCATTTGGTACATACTGAAACCTATTATCATAATAGTGATTTGTATAATCTCTTTGTGGGGATTGGTGCGGCTGTATCAATGGTATAGATCAAACAAGTTGCAAAGAACCATGAGAAGGCAAGAGAGGAGATTGACTGCGATGCAGGATAATCAGTACAGGAGCCTAAAGTCTCTAGAGACGATGAAACGAGGGAGTGCTGAAACAACTTCAGTTTGACTCAGTCCATACCTCAGGGATGGTGTTTTGAGGGTGATGACTACTGAAAGTCATCAAAGGGGGGATTGAGAGAGCGCAAATTAAGAAAAACTGTAGAAGTGCACCATATTTACAAGCACGTTGTATTAGTTTAGTAAACATTATATAAGAGTGTCGAAATTATAGAGTGAAAGTACATAATAGTGTTTAATTAGAATAGAATACTTATATAGAGTGTGAAAAGCTAATGTAGATGTTTTTAGAGATGTTAGAGATGTTGAAATTCTATGTTGTGTGACTGTAAGGGAAAATGTAATTCGGCTAAAACGTAGAAATGTGTAGGCCACATGGCAGTTCACAAAGAGTACAAGAAACTGATGTATTTCCACATAATCTGGATTTTAATGTTATTATGATTCAAGTATTACTGAACCTAGGACTGATATATATGTTTTATAGACGTTTATATAATCATTGTGTGTAATAAGTTAGAATATTGTTTAAACTAAAGAAATTAAATGTTTTTGCAGAAGTGCATAGGCCCGTTTCATGGAATCCTAACAGGCCTGAATAGATAAAGTCATTTCTTTTGATCTGCATGTGCTCGTTAGAGAAAGGTCAGGTTAAACACAAGACGCAGAGCCTGTTACATGGTTTACGACTTAAAGATATGGTGGAGGCCTGGAATTTGGGGCCCACAGAGAAAGTGTCTTTTGCAGGTGCGAGGGGGTTTAATCAGGAAAGTGATGAATAGACTTTTGTTCAAGAGAGCCTGGTACAGGCCTGGAGGAGTCGTCAGGAATTTCCTGGGGGTACCGTTTTGCCGGAGAGAAGCCTGGGAAGCAAGGTCAACGCTAACGATGGGCCTAGAAGGAGTACCAGCATGGAGCACCCACACCACGTGAGGGGCGTCTCTAAAGGGCGTTTCTAATGTAAATGTGATTTTGTATTAGGGACAGCACCCCTGGGTGGAGAAAGGCAGATGATCTGTGGAACCTAAGAGAGCGGATGGGTAGGCAGACAGGGAACTGCGAGACATCGTTTTGGAACAAAGACTAAGGGAAGTGCGTGATCTTCTTTGAAAGTCACCACTGCTGACACCTTTTTAGGTTAAGATCTTGCTAAATAGGGATGTCACTTAGTCTAGTGTAGGGACAGTCTAATCTGATTTCTTTCCTTTCTGTAAATGACACATAAGCTACAGCTTGTGTTTATCCTCGTAACTTTGATAATTCTAGAGTTTGTTTTAGTGATATTCTTCTGCCGACTAAGAGCATTTAGAAAATTCATGTTTGTGTTGATACCCGTATATCTTTTGAATCTTATTTTGAGATGTTTGTATCTCCAGTTAAGTTTGGCTTTGTAATAAACTTTTAAAACTTTTAAGCTTCAGTGGTTCTTTAGAGTGGAGTAAGTCTTTAACTGATTAACCTAGTAGTGGATTGCCTTTTACTCAATGACAGGTACCAACGGTTCAGACGACCTGAGTTGGGATCTAGATCTATAACTATAGACTAGAAATCCCACGTTAACAATACACTTGCTTTACTGTTTTCCTTACTGTTCTCAGAAGTTGGGGCAAAACTGTCAAATCGTAATAAATATACTGCTCATTGCATGCTAATTGCTGCAGGTTTCACAGAAAGAGATGTTTAGAACTTGTAAAAAGTAAAAGTAAAATCTTTCAGCAGCTGGAGGATCAATCTATCTCACACCAATTTCTGTTATGATATTTTATTTTAGGGTTTGGTATATTACCTTATTTAGTGTTATGTTACGCCACAATATGTTACATTGTTTTTGTTATGGTTGCGCATTATGCTAAAAATTTTGGGCACTTAGAAGGTCTATTTAACTCAGATTAATTTCTGTAACTCTGGCATATTATCATTAACTTCGCTTACCACACCATGCCTAATTGCAATGGTCAAAACTAGGGCTAGGTGTAGTTTGTGAAGTAGCGCTACGTGAAGCTATGCAAAGTGCACTTCGCACTACGCGAGCTACGCGTATCAATACGCGACCTGCGTAGTACCCTGTTCGCACTGTGCAAAATTCAATTTTCAATGATTGCACAGTGCGGACAAGCATCCGGCACTGTGCAATCAATGAAAATGGCATCTTGCAAGGTGCGAGCTGTAGTTTTTCAAGTAGATTTTTACTCGAGCGGCAGCTTTCTCAACGCAGACTGGTATTTTCTCATCGCGAGCGGTCGCGAGCATACGCGACCACTCGCAATGAGAAACCTGACCTCCCCGCGTTGAGAATCTTGCCGGGAGGTTTATTTTCCATGCTCGCGATCAGCAACTTGATGTTGCTGATCGCGAACAAGGAAAAAGTCTCGCTGGGATGTCATTTTCCTTGCTCGCGGTCGCCAACTTGACGTTGAGGACCGCGAGCAAGCAAAAAATGACCGCTGCACTACGCTACGCGTGTTTGCACTGTGCTACGTACAGTTTGCGTAGTGTGAAGTAGCGCAAACTAAGCGAGCGTAGCGTAGTTCTTTGCCCAGGGTTAGTCAAAACACAGTCATCGAGCCGTGTAAACCAGTTTACAAAAATCTGTGAGCCACTCCTTAACACAAAAGGTCCCAAACTCAGGTTTTCCCCAAAGACACCGACAGAATATGGCTATTACCCTTGTCAGATCGTTTTACAAGCACAGCCAGCCAACACCTGAACCCCCACTCACCCTTACACCACGTGGGATCATGGAAGGCTCCACCGTTGTCTGGCACCAGCCTTCCCAGTACCAGGGCACTCCACTTTTCAGCCACCCTGAATGCAGCAATCCCATGCTTCTATTTACCACCTGCTCAAAGCACCAAACGGCAATCTGCATGCCAATTTTCACCCAATAGACCGGACCCACATGCTATTCCTCATTCCAGTCACCATAACTTGTAATTAGACAGAGGAGGGATTATTGGCTGGAATTGTTAAATCTAGGCCAGTAATTCCAGCATTGATCACTGCCCAGCTTGCAATAAGACCCTAAATGGATATAGTCCACATGCCTCCCCTTTGTCAAATCCACAACTTTCTAACTAGAATGATGCCTATTTTTTAAACCATCTCAGAAATACCCCCAAAATCAACTACATTGATATTAGCTTAACCTTTGCATCATAGAAACTGTCCACATTTCATTACAAAATATATCAATTATTTCCAGTCACCAAATTTTAAAATGCCATGTGCACAACAAGTGATGTGCGTCCTTCACATGATCATATTGATCATCAAAGAAAGAAGGCAAACTGATTAAAAAACTGAAATCTTAAAGCAGAAGTTCATTGACATTTGACAGAATAAATCATTTTAGTTGAAAAAATATAGAGAGCATAAAAAGATTGTGACCCCCACAGTAACTTGGAAAGATGTCTTGGCTGATAGAATGCATTATGTGTGTATCTATCAATGTATGCGGATTTATAAGCCATGAACGTAGCTACTAAGCAGGAGAGCGCTGTGCAGAAGATATGGGGGAGGGTATACTGCATTGGTGGTTGAATTGCTAGGTTGAGTAAAAGTGTTCGTGAGGAGCGGGGTGTTGTGGGAGGTAGGGATGGGTTTGTAAGCAGTTACAGAAGAAACAGAGAATGTGAATCCTGCCCCAGCTGGACATATTAAAGATGTTGTCACGCTCCATTTTGAAACGGAATACTTACTGTAATGTAAGTAATGTAAAAAAAATGTATAAAGCGCACTGCAACCTATCGGGCATCCTGGCGCTAGTAAAGGTGTAAGGAAAAGATGTATCGCGGTCCACATCACCTTCTACAGTTCGAATTTCATTCACCTTCTCAATGATGGCTCTTTTACTAAAGGGGTTGCACGTTTGGCAGGAATGGAAAGAGTTTGAAGGGGACCAAGCATAACTAATCATAACTCCACTCCCAATATCTATAAAATATCTCAGTGGCACCCAACCAATGCTTGGCCTAACTAGGTTTTTAGAAAATGAAGGGCAAATTAGAGTTTAGGGTTAAAGGGTACTTGAAGAATTTTAGCCTAAAGGAGAATTTTATCTCAAGGTTTGTGGTTGACAGGCGTGTGATAGGGGGTGTGGCTATGACGTGTTAGTGTACATGTGTGTGCATTACATATGTATATATTTATTTTTATATTAACGTGTGCCTATTAAAAAGAGGCACTCTCACTATTTATTCCCAACTCATAATGCTCTCATAAAAATTAGGATTTTTATCAATTTAGTAGTAGTAAAGTTAGGACTCCTAACTTCAAGACTCCTAAACTGATGAAAATCCTAAATCGGAATTCACAGAAGGCATTTAGGGGTCCTAAAGTTAGCAGTCCTAACTTTACTACTACTGAACTGAGAAAAATCCTAATTTTAAGACTTTCGGTATTCACAGAAGGCATTTAGGAGTTCTAAAGTTAGGACTCCTAACTTCACTACTACTAAACTGAGAAAAATCCTAATTTTAAGACTTTCGGTATTCACAGAAGGCATTTAGGAGTCCTAAAGTTAGGACTCCTAACTTTACTACTACTAAATTGAGAAAAATCCTAATTTTAAGACTTTCGGTATTCACAGAAGGCATTTAGGAGTCCTAAAGTTAGGACTCCTAACTGCTGTGAATACCGAAATGAGTAAGTGCCTTCTGTGAATAACAAAATGGTAATAAGTTTAGGATTTTGTCTTAAGTTAGTTCTGTGAATCGGGCCCAGAGAGAGAAAGAGAACAAAGGGTACCCAAACGGGCTGTCTTTAAGCATCCGCTGTGAAAGAGTGGGCGGGGTTCTGTCAGCTGGCTTCTCCTGTTCTCTAAGTTGGTCGAGAACCACTCTCACAGCCTCAAGACCCATTTTTCAAATGTTATAGTGAGCAACCAAGGGACACAACCTCTCTGTAAGTGCAGTTTTGCACGTGCAGGAACAGAGGCACCAGGTTTGCCTCCTTAGTTCACAGCCCAAGAGTACTCTGCCCACTTTTGGGACACAGGACCTCACCGACCAGTGCAGAGCTTCCTACATACTCTTATTTACTTCAAAGCTGTTTTTTGACATTTTTAAATAGAGGAAAAAGGAAAAAATGGAGCCATATGTCTATTTCCATTACGTCTATCCCAGGCTTTAATATACAATGCAGTCTGGGAGAGCTTACGATTATCAGCCTTCCTGCACCTCAAAGAGCGTCCTTTTTCTTCTACAAAATTTCATTTGTATTCTTTGTCTTGTAACTGTTAGTTGATGTAATTAATTCGCAAGCATTTTGTCTGCCATTGCATTTTTTACTTAGCTTTTTTCTAATAAGAACTCGTACAGTATATTGTGATAGTAACTTGATTAAATGCGTTGCCTGCCTTCTTCATTCACGTACTTTGAAACTATGTTGCGGTGGCAATTCACAAGTGCATATGAGTGTGCCTAATGCTTAGCTTTTCCTTGTGTGTGACTCAATATTAGTAACATTCACTCAAAATATGTTTTCGATAGTCCAGATTTTCACATGGAAGCACCCCTGGAGCTGAACTACAGGCTCTTCACGTGGTTTTCGTGGTTTATGCAAGAATTACATGCACTGTGTAGGAGAGTAGGGTCTGCTATCCTATGGTCACCCCAAATTTTTGCTTTTTGCTTCACTGGTTTATGACTTAATGTGGCTGTGGGCCTGCTAATCAGACCCACAGCCTGCTGTTCTCTCTCTAAATTGTAACCCATGTACTTTAGGTGCATAACGAAATTGGAACTGGTTCACCTTATTGGCCCCTGTAACAGTGTACCCAGGTACCCAGGGCATAGGTGCTTCCAAGGCCTACCAGGGGCTGCAGCATGTATTGTGCCACCCCTGGCCTGGCCTCCATATTTGACACAACTGGCTGATCACTCAGCTGGGGTAAGTCGGTGTAACCACCCCTTACTTAGGTGTAGTATGCCTATACCTAACCTAAAATGGACACATATGTTCCTATCAGTCACTCCTATGGAAGGCCTCATCAATCCTGGAGGCAGAGTGCTTGGAAATATGTGAGATGGTGCTCTGGCATGAGCTGAGCCTGTCTGCAGCTTTCGGAACCATGTCCTTTAGCTGTTTCATGATATTGCCATACCATATACTCTTAAGTGCATTATGAACCTCGCGGTTAAATGCTATCTTAGGTTTGGCTTTATCAAAACATGTCGAGTAAGGTGTCATACGAATTGGAATACTACCCCCTCGCCAGTTCTGGCGACGGGGGTTGCATTCCACCCTTCTAGAGGGACACGACATGTACCTAGCCTGAACCCCGGTTAAAGTTAAACAGAGCCTTAGCATCACAAAATGGATGCTGCCACCACAGACACAAGTCTGACCTCCTGCTGCTGGGAGTCCTTCCAGCGAGGGCAGCTTGGACAAAGGGTTTCCTGCCTGGGGAGGTGCTAGCACCACTCCAGACAGGATTTTGTGTATTGGGTAGGACAGGGCTGAAAAGAAACAGACATGCCTGGGGCACACAAGGTGTCCCTGTGCATAGGCCAGTTCAAACCGGTGCTGGGGCTTTCCAGCCCCAGTCCTGGCGCGAAACTGGACAAAGGAAAGGGGGTGTAACCACCCCCCTTCCTGGTTCCACCCAGAGGAGGGACCTAGTAGGTGATCCGGCCCCCCAGATTCGAATAAGAGTGGGAGCTGTGTCCTGAGACTTCAGATCATCCTGAATCAACTTGAAATACAGAAGAAGACTGGACTTCGACATTCTGCTGCACAGAAGACGGAAGAGAATCTCCCTTGTGGCCAAGGAGTGACCACCCTGTGAACACAGGCACCAACCAGCAACTCGACGTCTGCTTTGCCGCCGCCTCCCACCGGAGCCCGAGCCCAGAGCCTGACAAGACCCAGACTCCCAGACTTCTCACAGCCCGATCCACAGTCCCTGCAAAGAAGGGACCCGTGGAGGCACCGAGAGACGTGGGACCGGACATCTTGGAAGACCCCCGAGACGCTGACTGCGCAGCATCAGAGGCACCCTCGACGCTGTGCTTTGGGGTTTGAGAAGCCCCAACCTCGAGCAGCCCTTGCACCAAAGATCAGCCCCCCTGCATCTCCACGATCTGCGTGGGGCCCTTTTGCATCGTGCCACTTGACGCGCCATCCCGGCCACTTGCCACGTGGCTAGCGGCCATCTTGGCGACGAAACCTACAACTTTCACTGCGGGTCTGGTTGCTCCAGACTTGCCCTTGCTCCTGTAAAAAGGAGTACCTGCTCTGACCTTGCTGGTCCGAGTAACAAGCCTTTTTCGATTCCTGCGTGGCTTGTATTAGCCAAGGCCTGTTTGCTTCTATCAAGTCGCCGACACCGCCACCAGCGAGAAGCCTGCGTGGGACAGCTCTTGACCGACTCCTGGACGTCTTTGACCCCTCGTGTCCACGTGGCGGCAGAGAGAAGCTACACCTCGATGCCTGTTTGCACCCGACATCGCCTGGTTCCACTCTGGTTCCACGGTAGTCACTGGCTAGTGACTTTGAACATTGTCCCCTCTGCTTTCAGGTCTTCACCTCTTCAGATCCACCCTTGGATCCACCGGAACTCTTCACATCGAGCCGCCTGCAGCATCTTCAGCTCCAAGCACCATCGACCTGCGTGACGAAACCCGACACTACTTCGACCCTATGCACCCGCTTCCTGTGGGTGAGGTAACTCAGCTCCGCCGGTGTTCCCACACTGGTACACACCTCTAGTGTCTGTGTCTCAAGTTTCAGATTTCTAGGTCACTCAGAAGGTTCCTTTATAACTAACTTTGTACTTTTTACGCACCATTGACATTGCATTGGTAAAGCGTGCACTTTCCGCACTGCTCCCGAGTCCTGCGGGCCTTTCCCGACTTCTTCACTGCTAGTCCCGAACCGCTCCAGCGATTCCCCAGGCCCTAGGCCTCTTCACTTTCCCCATAGTGGTTCTTATACCACTATTTTAGTATATGGTTTAGGTGGTCCCTAGGGCTCATCCATATTGTGCAACTTTTGTGTATTTAAACTGTGTTTTGTTTTAACGCATTTGCTTCTGTGCTCATAAAGAGTATCAGGGATATTTGTAGTAATAAATCCATATATATTTTCAATATATATCTGTGTGGTGTCCTTTCATTTGGTATTCAAGGGATTGTGTATGGTAAAACAGCTTGCTTCACATGCCTTTACAGAGTTTAGCCTAAGACTGCTTAGTCCATGCTACCCCTAGGATAGCTTGTCTATAAGGTTGACTTTACAACCTGCACCATAAGGGTTGCTTGGCATGATACAAGGTGATCACTAGAACTAGTGAGCATCATATATCAGGCCAACTTCTCACATTGGTGGCAGCGGTGGGATTTGAGCTTGCTGTTGTTTTACCATTACAATCTTTGAAAATATCATTTGAAAGATCATACAGGTACCTGATAGGTACACTAAAACAAGACTAGATATACTTAAGTTCTACTGAACTTAGTTGTTGTAGAGGATAGGGAGTAGCACACCCTGACTACAACTACTAGATAGGTTTTGTAGGAAAACACCAGTGTAGGTAGATTGCAACACATCCACCACACTAGAGCAATGTCTGGAGCAGAGGGATCCACTGGACTCATCTCTGTTGAGAGTGACCCTCCAAGGGCACCATCCAAATTTGCTACCTTTCCATTTAAGGAACTGAGGCAACTGTGTTCCATGAGAGGAATCAAAACAGGTCCTTCTCCTACAGCAGGACACCTCAGAGAGCTTTTAGACCAGTCTGAAGCTCTAAGGGACTCGAAACCAGGCCCCTCAGGGACTGGAGATGGAGGATCCCCCACTGAAGATGATAACTCTGATGCCCCTGCCCCTGTAGTTCAGGTAGATGAGGAAAACCAGACCCCTGGGAATACTCAGCCTGAGGAAGAAGAAGAGGAGGAGGAGGAGGAAGAGAGTGAATCTGATGATGGGACTAGCCAGGTGTTAGTCAGCAGGCTTAACCAGGCTAACTTAAGCTTATTTGGGACTGAAGGTGGGTCCAACCCATTCAGACCCCCAAATGGACTTAACCAGGAGCATAGGAGGAGGAGGAATCACTCAGGTGAATCCAATACTTCCCATGTTTCTAGAGGTTCTCATGGCAACTCCAGAAGGGAGTTGACTAGCCCTCAGAGAAGGGAACATGAGGCCAAAATGAGAGAGGCTGAACTTAGGATCCAGAGACAAGAATTAGAAGTTGCCCTGGCCAAAGAGAAACTTGCTAGAGCAAGGCAGCCTAGAGAGAGTGGATCAGATTCCACTGGTGGCAGCACTATCCCTAAGGATAAAGACAGGTCCTATGACAATAGAAACCTGAGTATGATTGTGCCCCCCTACAAAGCTGGGGATGATATCCACAAGTGGATGACTGCACTTGAGAGAGCTTGCAAAGTACAGCAGGTTCCTCAGGAGCAGTGGGCAGCAATCTTGTGGCTCTCCTTTGAAGGTAGAGGCCGAGACAGACTCCTCACAGTTAGTGATGGGGAGTCTAGAAACTACCTGGTCCTGAAGAGTGCTCTGATTGATGGGTTAGGCTTAACCACTGAACAGTACAGGTTAATGTTCAGAGATACCCAGAAGACACAGACTCAGGACTGGTCTGAATTTGTTGAATGTGCCACTAAGGCTCTGGAGGGCTGGTTGCTGGGAAGTAAGGTTACAGACTATGAAGGATTGTACAATTTGCTTATGAGAGAACAGATTTTAAATAACTGTCAGAACCAGCAGTTGCATCAACATTTGGTTGACTCAGATCTAACCTCTCCCCAAGAATTGGGAAAGAGGGCAGACAAATGGGTCAGAACCAGAGTTAAGCAAAAGAACCAGAACCAGAACCAGGGTGGTGACCAAAAGAAAACAGACCAGAAGGGTGGGGAGCAGAAAGCTAAAGACCAGAAGTCTTCAACAGGGCCCCAAACTAATACTGAGGGTGGGTCCCAAACTTCCAAGAAGAAGAAGAAAGAAGGTCAAAGAAAACCCTGGTGTAGCTTTTGCAAAAACACCACTCACTGGACAAGTGATTGTAAAAAGGGTGGAGCCACCAACACTGCAGCCCCTAAGGCACCTGCACCCACTAGTACAGTTGGCAGTGTTGGACCACAGACTAAGGGGGTAGTGGGTATCACCTTGGGAACTGATGGAGATTCTGACCTAGTCAGAGTCCCCACACAGGCTGTTCTGATCTGTGATGGGGAGATTGATTTCTCCCCTACTGTCAGTCTCAATAATTTGGGCAAGTACAGACAGACACCATTAATTAATGAAAAAGTGGCTCAAGCATACAGGGACACATGTGCCAGTGTCACTATGGTGACGCCTAGCTTTGTGGACCCTGGACAGTACATATCAGGTGATAATTACCTGGTGACCAATGCCAGCAATGTCACTACTACACATAGTGTGGCAATTGTTAACTTTTCCTGGGGAGGGGTAACTGGCCTAAAAAGAGTTGTGGTTAGTGCTGATCTCCCAGTAGAATGTTTGTTGGGCAATGACCTGGAGAGCTCTCTATGGTCAGAAGTTGAGTACAGGACTCATGCAGAGATGTTAGGGATATCATCACATGTCCTTGCTGTGACCAGGTCACAGGCCAAAAAGTGCCTCTCTGAACCTCAGGTCTTGGATCCTGGAACAATGGACCAAGTACCTTCCAAGACAAGGAACAGGAGGGCAAAGGCTGTGCCTTCCCAAATGCCTACAAGTGAGGATCAGCCTTCACAGGAAGATGATTCTGAGACCCCTGAAGGAACTGTCCCTATAGAACTTGAACCTGATCAGGTTGAGTTTCTGGGGACAGGGGGACCTTCTAGGGCAGACTTGGGGCAGGCTCAGTTATCCTGTCCTTCTCTTGAACCCCTCAGACAGCAGGCTGCTGCTGAGGCTGCTGGGAATTCTCAAGGTGCCCATAAGGTTTATTGGGATGATGGGCTCCTTTATTCAGAGGGTAGAGACCCCAAGCCTGGTACAACCAGGCGGTTGGTCATACCTCAGCAATTTAGGGGCTTCCTTCTTACCTTGGCACACGATATTCCCTTAGCAGGGCACCTAGGCCAGAACAAAACATGGGACAGACTTGTCTGTCACTTTCACTGGCCTCACATGTCAGAAGATACAAAGGAGTTTTGTCGCTCCTGTGTAACCTGCCAAGCAAGTGGCAAAGCAGGTGGTACCACAAAGGCCCCCCTAATACCACTACCTGTGGTGGGGGTGCCCTTTGAAAGAGTGGGGATTGACATTGTTGGTCCAATGGATCCCCCTACAGCATCTGGGCACAGATTCATACTGGTGGTGGTGGACCATGCCACCAGGTACCCAGAGGCAATTCCCCTTAGGACCACAACAGCTCCTGTTGTGGCCAGGGCCTTACTTGGAGTTTTCTCCAGAGTGGGGTTTCCTAAGGAGGTAGTATCTGATAGAGGTGCAAACTTCATGTCAGGTTACTTGACAGCTATGTGGAAGGAATGTGGTGTTAACTATAAGTTCACCACTCCCTATCATCCACAATGCAATGGACTTGTTGAGAGATTCAAAGGGCATGATCAAAGGATTACCTGAGAAGCTCAGGCGAAGATGGGATATCCTTCTGCCCTGCCTTCTGTTTGCTTACAGAGAGGTCCCACAAAAAGGAGTTGGCTTCAGCCCCTTTGAATTGTTGTTTGGACATCCTGTAAGAGGACCCCTATGTCTGGTGAGGGAAGGATGGGAGTTACCTCTCAAAAAGCCCAAGCAAGACATAGTGGACTATGTACTTGGTCTCCGCTCCAGGATGGCTGAGTATATGGAGAAGGCCTCCCAAAAACCTTGAGGCTAGCCAGGCTTTACAGAAAGCCTGGCATGACCAAAAGGCTGTCCTGACTGAGTACCAGCCTGGACAGAAGGTATGGGTGTTGGAGCCAGTGGCCCCAGCAGCACTCCAAGACAGATGGTCTGGACCCCATACAATCATGGAGAAAAAGGGAGAGGTTACCTACTTGGTGGACCTTGGAACTCCCAGGAGCCCTTACAGGGTGCTCCATGTTAACAGGCTGAAAGCATATGTTGACAGGGCAGACATGGGCTTGCTCATGGCTACAGATGAGGGGCAGGAGGAAGAGAGTGACCCTTTCCCAGACCTGCTGACTCAGAACCCTGAGGATGGCTCAGTTGATGGTGTGGCCTTAGATGGCAGCCTCACTGAACATCAGCAACATGACTGTAGACAGGTTTTGCAGTCATTTCGACATATGTTCTCCCTGACACCCAGTCAGACTAACTGGTGTACCCATGTGGTGGACACTGGTGATAGTCTTCCTGTGAAGAACAATATTTACAGGCAGCCTGACCATGTCAGAGACTGTATCAAGGCTGAGGTACAAAAGATGCTGGAGTTAGGTGTCATTGAGCCTTCAGAGAGCCCCTGGGCTAGCCCAGTGGTTCTGGTCCCCAAACCTCACACCAAAGATGGGAAGAGAGAGATGAGGTTCTGTGTGGACTACAGAGGACTCAATGCTGTCACTAGGACAGATGCACACCCAATTCCAAGAGCAGATGAGCTCATAGACAAATTGGCTTCTGCCAAGTATTTGAGCACATTCGACTTGACAGCTGGCTACTGGCAAATCAGGTTAGCTGAGGAGTCTAAAGCCAAGACAGCATTTTCTACCCCCAGTGGGCATTACCAATTTGTGGTGATGCCCTTTGGTTTGAAAAATGCACCTTCCACCTTCCAAAGGTTGATGAATCAAGTCCTTACTGGGTTGGATGACTTTTGTGCAGCATATCTGGATGATATTGCTGTCTTTAGCTCCACCTGGGAGGATCACCTGGTCCACCTGAAGGAAGTGCTAGAGGCTCTGCAAAAGGCAGGCCTCACTATCAAGGCAACCAAGTGCCAGATAGGGCAGAGTAAGGTTGTGTACTTGGGCCACCTTGTGGGTGGAGGCCAAGTTCAACCACTGGAGAGTAAAATTCAGACCATAAAGGACTGGCCTCCTCCAACTACCCAGACTCAGGTCAGAGCTTTCTCGGGCCTGACTGGGTACTACAGGAAGTTTGTTAAGAACTATGGGTCCATTGTGACTCCTCTTAATGATCTGACATCCAAGAAGATGCCCAAAAAGGTTCAGTGGACAGAATACTGTCAGAAGGCATTTGATGACCTGAAGAAGGCCATGTGCTTTGCATCTATCCTGAAGAGTCCTGACTACTCCAGAGAGTTTATTGTCCAAACAGATGCTTCTGAGTTGGGAGTGGGAGCTGTGCTTTCACAACTTAATGTAGATGGTCAAGACCAGCCCATTGCTTTCATTAGCAGAAGGCTGACCCCCAGAGAGAAACGTTGGTCAGCCATTGAGAGGGAGGCCTTTGCTGTGGTGTGGGCCCTGAAGAAGTTGAGACCATACTTGTTTGGCACTCACTTCAAGATTCAGACCGACCATAAGCCCCTCTTATGGCTTAATCAGATGAAGGGTGAAAACCCCAAACTGCTCATGTGGTCCATTTCCCTACAGAGGATGGACTTTACAGTGGAGCACCGCCCAGGGACTGACCATGGTAATGCAGATGGTCTCTCCAGGTACTTCCACTTAGAACATGAAGACACAACTGGTCAAGGTTAGTCTAATGTCCCTGCGTTTGAGGGGGGGGTTGTGTAGGAGAGTAGGGTCTGCTATCCTATGGTCACCCCAAATTTTTGCTTTTTGCTTCACTGGTTTATGACTTATTGTGGCTGTGGGCCTGCTAATCAGACCAACAGCCTGCTGTTCTCTCTCTAAATTGTAACCCATGTACTTTAGGTGCATAACGAAATTGGAACTGGTTCACCTTATTGGCCCCTGTAACAGTGTACCCAGGTACCCAGGGCATAGGTGCTTCCAAGGCCTACCAGGGGCTGCAGCATGTATTGTGCCACCCCTGGCCTGGCCTCCATATTTGACACAACTGGCTGATCACTCAGCTGGGGTAAGTCGGTGTAACCACCCCTTACTTAGGTGTAGTATGCCTATACCTAACCTAAAATGGACACATATGTTCCTATCAGTCACTCCTATGGAAGGCCTCATCAATCCTGGAGGCAGAGTGCTTGGAAATATGTGAGATGGTGCTCTGGCATGAGCTGAGCCTGTCTGCAGCTTTCGGAACCATGACCTTTAGCTGTTTCATGATATTGCCATACCATATACTCTTAAGTGCATTATGAACCTCGCGGTTAAATGCTATCTTAGGTTTGGCTTTATCAAAACATGTCGAGTAAGGTGTCATACGAATTGGAATACTACCCCCTCGCCAGTTCTGGCGACGGGGGTAGCATTCCACCCTTCTAGAGGGACACGACATGTACCTAGCCTGAACCCCGGTTAAAGTTAAACAGAGCCTTAGCATCACAAAATGGATGCTGCCACCACAGACACAAGTCTGACCTCCTGCTGCTGGGAGTCCTTCCAGCGAGGGCAGCTTGGACAAAGGGTTTCCTGCCTGGGGAGGTGCTAGCACCACTCCAGACAGGATTTTGTGTATTGGGTAGGACAGGGCTGAAAAGAAACAGACATGCCTGGGGCACACAAGGTGTCCCTGTGCATAGGCCAGTTCAAACCGGTGCTGGGGCTTTCCAGCCCCAGTCCTGGCGCGAAACTGGACAAAGGAAAGGGGGTGTAACCACCCCCCTTCCTGGTTCCACCCAGAGGAGGGACCTAGTAGGTGATCCGGCCCCCCAGATTCGAATAAGAGTGGGAGCTGTGTCCTGAGACTTCAGATCATCCTGAATCAACTTGAAATACAGAAGAAGACTGTACTTCGACATTCTGCTGCACAGAAGACGGAAGAGAATCTCCCTTGTGGCCAAGGAGTGACCACCCTGTGAACACAGGCACCAACCAGCAACTCGACGTCTGCTTTGCCGCCGCCTCCCGCCGGAGCCCGAGCCCAGAGCCTGACAAGACCCAGACTCCCAGACTTCTCACAGCCCGATCCACAGTCCCTGCAAAGAAGGGACCCGTGGAGGCACCGAGAGACGTGGGACCGGACATCTTGGAAGACCCCCGAGACGCTGACTGCGCAGCATCAGAGGCACCCTCGACGCTGTGCTTTGGGGTTTGAGAAGCCCCAACCTCGAGCAGCCCTTGCACCAAAGATCAACCCCCCAGCATCTCCACGATCTGCGTGGGGCCCTTTTGCATCGTGCCACTCGACGCGCCATCCCGGCCACTTGCCACGTGGCTAGCGACCATCTTGGCAACGAAACCTACAACTTTCACTGCGGGTCTGGTTGCTCCAGACTTGCCCTTGCTCCTGTAAAAAGGAGTACCTGCTCTGACCTTGCTGGTCCGAGTAACAAGCCTTTTTCGATTCCTGCGTGGCTTGCATTAGCCAAGGCCTGTTTGCTTCTATCAAGTCGCCGACACCGCCACCAGCGAGAAGCCTGCGTGGGACAGCTCTTGACCGACTCCTGGACGTCTTTGACCCCTCGTGTCTACGTGGCTGCAGAGAGAAGCTACACCTCGATGCCTGTTTGCACCCGACATCGCCTGGTTCCACTCTGGTTCCACGGTAGTCACTGGCTAGTGACTTTGAACATTGTCCCCTCTGCTTTCAGGTCTTCACCTCTTCAGATCCACCCTTGGATCCACCGGAACTCTTCACATCGAGCCGCCTGCAGCATCTTCAGCTCCAAGCACCATCGACCTGCGTGACGAAACCCGACACTACTTCGACCCTATGCACCCGCTTCCTGTGGGTGAGGTAACTCAGCTCCGCCGGTGTTTCCACACTGGTACACACCTCTAGTGTCTGTGTCTCAAGTTTCAGCTTTCTAGGTCACTCGGAAGGTTTCTTTATAACTAACTTTGTACTTTTTACGCACCATTGACATTGCATTGGTAAAGCGTGCACTTTCCGCACTGCTCCCGAGTCCTGCGGGCCTTTCCCGACTTCTTCACTGCTAGTCCCGAACCGCTCCAGCGATTCCCCAGGCCCTAGGCCTCTTCACTTTCCCCATAGTGGTTCTTATACCACTATTTTAGTATATGGTTTAGGTGGCCCCTAGGGCTCATCCATATTGTGCAACTTTTGTGTATTTAAACTGTGTTTTGTTTTAACGCATTTGCTTCTGTGCTCATAAAGAGTATCAGGGATATTTGTAGTAATAAATCCATATATATTTTCAATATATATCTGTGTGGTGTCCTTTCATTTGGTATTCAAGGGATTGTGTATGGTAAAACAGCTTGCTTCACATGCCTTTACAGAGTTTAGCCTAAGACTGCTTAGTCCATGCTACCCCTAGGATAGCTTGTCTATAAGGTTGACTTTACAACCTGCACCATAAGGGTTGCTTGGCATGATACAAGGTGATCACTAGAACTAGTGAGCATCATATATCAGGCCAACTTCTCACACACTGCATGAGGAAAAAGCTACACAACTTTACACACCTCTAATTTCTACTTGACAAACACCATAGCATATCATCCACATTTCTTATTGTGTACCAAATTGAAATGCAGCATACCTTTTAAATTCAATATGCAAAAGTCTATCTTGCATATTGAATTTGAAAGCATTGATCTTTTCGTCATTACTCTGAACCTACTTCAACATGTAACATTCATCAAGATCCCTAATCAAGAAACAAATGCAGATAAATAGACCAAACACACCGTTGCTAGATTGGCTACAGAGCCATGTGTCCTGTTGTCTTATTTAGAAATTCTACCTGATGAAGAACAAGCTATGTTTTGGAAATATCTCTGTAATCATCCAGAAGCCAGCCTGCTTGTAGAACTCCAGTGTTTTCATGATGCCTCCCTCATCAATGTGGCACAATCAACCCTTTTATACTGCTCAGATATTGGGTTAACTGGTCACTCTAGAGTCTTTATTCCCACTGTTATCTAGACAATTGTAAAAGCAGAAGCAGGGTCTAGACCATAAGTTTCTTAAAAACATATTTCTTTTAAACATATGTTTGGTGCAAATGTCAGACTTTTTTCTTAAATATTTCAAATATTCCAGGAGTATTACTGGAAATCTGTGCATGGCTGCAGAGATTAGGTAGCACTAAAATTCAGAACCGTGAGCTAGATGTGCCAACATTTGTTGTCTCTACAGATAGTCAGATTCCTTAAATTGGGCTGTTTGCGAACGCTAAAGGCCTTTTGGTATGCATTTAATACATTCTCTTCTCTATTTTTGTGAACCAAATTAATACCAAATTGGTATATTTGTGACTTAAAATTGCAAGTCACATTTTGTGATTTCATATTATTGAATTGCGATATAAATATACCAAGCAGTCACAAATTGCGACTAGTTGCAGGATTCTCGTTTTGCACATGTAATTTACCACCATCTCAAAACAGGTGATGGAATACAAACAGCCCCAAAATGCATCAGCGCTTTATAAACAATAGCCGCTTTATAGGTGATCATCATATCCTATGCCGATGACACTCAACTCATCCTCTCCCTCACCAGGAACTCAGATGACTATCAGGACATATCACACACATCAGTACATGTCCTACCTTTCACATACAGTGCACCCTGCCGACAGGGGTACCTTGGGCCTACCTTAGGGGTGGCTCATATGTTAGAAAAGGGAAGGTTAAGGTCTGGCAAGTGGGGGCACTTGCCAAGTCGACATGGCAGTAGAGACAGCACACAGACGCTGCAGTGGGAGGTCTGAGATCCCTTTGAAAGGCTGCTCATGTGGGTGGCACAATCAATGCTGCAGGCCCACTAACAGTATTTGACTTACAGACCCTGGGCACACACAGTGCACAGTTATAGGGACTTAGTAGTAAGTCAAATAAGCCAATCATGAAAACATCAATCCATATTCGCAACATACAGCCGGAGCACTTGCACTTTGACAATGATCAGTAGTGGCAAAGTGCCCAAAGCATCTAGACCAGCAAAAATGAAATTCAGCACACAGCAAAAATACAGGAAGCAGAGGCAAAAAGATAGGGGGAAACCACACCAAGGATGCCAGGTCTAACAGTGCCATTGTTCATATACTTTGGGAAAGCCATGCTCTATCAGCCTATTGGTCCTCCATCATGCCTATACTCAGACGAACAACATCCCTCACCAGGGCGTTGAAAGCTCAAACAGCTCTCCTTCATGACTTTGCTCAATGCCGAGCCATTAAGAATCAACAGTGATGACTAGCCGCAGTGCTGGCCTCTGCCAAGATGTGTATTCTGAGACTCTGGAGGGTACCCACTTGCCCAACATTCGATGAGTGGCTGCAGGGACTTATGAGTGGGTTATAGCCAAGCTCACTGATCACTTTTGCAATTTTCTGGACACACAAAGAGACTTTCTCCAGGACCCATGATCCCCTTCCTCTCCTTTATTTGGTCCTCCATAGCCCTGCTCACACCCCTCACCCACACCTAATTGTCAACCTGTAGACCAATGCTGGGCCCTTACAATCTCTCTAATTACTACTGCCTCTATGCAACTTAGTCCCTGAGTTACACATGGGTAGATCCATATACAGCAAGAATGGCCCCTTGGATTTTGCATGAGTACTGGGTAACCTCTATAGATGTGGCCATGGTCGTACTACCCCCCCTCTTTTCTTGGTGACCCATAATACAACCTCCTTGGTGCTTATGTCCCTCTCCATGCCCCAAGCCCATGCTTATGGGACCATGTCCGCACCTCCATGCTTCCCAATCAACCTCCTATTCCAGTTGTTTAAGGACTACGTGGAACCTTTATTATACCCATTACTGGACCCCCACAGACAGTACCGACAGTTGTGGGTCCTTATCGGCCTTCTATCATGCCTGGATTCCCTCTTCTCTCTCCCCACCCCTTTAGTTATGTTATGATCATATGTTGGTTTCTACATTTGGTTATGCTGTATATTCTACCACTTGAGGTTATTACGCTTTCTCAATATGTACACTGCGTTTTCCTCAATAAGGGAAAAAAGTTTTAAGAAAAAAACACAAAGTGCTCTCTCCCAGTTTTTCAGAGCTTTTTCTGATGTAATGCTATTGAAAATTAATTATTATATTACATTTCCAACAACTTCACAGGAATTGCAGTTAACCAAATAAAACTTGAATCAAATAGCGCAATTTCCACACGTCATTGGCTGTGTTTAAGGAACTCATGGTTCAATATGCCCACCATCTCAGAATAAGTTTATATTTAGACATAGGAAGACTACATAGTCTCTAAACATTCAAGTTGTTTGCAATGCATCAAACGTAATAACAGATATAGTGGCAAGATTCCATGGAAGTACACATGATTTCTTTATATTTGGAAAAAGTCAGAATTACGCATGACTTCTTACCAGAGAATATGAAGATGGATATTTACTTTGTAATTTTTTACATATTACATTGGTGTATGATGAAGAGGTTCATTAAATTTTGTTTCTAATATATTTTTAACTTAAACATGTGGGCCCGATTCACAAAGGTAAAGTTAGACCTAAAGTCAAACTTTACGATTTTCAGTATTCACAAAGGACATTTACTACACGTAAATGCCCTTTGTGAATACCAAAATCCGAACTTTACGACTTTCAGTATTCATAAAGTGCATTTATGAGTAGTAAATGTCCTTTGTGAATACCGAAAGTTGTAAAGTTAGACTTTTGACTAACTTTACCTTTGTGAATCGGGCCCTGTAAGAGACATTGCTTACGCTTTGGGCTTGATTTCAACACCCTTTCTGGACCCTGCAACACCAAGTGAGCCCCGGTACAATGCTGCCCATAAGTCTATACATAGTATTATTGAGTGTATTTTGGGCTGCTTAAAAGTAGTTTCTGCTGTCTACATAAACGTGGTTGTTCATGCAATATTGACCACATACAAGCTGCAACACAGTAGCAACATGTGCTATATTGCACAACCTTACAATATACATGAGCGTACCAATCATCTTGTCAGAGCCAGATTCGGATGAAGATGATTTGCAAATACCACAACATCAGCCTCAGGATTGCTCAAGGGCAGATGAAAGAAGAGTGTGACATGCTGAGATTTTTAGGAATTATATCTAAAGTAAGTATGACATTAAAATTGTTGATGAAAAGCCACACAACAATGTTGCATTTACCTTAAAGTTTTGTTACCTTTCATTCAGGCTACAGGCATAATCGCAATGTTTTATTATCTACAAACTTTAATTAAATGCCTTAATAAAAGGTTTTTCAGTGTATATAGTAAAATTGTGAACAAATTGAATGAGTATAACAACTTATAGATAAGACATGTTGTTAATGATTCTTTCTCCTTCTCACAACACTTGCTCTTTCTGTTTTTTCTACATTATGAGTTCCTGATAAATAACTATCTGTAGTTTGTTTGTGAATATGTTGCAGACTCATGGCTTCTAGTTCAGAGATGCTACTGCAGTTTGAAGCCTCTTCACTTTCACCCCCACCTTATTCACCGGTTGCAGAGATGTATGAGGTTTGTATATTCTCTAAAGCAATGGTGTCTTAAACAAGGCCACATGCTATATGCTCACTGAAGTGACCTATTTCTACCCCCATGTTGAGCATGGGCCTTGATAAAGTGCCAGTAGCATGTGTCTTGTGCCAGTGGACAGACCTTGTGAACCCTTCTAATTGGCCCATAAGCTGATGATGGCGGCGCCTATTAGTTATATTATCTTGTTGTAAAACTGTACATAAAATGGTTACAGTGTGTGTTAGTCACTTCAACTTATCAGCAATCACTTTTTGACACTCCTCATCATTTAGTTTATCTAAGCCATCTTTGATGTTTGCAATATTTTCATTCACAGACACTAACTGCAGGGGCAGCTCCTCCGTAGCCCACTAGGTGGTAACAGATTTGAACACATGAAAAATAAAATGATAATAAACCAAGCTTATTATCATTTTATATTTTTCTTACGTGCAGGTTGCTAGCAAGCCGTGTCATGGGGGGGGGGGGGATAGGGCCATGCAATCTATGACAACAGTGGGGAGGAGGGGTGATGGGCACTACTAAGTGTTTATGACGGCTGGTCAAACTGTCATGCGCACACTTAGCATTTCTCCATCTGGCTGTGTTGTACAGTTAGTGGAGAAAAGCCACATGCTCCCAGGCACCGTCTGAGCGACACAACAGGCTGTTCAGACCAATCCCAGTGCTCCTCTTCATGCTGGGAAACTATTCCCAGCATGTGGGCAGCGTCATGATTGGAATCTGGGAGTCTGCGCACTTGGCATCAGGCCTGGAGTCGAGGCTGGGGAGAGGTGCAATGCCGAGACAGTGGGGGCAGGCAAGTAAAGTTTTATGTTTTCATTTCTTTTTTTGTATGTGTGTCTGTGTTTATTTTTGTATTCACCCTGCTGCCCCTGCTGCCTCACCACTTCGAACCCCGAGCAGCCGCCACTGACTAACTGTGTGTTAATTAATTTAATACTCTTAGTTTGTAGGTGCTGCACTGCCAATATTCTGATCTCCAAGTCACCTAAGCTGTAGTGTCTCCATCACCTGTAGGCCAAACAACACCTGTACCTCTCAATCTGGAAGTACTGCGTCATCACAGAAAAAGCCTCTGACATTTGTTCCTGTCTCTGCTAGCAGTTTGTATTGTATTCATGCCTGTTGTTTCGTCCATTGACTGCTGAAGGAAATCTGGCAGTGTAGAGACTGCGACCCTGTGTCTGAATGACACAGGTGGCGTTGGTGATGGTGTTGCATTGTTTTCCTCCACGTCTGATGGATTGTCTTGAGGTGCCTCATAGCCTGAATCATCACCTTTTGAGGATGGGACATCTGAGATATGCAAAAAAGTTGGAAGCATACTGAATCTAAAAGCACATTTTTATTGTTAAAAACACTTTAAATTGATTTGTTTTTGAAAAATGTGTTTTGAACTAGTTTTTAACATTAATAAATGTCTTTAATTTTTTTTAAACATTTCAATATTTAATTTAATAACACGTTTACACTCTATGGACTACATCACTTATAATGCATCATAAAGGTAGTAATAAGCATTTATCAGGAGTATTTTTCATACGCTTCTCGATGAGCCAACGGAAGTTGATTTGCTACCTTTTCAAACCACCACTTCCTTTCATCCTCAATGATATGCTTTATTACTTCCACCACATTCATTTTATCTTGGATGGCCTTCTAGATCTTTTTTTCTGTCTACCTGCAACCCGAAATGGTCTTTTGCCAAATAACTCATCATAATGCAAAACACATCCTTCAGTGAGCACCTCCAGCTCCTTCTCACTGAATTTCAGCTTTCTTTTGCGGCCTCCAGTATCTTTTTCGCTCTCCTTTCGGGACATACAGCCTGATTCATGAAGCAAAATTGCACTCGCAAAGGGCAAGATTCTCAGAATCTTGCCTTTTGCGAGTGCAATTTTGGCATTTGGGATTCACAATCCCAAATGCAAAAATCGCTAATGAGGAATTAGCAAATATGCGAGGATTAGCATTTAAGGAATCTCTATTAGAGATTTCTTAAATGCTATTCATGACACTTGCAAAAATTGCGATTTAGCAAAATTGGGCCGCTATTTACCGAGAGGTCAGACCTCTCGGTAAATAGCAAAAACATAGAAAAATGCTTTTAAAAGCATTTTTCTAAGTTGCATGTTGCACACACACATGTCCTTTGGACATGTGTGTGCGCAACACCTGTTCAAATGTGCATTTTAGGGGTGCTACAGGGTGTCCTTTGGACACCCCTGGCACCCTTAAAATCGCTATCTGATTTGCGAGTAGCAAATTGCTACTCGCAAATAAGGGATACTCCCCATTCATTCCTATGGGCCTTTTGGCCCATAGGAATGAATGGGGAGTTATTCCTTTTTTTGCGAGTAGCAAATTGCTACTCGCAAATAGAGAACATGTAGGAATCGCTATTGATTTAGCAATTCCTACATGAATGCCGTTTTGCGTGTCCTCAATAGCGAGTCGCTATGATTCGCTATTAGGGCCACGCAAAACGGCCCGTACATGAATCAGGCTGATTGTGGTAAAAATGTTGCTCCAAAAGGTTCAAAACTGCAACCAGGATACTGAGCTCACATGGCCTGCCTTCCTCTCTCATTCACAGTACTGTAGAGAGCATGTGTGGAAACACTTCCTCATTGTGATGTCATAAAGCTATTCCTGAATGTGACTTTTGAAATTTGCTATTTCTTACCGAATCACAATTTATTGATTCAGTATTAGAATATCACTAATTTTCGAATGCGAAATACATTGATTCACAAATTGAAGAATGGTCTCCATGATACATTAAGAATAGCGATTTCAATATTGCGATTCGATTAAATTTGCAATTCTGAAATAGCTATTCAAAACCTTGTTACATCTAGCCCTATGTCAGCATATGAAAATAAAACAGATGAGCATGCAGTAATACGATGAAGAATTATATACTAGTTTTATTTACTGTTACACTATGTTTTGAGTGCCTACCTTGAATTCTGTGCTTCAAACTTGAATTCTGAACTATGAATGGAATATATGAATTCATATTACTGGAAGGATTGTGCTTCTGATTTCACCTAGATTGAACCGGAGCTGAGAACATGACTTCATATACTGCGCATTCCTTTCTAGTAATGTTCTAGACACACAGTCGCCATGGGACAGCTCTGTTATTTACTCTACAATCGGTTTTTGGCTTACCATCTACATGAAACTGAAGATGCAGTCCAAGGTCTATTTACCTGTTTATTTGCCAATAATGCTCAGTGTTAGTTGTGCTTGGATTATTCACTGTTTACTCAGTATACTCGGAGCAGAACTCAGGTAGGAGCTGGTAAAATGGACCCATTGATGTAAGGAGAACGGCAGCCCTACACTGAAATTCCTATGCCTCTACTTTCTTTTCAGTGTTCGGAGGAAGAGGCTCATGCTGTGGGTATAGTAATTGCTATACTTAAGTTAGTGCTTGAAGTTGCCATGTTTGGAATTTGTAATCGTTAGTTTTGCACTTGAAGAACAAGTTACTAACCTTCAGTAATGCCTTATCTGCTAGAGACTATCTCTAGCTGCATATTCCTTACCTTAGAATTATCCCCAGGCGTCAGACTGGATTTTGAAAGTTTTCATGAGTAGTACCACTGCTCGCCGGTAGGTGGCATCGTTCAGCTCCACGTGGTATTATTGGCATCATCCGCACCAGAAGTGACATTCACAGTGCCTATATGGGTGCCTTCTTGGCGCGCTGAGTCACTTACTTTTTGTAAATTTCCACCTCAGAAGTCAGGAGCCACAAAGTACACTGACCACTTGTGTGGGAAACTAGGGTCCTGAAAGGGGAAAGCACTGTCCCTAGAAATTCATTCACAGAGTGGGGAGGATGGGTGGGTCAGTAAGGAATCTGCGGATAAGGAATTACCAAAGTTAAGTAACGTTTTCATATGATACAGACTTCTAGCCGCACATTCCTTACGTTATGTCAAACGTTCTTATATAGCGCACATATCACCGTGAGGTCTCATGGCGCTCGAATAGATACCTCAGCAATACCTCCCAGGAAGGTGGGTCTGCGGACCAATTTCACAGAAGGAAGTCCTGCATGACTGAATGGACTAAATGCCCATCCTTACAGACCTGACTGTTCAGACAGTAATGTTTGGTAAATATGTGCAGGGAAGCCCACAGTGCTGAATGGCAGATGCCCAAGACCAGAACTCGCAAGCTAATGCAGTTGTGACAACTTTAGCTCTGGGGGAATGAGCATGAAAACCCTCAGGGGTTGCTTCTTAACCATTGGGTTGCAGATTTTAATACAGAGAATGATCCATAGTGAGATGGTCCTCTTCTGTACAGCCCGTCCTTTCGTCGCTCTGACATACCCCACAAAGAGTTGGTCGTCCACCCGGAACCCTCGTGTGCGGTCAAGGTAAAATGACAACTCACTTTTTGGGTCCAGAAGGTGAAGTCACTCTTCTTCTTTAGAGGGATGAGGCAGAGCGTAAAAAGTATGCATAGTGATGATTTTGCCTACGTGAAATGCAGTGACCTCTTTTGGAAGAAAGGAAGCTCTTGTACAAAGCACCACTTTGTTTGGGCAAATTGGTATATTTGCATATTTGATTTGTAAGTCCTTTGTAACGTGGTATCCCACATACACAGGGCCTGTAAATTAAATGCTACTAGTGGGCCTGCAACAAAGCTTGTGCCACACACAGATGTAGCCGTTCAAACCTGTTCCAGGCCTGCCACTGCAGGGCCTGCGTGCGCAGTTCACTGCCACTTTAACTTGCCATTTAAAACTACTTGTCAAGCCTTAAACCCCCCTTTTATTACACATAGGTCACCACTACTGTAGGTTCTAAGTAGTCCTATGGGCAGTGTGATGTGTAAGTAAAAGGTAGGACATGTGCCTTTATGTGTGGCTAGTCCTGGTAGTGACAAACAGCCTTTTAGCCTACTCCATTAATAGGTTAACATTGGGAATTCCCTTATATATTTTTAAGTGGTAATTCCTCATAAGGAAATAGTAGTGTTACTAAGTTTGGTATGTTTAGAATGGTAGTGGTAATTCCCACTTATCGGTGTAGGTGGATTTTAATTTACTATTTTAGAAAATGCCACTTTTAGAAAGTGAGCATTTCTCTGTGCTTATGACTCTTTGGGCCAGATGTAGGAGCCCTAATTCCGGTCGGAAACGGATGATTTTGGCCGTTTCCGACGGGTATTAGGGTTTTCAGATGTAGGGCATGCATTTACAGAATCTGTATTTTACCGATTCTGTATTTACCGATTCGGTAAAATTACAGAATCTGTAAATACAGACTCGGTAAAATACCGATTCTGTAAATGCAGATGTAGCTGGGACATGTCAGAGTGCCACAGGGCTTTAAGAATCGGTATTTTACCACCCATTCCAATTGGGTGGTAAAATACCGAATCCAGGTGTGCATGCACATGTGTGCATGCACACCTGTGCCATGTGACACACAGACATGCCCTTAGGGCATGTCTGTGTGCCACATGGCGCACATGCCTATTTTTGGGGTGCCAGAGGGTGTCAAAGTGACACCCCCTGCACCCTTGCTGGAATCGGTATTTACCGATTCGGTAATTACCGAATCGGTATTTCCCATTGATTCCTATGGGCTTCACAGCCCATAGGAATCAATAGGAAATACCGATTCGGTATTTACCGAATCGGTAAATACCGAATTTTAACGATTCGGTATTTCAACATCTGGAAATACCTACATCTCCCCCCTTAATATTTACCGATTCATAAATACCGAATCGGTAAAATTCTGTATTTATGAATCAGTAAATATCATTTACCTACATCTAGCCCTTTGTGCTTTGCAGCCTGACTCCAATACACGTCTAGGGCTGGGTAGCAGCTGCACTAGGTGTGTACTTTCGGACAGCCACAACTAAGGATGGACTGGGTGTGACTGCCATACATCTACATTAATCTGCTAACTGATGGCTTTCCTGGGCAGGGAGAGGGAGAGGCGTTCACACTTTGCATTTGTATAGGTTGTGTCCTGCCCTCACACAAAGGGCTGATTTAACCCTACTGACATCTGGAGCCAGAGCTAGTTTAAAAGGGGATTGTTGTGCATTGAAAGGGTTCCTTTGAAGTCTCCCCTTGAACAAAAGACATTTCTGATTATAAGTACAGGGGCTCTGACCTCATGTTGAAGGACTGCGGCACTGCTTAAAGGACTCATGCGGACTGTTTTTTTGCTTGTTGTCCTGCTGCCTGCTAACTGCTGTGTTGCCTAAAGGACTAATTGGACTGCTTTTCAACTTGTCTACTACCTTCTGTCCATGACTCGGGTCTAACCAGATACTTCAATGGACTTGTAACAAGATGCTGCTGGCTCTACAATTTGCACATTGCCAGAGGACTGCAGTGCTGCCAGGAGAAACCGAATATTGGTAGCTGCCCTTTGTGCTGGCCTGCAACCTGCTACCTTCCTTTGTGTGCCTCCATCAAGTGTTCTCCAAGAGCCACCACAGGTTGCCCCATATCCCCTCTGCCATGGGACTCTACCTCTAGGGATTCTGGCAGCAATGTGCTTCATGGGGAGCTGTGGCCAACCGCTCCTTGTCTGCAAAACCTAGCATGTGGTGAGCACTGTTTTCTGCTCTTTTTCCTTTGTGCCCAGTACCTGTGGAGCTCCTCATATTTGGGGCCAGCGCAGGTGAGTACCTTCAAAGAGCAGCGCGGCTCCAGCGCCTCGCTCTGTTTGTGCACCACGTATCGTCGGTTCGAGATTGGCATGTCCCATTCACGCCACACTGTGAGTCATCAAGTTGCCTCCGGTTCACCAAGGATTATGGCCATCCTGTGGGCCCCACCCCTGGGTTGGGGACATGAGCTGCAGGGAGCTCTAAGACCCGGGTTCCTCGCCTGAGACCTGCCACCCATGCCTGCTGTGGAGATCTGCAGCCACCCAGTCAACCGACGCTGACCACCTCTTGGGGGCTCGCCCCCCCATGATGTGGCTATGGGTAGTGAGGTCGTCCGCTCCCCTGCACCAGCCAGACTAGTGAGGTACTGTTCTCCCGCTGGGGCCATTAGTTTATCCTTGACATCGCCGCAGTACCTGGGGGTCAGCAGCTGCCCTGCACACTTGCAGGCAGCTGCATTTAGTAATCCTACACGCAGGTGGGACCCAGCAAGGCTTCCCCACTTAAAACTACAGTTTGTGTCCCCTTTACCTGGAAAGACACCCCATGAGGGGCATTTTCTCGACTGTGGCAATACGGGCTGAGACGTTGACAGAGACCTCTACTTCGTTGATTCAGGGAATTCACTGAAATTACCATAACCTGTATAGTAGGGACATTCATGCTTGGGGCTCTACATGGGATCTCTCATTTCCATATAACCTGTAATTGAAGTGCAGGTGCACTCCACCCTATATTCCTATGGGGATATTTTGTGATCATTGCTTTTATAGTGACTTATGATGTCTCATGTCTTTGGTCTCCTACCAAGGATACCGTACCTAGACTAATGTAGGGATACATGTACCTTCTTATAATCATGCCCTGATGTTTTCTAATTATGTCGTTTTGATTTTTGTATTGTCCGGATATCGAGTACTATCTCAGGATTGCACAATATGCACAGTATTTATGATTCACGTTGTTTTGATCTATGTTATGCACAATATTTTATATGTATTTTCATATAATTCTGAGTGGAGTCTCTTTTGTGGTGTTTTCATTGTGTTTCTTTGTGAGTGTGTCACACAAATGCTTTACACATTGCTATTCTGATTATAAGCCTAGCTGCTCTACGCCAAGCTACAAGAGGGTGAGCATAGGTTATCTTTGGTGTGTAACTTACTTGCCCTGACTAGAGTGGTGTGTTCTGCCTGGCTTAGGTGCATGCCATAGCCATACACCCCATTTCTATCAGAGTCTAAAAGGGAACCCTGTCTGATAGAAATATAATTGTAATGCTGATTATGAAGCTTCTCCTGAAACAAACCTTGCTAGATTTTCCTAGCTGGTTAGGAGCAAAAGGGCGGCGGTAATCTAAAAACCATGGCACAAAGACTCTTAGGGGCATATTTACAACTAAAGTGGAGGAGCGCAGCATTAAGCCAAGAAGGCTAACGCCATGCTCCATCTCTTTAGAAATGCAGAGCTGCATCGTATTTACAACAATACGGTGCAGCCCTACGTTTCTACCTTCGCTGGCCCTAAATTTAACTGCCTAGCGCCAAGTACAGGGTAAGGGTGCCTGCTTGGGGGAATGATTTTTTATGTGAAGGAAGATGTCCCTTGCTGCACATAAACAATCATAAATGACAATTTGTAACTTCTATGTGTGCTGCTCGTGCAGCACACAAAAAGTTTTAACTCGTCCTTTTAAAAATTATTGATTATGTGCAGGAAGGGACACCTTCCTGCACATAAACCATCCTACATTTTTGCTGTTTCTATGTGTTACTGCACAATCCAGCACACATAGAAACAGCAAAAATAAGAGAAATAACACATTTCTTCTCGTTTTGCCTGTTTAAGACCAGGTCTGACCTGGTCTTAATTTTGGTGCTGCCCCAAATTTACGCCACACTTGTAAAGATAGGGTAGCGTAAAAAAAAGGGGGTTGCGGAAGAACGCCCACTGCAAAACCCATTGCCCATGTTAAGTTGCTTAACACTGCCTTGTGAATAAGGCAATGCCCCTATCGCCACAGGAACACCAGAAAAAGTGACGTTTCTGTGGCGATAGGGGCTTGTAAATATGTCCCTCAGTGTGATACTGTGCAATTTTCATGTTGAACTACCGTGACAGTGTGGATGGAGTCAGATGTATATACCCCTCCTCAAGAATCTAACCAGACTACTTGGAATAACGGGACATTTTCAGAAGCAAAATTTCTGCTTTTACATTCAGATTTAGAAGCAAGAACAGGACTCAGTGTGAAAAGTGGATGGCTTTTTTAACTGATTATGAGACATTTGCACAGTTCAGTTACTTAAGAATAGACCTGGGCAGAATTTCAATTATGCTGAGTAATCGGAGTAATTTTGGTAATTATGCATTACTCTGATGCAATGTTACCAGTAATGATATAATTACACCCGTTCATGTAATTGGCAGTAGTTAGGGGGGCAACACCTCACTGCAAGAGCACATTTAGCAAGTGTGAGCTGCTGCTTATGCTGCTGTTTATGTTCTGTTGTATGTTGCGCAAAATGCATTTTCATGTCCACTTGGATACTAGGGTGCATTTTGCAGTAACAAACCTGCGCTAAATGCTGGGATTAATTTGGGGCGAAAATCTTACCTCAAGTGCACATTTAGCGAATGTGAACTGCTGCTCTCACTCACTATTCATGTTCTGTTGCATTAGGGCTATTAGCGCAAAATGCATCATCGCGTCTAGTTTGTATGCGAGAGGGCATTTGGGTGCTAGGAAAATCTCGCTAAAGGCAAAATCACCCTTCTCACAAATTTCTGCATAACCACGCAGAATTTTTGGGTAATTTTGCTTCATAATTCAAAAAGTTGCTTCCACCAATACATAAGATGGCCTCACCAGCTGCCAAGAAGAAACACGTTTTCGCAAAAACCAATAGGTCTGTTGTTAGCTGCTGGCCTATTGAATATATATAATATATCCTTCTGTGGGATCCTTAACTTCCTTGCTTACTGGCCTGAAGTCAGGATTCTCTCTTTACCTCTCATGGGGCTTTCTTCCTGTGCAGTCACATTTTCTGAGGCCTGTGGGAGCAGTTCTTCTCACAAGAGCTGTCCATTAGTTCTCCACCGCCTGCTGTCTCCTCTTTCACAGTCTGCAACCCTGTTGTCCTGCTTTTTATCTTTCCTTCCGACAGAGTGGCAGTGCCCAACTTGGAAAGTTCTGAAAGATGTTCACACCCATACTACTTAACTGAACTGCATGGGCCGGAAACTGTGAAAGACTTTCTTATGAACATGGAAGCTTAATTCAAAGACACTGAGTCCTCGTGTACCTTCCTGTCAGAAGCACAAAACTACTAAAGTGGAAAATGTTACTAATCCTCAAAACACTAGCAATTGTTGCATTCACCCCCAGATCAGTTGACTGGGGGTGAGTGCTTGCAATGTTCAACACTCCGTCCATCATCCCCTTTGGTTTTGCTTTGTTCGCCCTAAGTTGCAGGGTATGCCCAGACGTGAGTCCCTTGCTCACTTTGCCACTGGATTCAAGCTAGCCTGGCTGAGGACGGCTGATTAGCCAGAAACCTCTCCCAGGAGGTTTGTTTCTGGTCCAGGGAAGACATGGCTTGGCAGTTCGGACTCGACTGTTCCCATTAAACACAGGTTCATCCTGATTTGCATATGGGCATGTCTGAACTGGGGTGGCGTAGTGAGCTAAAGAATGATGATGGATTAAACCCAGATCAGTTGACTGGGGGTGAGTGCTTGCAATGTTCACCACTCCGTCCATCATCCCCTTTGGTTTTGCTTTGTTCGCCCTAAGTTGGCAGGATATGCCCAGACGTGGGTCCCTTGCTCACTTTGCCACTGGATTCAAGCTTGCCTGGCTGATGATGGCTGATTAGCCAGAAACTGGTCCCAGGATGCTTGTTTCTGGTCCAGAGAAGACATGGCTTGGCAGTTCGGGCTGGACTGTTCCCATGAGGCACAGGGTCAGTCTGATTTGCATATGGCCATATCTGAACTGAGGTGGCGGAGTGAGCTAAAGAATGTTGATGGATTAAACACAGATCAGTTGATTGGGGGTGAGTGCTTGCACTGTTCAACACACCGTCCATCATCCCCTTTGGTTTTGCTTTGTTCACCCTAAGTTGGCAGGGTATGCCCAGACGTGGGTCCCTTGCTCACTTTGCCACTGAATTCAAGCTAGCCTGGCTGATGACTGCTGATTGGCCAGAAACCGGTCCCAGGATGCTTGTTTCCGTTCCAGGGAAGACCTGGCTTGGCAGTTCGGGCTGGACTGTTCCCATGAGGCACAGGGTCAGACTGATTTGCATATGGCCATGTCTGAACTGGGGTGGCAGAGTGAGCTAAAGAATGATGATGGATTAAACCCAGATCAGTTGACTGGGGGTGAGTGCTTGCAATGTTCAACACTCCGTCCATCATCCCCTTTTGATTTGCTTTGCATTCAAAGCCAGTCAGACACCTGCATGTAGATGACAGCATTCCTTTTCACAGCACACACATGGAATTAGACCATCATTACACATGGAAGAGAATCCTGATTCGGCCACTAAAATGAGTTGCCAGACAAACAGAGATTACAAGATGTCTGGTAGCACTGTGCTCCTGATGTTTTCTCATGGGCGTAGCTTCAGGGGTGGGGGTGTATGGGGTGGGAACCTAACCTAATAATTTCTTAGTCTGGCCTTGACCAGCACCTAATTTGTAAAAAAAAAATACTTGCCACGGCTCTCATCAGGAGGTTACTGCAGTTTGCACCACACGTTGTCCCTGCCATACTATTGATGATAGTAACAACACAACTCATAACCATCACACTCCTACAAGTGTGACAATTCAGACTATGTCGGGCCTCCAAATCTATAAGAATGGCTTGGGCGGCAGGTAATAGTCATTTCAATGTATAGTAAATTAATAATTTCCTGTTGTTGTGGCCATCTCCAAATTACCTAAACAGTGCCACCTTGTCGCAGACTGGATCAAGCGCCGGTGTTGACATTTAATTGCCGGTGCCGAGCACAGTAAACCACCTGCTCAAATTAAGCACTGGCCTTGACCTGACAGTGACGGGCAAATTGGCTGTCTGCAGCCACAGTGACATCAAGTCACTGTGGCTGCAGACTGGGTGATCCAATATATTAACCTGGAGAGCAGTGCCAGGGGACTGGCTTGGGTCTAAGAGTCCATGCATTAACTGAGCCATGAAAATATTTGCCATGTAAATCATGCAACAAACATAATTTAAACATATGATAAAATTGCTTAAATTCTTCTTTTTTTTAAGTGTTTTTTATTAGCATGCAGCATTGATTCACCCTAGTACTTCAGATTATATTGCTGCATTTGGAGGTATTTCATTAAATGTGATAGTTTTATAACATCAACTTAGAAAAAATGATTCCTCACTCCTGTCCTTATGACAATGCTGGTGTTTAAATTAGAGGCAGGTCAGTTGTGAATGTGTACCTGGTATGTGGCCTAGATTCCTATTATAGATGAGGTAACATCATAGTCTGTTAAATCAAACATAAAGACATTGAATTCACATATTTGACAGGGCTCTCATGTGTGACAACGAGGAAACTGAGGCTCTGGGAAATAAAATATTTGCACAGTTTGTTCAAGTGGAGGAGCTGAGATTGAGCCCAGATTTTCTGGTTTTACATTGTGCAATTCAACTACTAGATTGGTATCTTGTTCTCTCACCCGTTTTACATAAAAATCCACTGCCTGTCTTTAATTCTTGGTGAATGACTTTAAAATGTCGGTGGCATTAGAAGCCACATGAAAGCTCAGCTTGTTTTGAGCTCAAGGGTCCAAGAGGACCTCAATATGAGTCAGAGCCAAACATCTGGCTCAAGCTTTCAGTGGCTCACCAACCTCTAAGACTGAGCCTGGGATGGTAGAGTGACGTATAAAGATGTGTGTGGCAGGACCAAATGAACAGACCTGATTTGGCCCCTGCCCATCACCCACTCCACATCAGTGTGCCTCCTTCAGGGCTTTAGGTTTTTAGGGTACTACCAGGGCTCAAGTAAGATAGTAATTAAAAACTGTCTTTAAATGGGTTCCTATCTCATTCTAAATTCATGTGCTTTCCAGGCAAAAACAATTAGCGAATTCCAAACAATGACTATAGAAAGCGTTGAGGTAATCCATAACAGTGAAACAGTCCCTGTTTACACTTTATTTTTACTTCATCTTGCATTCCCTAAGGGAATTTGGTTTTTCCATATTTTGTGTTTTTGTAATTTTTTTCATGCAAGATATAACTCTCTTGTGTGAACCAAGTTACCACTTGGTCTCTCGGTGAGTTCTGGTTGTGGCTAGTGTTCAAGCCGGTATGCTTGTTTCTGGTCCAGGGAAGACATAGCTTGGCAGTTCGGGCTGGACTGATCCCATGAGGCACAGGGTCAGACTGAATTGCTAATGGACATGTCTGAACTGGGGTTGTGGAGTGAGCTAAAGAATGGTGATGGATTAAACCCAGATCAGTTGACTGGGGGTGAGTGTGTGATTTGCTCAAACGCTCCGTCCATCATCCCCTTTGGTATCGCCTTGTTTGCCCTAAATTGGCAGGGTTTGCCCAGACGTGGGTCCCTTGCTCACTCTGCCACTGGATTCAATATAGCCTGGCTGATGAGGGTTACGAACCCGAAACCGGTCCCAGGAAGCTTGTTTCCGTTCCAGGGAAGACATGGCTTGGCAGTTCGGGTTGGACTGTTCCCATGAGGCACAGGGTCAGACTGATTTGCATATGGTCATGTCTGAAATGGGGTGGTGGAGTGAGCTAAAGAATGATGATGGATTGAACCCAGATCAGTTGACAGGGGGTGAGTGTTTGATTTGCTCAAATTCTCCGTCCATCTTCCCCTTTGGTATCGTAGCGTTCAAGGCAGGGCACAAATGAGAGCTCTGGAGATAAGTTTGAAGATAGTGAGAATTTCTCTCAGTGTCTGTCAGTGTGTCATAGAGGTGCTTCCACTTAATGCGCATGCACTTCTAGGCCTCTCTTCAGAGAGCACAGATCGATCATAATATAAGTGCCAACTTTAAATGTGATTTTATGCCAAAGTGTGTGTAGGACATACACAGCTGTCAAAATATTGGCAGCTCCAAAGGAAAATAAAATGCAGTACTTAAAGCTAAATTGGTAGCTTGGGTGTGGGGGGTGGTTGAATGAAGGATGTAGCCTTATATAAATAAAATGTAAAACATTTTTTAAAAGGATGTAGCCTTATGGCTAGAGCTGTCGACTTCAAAGCTGGGGAACCGAGTTTGTGTCTCGGCAACGTCGCTGAACATCCTGTAATTCTGGGCAAATCACTTAATCTTCCCGTGCCCAACAAAAAATGAATGTGTTCTCATGTAACAAAACTGGTGCTCATGTAAAGCGTTCTGATACCCGATGTCTCAGGTCTAGTTTGCACTATATAAAACTCTAAAAAGAATAATTTTTTTAAAAAAAGAACAGAAGTACATGCAGAAGAAGAGAGTGGCAATGCGGTGTGAAGAGGAAAATGATAGTGTTTGATATATGCAGATGAAAAATTTCAGAAAGATGTGAGGAGAACAAGTATTTGCAAAGCCAATAGGTGGGCAATAAAGACAACAGGAGGGTGGGTGGTAGGAGGGAAGAGGTAACATGGACAATGGTGGTTGGTATTGTATTGGAATGGAAAAAGCAACATGCACAAAGATGGTTGGGTTTGAGAGGAAGAAGCAACACAGACAAGAGGGGGGCAAACAAAGGGACGACATCATTAGCTAGAAATAAAAATAATACCTCAATCTCAGAGCCTGCAATGGAAGGACCCTAATCAAGATGAAGCGATCAGTACTTGATCCATGCTCCAGAGTAAAGAAGAGGAAGTAAATCCAATGAGAAAGACAATAAAGTCCACAAATGGTAAGCAATGGGTGTCCTCCATTTCCCTTCTAGTAAACAATATCTCTTGAAAGTGAGAGTATATGCACAAGCAGTGCATGCACTGTCACATACAAAACCTAAAAAGGGAGCAAGTGCCTAACAGAGAGACAGTAGAAAAAGTTGGAGAAAGGGGAACAGGAGTGAAAGAGGCTCTCCGAAGACCTCTCCTTCCACAGATCTCAGCAATGTTTAACTCAATCTCACATTTTGAGAATTGAAACATTTTCAATCCTAATTCTTCATAACAAAATCATGGTTGTTACTCATTTATTTGTTTCTTTTAACAAGCATTTTCAAAACCAATAGGTCTGGTTTCATTTTAGGCACTTGTCTGTTGTTGTGTCATATATCTGTATACAATAACATAGAACTCACAGAGAGGCATTCAAAAACTGACCAGGATGCCTGATTTGTAAAGGAAAGGATTATACGTTTCATGTTTTAAACCACACTCTTAATTACATAGGCCAAGCCTCTTGGAAATGATTCATAGTGACACTTCTTTGGCAATGACCCTTTTTCAACCTCTCCACCTTTTTTATGCCACTTAAAGTAGGGGTCGTGTGGGATGACGACCACAGTGATCCAATCAATGCACAGCTCTGGAGCTTCACAACCCTCTAGGGTCTAATGTGTGGTGCATGTACACTAGTTTTCCTGTATCTGACTTCCCTAAAGCATATAGGAAGTAGGAGACATTGGGCTCGGCATGCCAATGATGTTATCGTTTGCTGTCAGGTCATAACAAAATCAAGCATTGTTCACTTTCACCAGGTTAAAGTTGGGTCTTCAAAACCCCAAGAACTGCACTACATGCTTTCCTTAATCTCTCCATGGGCTGTCACCCATGTGTCTCTGCAGTGTGACTGACAGACGATCTGGGGCCTGTGTTTGTGGTGGGTCCATATACTCTGAGAATAGCAGTGCAAACAGCCACACTTTACTAACAGTTCATTAGCATTGCAAAAATTAGTTCTAAATGTGCTTTCCATGTGTCATTCTGAAGCGCTGAAAACAATGAATGTTCTGATAAATTGTTTACATGTTTACCACAATTCTTTGCAGATGCAATTGCATGTATGACATTAGAACGGAAACCTACATGTCAACAATATGTTACATATTCATTCAGAGATGGCTCATTGCTACTCTTTCTGCCAACAGTGGCCATGTCACAGTGCCATATCAAAGACATCATATTTGTCGGCATAAAATCTTCAATTACTGAGGTATGAAACCTAAGAGCACATAAGACATCCCCAGTCACGGTGTGGTATCAGGATGCTTGTTGAGATTCAGCAATGGTGATGCAGTCATGCAGGGTAGTTGAGATCCAGGACTCCCCCAGTGCTTAATTTGAGCTGGTGGTTTCTCGTGCTCAGCACCGGCACTTAATCATCAAAATCAGCACTTTCTATGAGCACTAGTTAGGGACACATTTGTTTACGGGGAGCTTAAATAATTTGCTCTGAACCACAGGATGTTGAGCCAACGACGCAGAGACTCGAACTTGGATCCCCAGATCCGAAATTGGCAGCTCTGGCCATTACACCACATCCTCTCCACACTTTCATGGTTAGTAGTTGGTTCTATTTTAGGGGGCGCTAACAGGAGAAATAGGCTGGTGCAAGCTGCCTCCTGATGAGAGCCCTGGCACTTATTTTCTTAACAAATTAACCACTGGACTACCCATTTGAGAACAATTGTAGAGCCTCATAATAGGGATACACATCATACCTTGCCCACACCAGTGAGCTCAGGCCGTAATTTAAGAAAGAAATCTTGCTGCACACTCATCATGACTAAATGGTCATATATTAGCAGTTCCGGTGGCAGAGGTAGGTCGTACGGTGCAGTGACGCTGATTTCAGGGCACCACACCTAGAGGTGTCACAGCTCCGCCGGACACTGTTGAAGCCTGGCTATTAGAGCTTGTTGAAATTTCTTAGGTACCTTACCTTTGCACGTGGTAGGTAGGTTGGTCTACCACTACCACTGGGTGTAGATAGTTTACACATGGTCCTGATGAATTGCCGCTAGATCCTTAGGATGAATTATACAAGAAACATGTTGACCCTTTTAGAGTAGAGCGCTAGGATCTGGAAATATTACATTCAGATAAGTCGCCTCTCTCCCTTCTTTTAATCAGGTGGGAGCCATCTTATTAAATTTACCTTTGGACTACCCAACCTGTTTTTAGCTCACACTTTCACCACATCACATCTACACTTCCCTAAGCCCCTTCCTCACACCTCACCAAATGGCAGGAACAAAATATCTCGGCTAAAGAGCCCCACATTGGGTGCCCATTGGGTATGGTAGCGCCACCCCGACGAGGAACAGACCCAATGATGAAGCATGACACTTAGCTGGCTGGGTGTGTGAGGGCCCTAATTCCGAAGGGGTAATATCCCACTCCATGACATAGGACTACATCATCCTATTTGTACCTCTCTCTACTACAAAAAAAACCTTTTTTGACCCACTCAGGAACTGCATGCCTTTTCTTGTTTATCATATGAGTAGAAAGAATTACATCTGTGCCAAGGCACAATATCTCACAGTACCACCCGGCTCGTAGGAACTTCAAAATGTCCTGGTGTACTCCGAACTCCCTTTACTGACCTTAGGATGTCATTAATGGAAATGTGTCAGTAATTCCCGATACTACTATTGTGTCATCTATGGCTGCACTATTATCACACTAGTCTGAGAGTTCCTCAATAGAATTTAGAATTTCCTCACTGAATCCTGCATTTTTTTCTCGCATCTTCCAACGCACATTTTCCTGGTGAAATGTGCACAGGAAAAAATACGAATGTCATGCCCCACAGTGCTTGTAAATCGGAACAGTCCTTTGGTGACTCCTGTTAACCACTGAGAACATGCGCAGTGAGGTAGTACTCGAGTAATTGATGGATATTTTGATGCATGTAATAGCTTATCAGGCCCAACTTGCCTACTCAAAGGCATTGAGCACATTAGAGAAAAAGACAGTGCTGCCTATACGTGTCATATTACCTAGATTTTAATTTGCACACCGATGCAATTTTATGGAAAAAAAATCCTGGATAAATAATTTTTGACTGTCAGCTATTTCATCAAATAAGCGACTGCACGTACAGTGGGCAACTAAATTATTAAACCAGCGGGCAAAGAAATTGCTTTATAACCACGAGCTATGCCTGGGGTAAAGTATACTTGTCGAGAAGATAGGTTTGGAAAGATGCACAAAGAGAAGGAAGTGTCTGATATTTGGATTAGACCCTGTAGTTTCAACCGGTCTTAACTGTGGGTAAAATTTGCAGATGCGCTCGGAGGAGGCACATTTTTGGGTAGAGGAGGTCTGATCAGGATACTACTTTAAGGAGATGGTAACTGCAACGCTACCTCAGGCTGCTATGTACTGGCCTAATCTGACTTGCTGCGGGGGCAAACAGAATACAGATGTCCAAGGAGTGATCACTACACCAAAAGCATCTGCCTCGCCAACCATCCCACTGAAAACAAGTCAGGTCCCGGGCCGGCCAGCCAATCACAGCGCGGCCCGGGGAATGACGTCACGGGGGTGTCCCGGGCCGGCAGCCAATGACAGCGCGGCCCAGGACAAAGGGGCGGGACTTAAAAAAAACACAGAGAAACGCCCCCGAATCGCGTTTTCACAGGAAAGCGTGATTGACAGCCTCTGTCTCCCAATGGCTAGCCTCCATTTATGGAGCTAGCCAATGGGAGACAGAGGCGGGACCAAAGCCCCATATGTAGGATCATGAGATTTCGCCCTGGGCGGAGCAACTGCTACGCAGTTGCAGCGCCAGGGCGAAACCTAAAAAGAAAGAGAATAAACGAAAGAGAAAGAGAGCGATTAAGAGAGAAAGTCCGAAAAACAAAAAGGAATAGAGTTAGAGAGAGAGTAAATAACTGATCAAGAGAGAAATTGAGACTTCCTGCGGCACACGCAGTGTGCCCACTCAAGAGGGCGGCCACCCTAGGGCCACATTAGGCACTACATCATGTCTAGTGGTTGGGACCCTCTGCAGGTCCCCAAAGTCTGGCGCGGGCCACACGTCTCGGACAGCACATCAGAGGGTGGGGACAAGGTACTTTAACCTGCCCCCATCCAACTGGCTTTCCTTTTGTGCCTTCTGGTCACGCCATCTCCCTCCCTACCGCATACCCAGTGTGTTGGCTGGGGGGGCGTAGCTAGGGTAGGAGCATGTTAACTTGTTAATTTGTGTTGCAGGTGGAGTTACAGGGTGATCCGGAGGCTGAATGGTACATAGGGGTACCCTCGTCAGGAGCACAATAGGGTGCATAAGCCAAACAACCCCGGGAGTCTTTACAGCAGGACCCTGGAGGAAAGCGACAGTGCCCCACTAGTCCTTCAGGCAGTTGTAAACCTGAGCAACCGGGGACTTGCCTGGACACGCTCATCCCCTAAAAAGGCGTGAGTAAAGGGATGGACTGGTGGTTCACTGTATTTAAGGGGGATAATCCCCACAAAATGGTAGCGCCGATTGGGTTGGCCATGGTGCAGCTGGCACATCAGGCAGGCAAGGCAGTTTAGGCTAGTCACTGTTGCCTTCCCTTGGATCGCCCGTACTTTAACCCACCACATTGGCATATTTCTGGTATGAAAAAAAACCTGCAGCAAAATTTTTCCCAACAAACATGTCTTGTGTGTTTATTTATTAATGTGCATGCTATGTTCTTCATGTTGGGTAAGTTGCCTATGTTGCACTACGAGTCAGACAGAGACATAGAAGCAAGACAGAGAGAGATTCCAAGCTTCAACATTTGACATAAAACATTCTCTAAATGTTTAATCAGCAGTACATTTCATTAGGGAGCTGTAGTTGAGTTTGTCCCATTCTAAGTGTATTCCCGAGTGCCCCAACAGAGTAAGTGTTGTTTGCTATAAAGGTAGGATTGGCTGAAGATGCTTTAGTAACATGAGTCATCCATGAAGTTACTTGCATGGATGGGTTAGATGCAAAGAATCAACATTAAACTGGAGAGCCAATCAGGCAAAAGTACCTAACAGATTGCAAAATGAGTGCCTCCCTACTCGGTCAGGATGTTGTACTCCAGGGGGTTGCTAAGAGATGATGTCACTGCACTTCCAAAGCCGGAGAGGACGCCTCGTGATGTATAAATTGGAAGGGATTGACGGGTGACATGGTTAGTTGGCACATTAGCCTGGCTTCTTCGCATTCTTGCGCGTGGTAGGTATGCCAGGGAGAGAACGGCAGCGGCTTGTCAGCACTGCTTACAACATTAACATTCCTGGCTTTAATCCTGACGACAAGCGCCTCAATCCCATGACAGGGATACTGATAGCGTTAGCGCATTTTAGAGAGGGGTCCAGCATATTCTTATGAGCCCTTTTATGTTTCTCCGAATTAAAAGGTCTCCTCCCAGTGCCGATGAAAGACCATTCTATAGTGATAGGACGAGAACTAAAGAGACCCCTAAGGTGTCTCTTAAATACGGGTAGAAAACGTTTTCACCCGAACTTGCTTGTTCTTTTGTCCTTGTGACATCTGAATACCTCAATGCAATCAGTTTCCCTCCTGTCATTCTTAAATGTTGCACAAACTGTCCTGAAGTCACTGAGTAGTGGTTTTGACTTACAGATGTGCAGACCAACTTGCTTCTGATGCTTAATGTTTAGCCCCTTGATATTGTTGTATCAATATTCTATACCATCGATATTGGGAATTCCATATTCCCAGTCTACCCTGTAATTACCTTACTCGCTCAGCACACAGAGGTCTCTGCTGGGGAAGTTGTTTTCAAAAGCACTGTCTGATGTATGGGCAAAGTATTTACCTTAATGTAATTATTATGAAGGTGAATACATTGCCCAGCTCCTCAGAGAACTCCTAAAAGCAACTGTGTCGGGCTTGGGGCTTATTGTTTTATCGCTCTAATTCCAACTCTAATTCCTCTTCACAGCTGCAGTGGCGGGGTGGGGGAGGAGGAATAAGGTAAAAACAAATTACCTCCTCGCCGCGTCTCTCCTCCGTCGTCTCTTCGGCTCTCTCCCGGATGGAACAGGAAGCACACAGGCTCTTCTAAGCAAATTACAATGCTGCAATGCAGAGTTGTGATTGGTCTGAACGCCATGGTTTGACATTAAGCCAGGGACTGGAAGCCTGGGCCTGTTCTCCACCCAGGCTGGAATGCAGCCTGGGTGGAGAACAGGCAAAGTGTGCATGACTGTGTGGCTGGCCCGAGATGGCTGGTCAAACATTCACACTTACAGAGTGCCCACCACTCCTCCCCCTACTCTGAGAGCAGAGCAGTCCCACCCCACAAAGGTGCCGCAGCAGAAAAAATATACTGATAACAACCAGTTATTATCATTTTATTTTTCCTTTCTTTACACTGCTGAAAGCAGTAGGGCAACGCTCCTCCGCCTCAGCGGAGGAGCTGCAACTGCTAATATGATTTGAAAATAATGCAGGACAGGATTTGAGATCATATGTTATGCCTCATTCCTTAGCATGAATGTATGCCATTCTGACAGGTGGCCTCGGCGGACTCGGGAAGCCAGCGTTTGGGGTTGGAGTCATGATTCTGCCTCTCTCAGGTTGCAGAGAACTACATTGCTGGTCCTCCGTTCCACTGCTTGCACTTCCACAGCTGAAGGAAGTTTACTGATCTACGCTATTGTTTATTTCCCGGCAACCTACAAATCTGGCAGGCGCAAACAATTTAACGCAAGACTGAGACCTTTCAGTTCATCCATCTTCAGCCCACTCCTCATGCACAGTGACATGGTGTTTCTCAATCCTTCCACCCTTCTGTTTTGGTACAGTTGCACTTAGCACAAGAATGCCTTTCAAAGCTTGACTCTGTATTATGTTTTCAGCTGCTACTGATACTTGTAGCCTCATTTATGGGGGATTGGCGTAGGGCAGCAATGTGAAAGGCCAGGAATGCAACATATTTATGAAATACGGTGTATTCCTGTTCTTTCCCCCTGAAAAGACACACAATTTGCTACCTAGCGCCAACGCAGGCACCCTTGCTCCGTGGTGCGAGGGTGTCTGCGTTGAATGCAACAATCTGAAGAAGGCGTTTTCCTCTTTCTATGTGTGCTGCAGAATGCAGCAAACATCAAAAGAGGAAAAAACGAGGAGAAATACAAATATTTCTCTGTGTTATGCCTGCTTTGGGAGGCTAAAGGTTTAGGCGCTGACCCAGGTTTCGATGATTAAGTAAATCTGGGGCAGCGTCAAAATCCATGGGTGTTGCGTGGGAAAACCCACCGCTACACCCATGGAATGTCTCCCTGGTTCAGAGTAAGGCAAGGCAGTGACTTCACTGTTTTGTCTTACTCCATATCTAGGAGGCCACTCAAAGCCACACACAGGAGCTTTGTGTGGCCTGGTAGATAAGGTTGAGAGGGTTGCGCAGCGGGAACTTCTGAAAAAGTGACACTCCGATAGCACAAGCCTCTCATAAAAAAGCCCCTTGGGGCCTAATTTATGGTATTTTAGCATGGGGCAGCATAGCAAGGCACCTTGCTGTGCTGCCCTAAACGAATGTGAAAGGGCAGACATGTACCGTATTTAACCCCTTCGACGCTCATGACGAGCTCAGCTCATCATGACGTACACCTCTCGTACGCTGATGACGAGCTGAGCTCGTCATGAACCGCGGGTTTTTAAAAACCTCATGTACAGCGGGAAAATGCGCTGCACGCATGGCGTTAAGCATTATGGTGCATTCCTGTCTTTTCTGCCTGCTCTGGGGTCGTTTTGCCAGCCTAGCACCAACGCAGGCACCCTTTCACCATAGTGCAAAGGTGCCTCAGTTGCAGGCAAGATTGTTTTTGTATAGGAGTGACACCCTCCTGCACAAAAACAATCCTAAGAGGCCTTTTCCTCTATCCATGTGTGCTGCAGAATGCAGCACACATGGAAAGAGGGAAACACGAGGAGAAATGAAGTTCTTTTTCCCCGTTACGCCTCAGCTTGGGAGGCATACAGATTTGGTGCTACTACAGGTTTACATGATTTTGTAAATCTGGGGCAGCGTTTAATTACATGGATGTTTCATGGGAACACCCACCACAATGCCCGGGGAATACCTCCCGGGCGCAGACTAAGGCGATGCAGCGTTTTTTGCCTCATCGCCTTACTCGTGATTTATGAGGCTACTCAAAGCCACGCAGGGTGGCTTTGCCTGGCTTCATAAACTTTATGAGAGATGAGAGCCCTTCGTCACGCATGTACAACTTTATGTGGTGACCAAATTTTGATATTATGGCAAAGTTTGCTTTACAAAAGTTTACTGAATACAAGTTAGGGGATGGCCTCTTCCAGATAAAACCAGGAAGTGCTTGTCTTATTCCTCTATTTAAGCTCATTTCCTGGTTTCACTCTCATGCTTGCAGTTATATTCATAGTTGTTATTTAGTTCAGACTGCTGATGGTGTATTCGTTATGAGATGATTTGTTTAAGCTTTGTTTATTTTTCTCTCATTAGAGCTGGTTCCTTCCAATTTGCCTACAGTTCTTTCTCTTATGTTTTTGGTGCCAGTTTCCGATTTTACCCTATTTACTTCCACTATTGTGAGTTAGCATAGTGGAGCCTGGAGAAAGTTGTACTCAGCATCACGCTAGGCGCAACAAAGACCAGGTGAGGGTCTGACGCTGATCATCACTTATCTGCAAGGGTTATTGCCTTTGGCAGTACTGGTGGTCATGTCATGACTATAGTTGGTTCTTCTTTAATGAACGAGCATTGATAAGCAGGCAGCTCAACTAAGGATGAAAGAGAAGGGAAGCAGATGGGAAGAATAATAGGTATTCATCAGGGAAAAGGAAGTCCCAGGCCTAGAAGAGCAGAGGTAGATAGAGTGGAAAGGAGTGGAAATGTACAGGGTGGTACAAAAAAGGGTGAAGCTAAGAGGGATGGCCATTCTTCCTGCTCAAAGAGGTGGAGTAGGATTTAACCAGGTTAGCAGGGGCCGGTAGGTGTGGTTAATGTGTGAGTAAGCTGAGTGGAGTGGGAGATGTAGTTAACATAGGCTGATGAGAATCGAGGGAGAACAAGGAGGTCAGTGGGTACAGAGGGATAGAGAAGGGAAAGAAAGAATACATTCATATGCAAACAACTGAGGGCACATCTATGAAACATTCATATGCTTAAATAAAACAATATAAGCACCTGAATCATTGTGATTGATTGGTGTTATATATTAGTAATAGTTGAACACCAACACACTAATTTCTTAAACATAAAGAACTGTCTTCGCAGATAAACTGGGTCGCAGTTCATTTACCCCATACTGGTGTCTTAATAATACACTAGTGCATAATTTCTAACACTTCATTCTCCTTTGTTCTGGAAACTTGAAAATGTGAATACTGCAGTGGCAAAGGTGTATGAGCACTTGGATAATATATACAGTGGGGGGGGGGGGGGGTGATCAAGAACTGTGTAGAAAATTGTGTGACTGATTGAGAGGGATGAAATCCTACTCTGTATTTTGCTCTGAAGCATGCTGTGGTGTAGGGGAATAGGGACAGCTCAACAAAGAACCTGTTTTGATGCAAGAGCCCTGTGTGAGGCATTTAAGATTGGTGGTATATATATATACTTTTACTCGTGAAAAAGGAGGAGGACGCTCCGAAACGCGTTGAGTGACTTGGTTAATGCAATAAATCTTCACGCTGAAAGAGGATCGAGGCCAGGCATATTGTGTTTTAAAGCTGAAAACGATACTTGTTTGGATTTTTGGGATTTGCGATCCCGCCCTGGCCCGCCATTACAAGTGGCTTGGGCGTAAACAAGGCTGGAGATATATATTACCTACTGGCGGTCGCCAGTAGGTATATATAGTTAGGATTTTTTCTCTATGGGTTTTTTGAAAATTCTATGTCTAATAACTTTGGCGTTTGTGGACGGAATCGGCTGAAATTTTCAGGAAAATGGCACATTTTGTTTCTGAGCAGCCCTTGAAAATTTGGGGGGGGTTCGTCCAGTGGGGGCCGAGAAAAAAGGGGGGTCCCGAAACGTGTTTTTAACATTGAGTTTTCCATAGGGCGGTTGGCCTCACTTTTAGCCCGAACGGCTGAATGGATTTGCACGAAACTTGGCAAAATTGTAGGGACTGGTAGCCCGATGTGCCTTTTGTAGGTCTCAATACATGTGCTCCAGTGGATTTTGAGAAATTAACGTTTAAAAAAAGATATATATCTGTAACAGCGGACCGGTTAGCGCTCTGGTTCGCGGACTTTTCGCGCAACGGAGCTTTGTGAAGCGAAGCTGATTGGTTCTCCGGCGTCTGTCAACATTCCAAACAGTCCGTAGCGGCCGCCATCTTGTCTCTCGGTAGGATCGAGAGACAAGAGGAGGTCAAAACAAAGGGGGAAATAACTATAAGGGGGCATAGTAGATCCTCGCTGACCCCCTAGGTTTGATGTGGAGGTTTTAAAAGGGCCCCGCGGGGCAAAAAAAAATAATAATAATAATAATCGAACGGCTGAATGGATTTGCACGAAACTTGGCAAAATTGTAGGGACTGGTAGCCCGATGTGCCTTTGCTAGGTCTCAATATATGTGCTTCAGTGGATTTTGAGAAATTAACGTTCAAAAAAAGATATATATCTGTAACAGCGCACCGCTTCGCGTACTTTTCGCGTTACGGAGCTTTGCGAAGCGAAGCTGATTGGCTCTCCGGTGTCTGTAAACATTCCAAACAGTACGTAGCGGCCGCCATCTTGTCTCTCGGTAGGATCGAGAGACAAGAGGAGGCCAAAGCGAAGGGGCAAATGACCATAAGGGGGCATAGTAGATCCTCGCTGATCCCCTAGGTTTGATGTGGAGGTTTTAAAAGGGCCCCGCGGGGCAAAAAAAAAAAATAATAATAATAATCGAACGGCTGATGACCATAAGGGGGCATAGTAGATCCTCGCTGACCCCCTAGGTTTGATGTGGAGGTTTTAAAAGGGCCCCGCGGGGCAAAAAAAAAAAATAATAATAATAATCGAACGGCTGAATGGATTTGCACGAAACTTGGTAAAATATTAGGGACTGGTAGCCCGATGTGCCTTTGCTATGTCTCAATATATGTGCTTCAGTGCATTTTGAGAAATTAACGTACAAAAACAAGATATATATCTGTAACAGCGCTCCGCTTCGCGGAGATAAAATTATATGTGTATTACCTAGCTGTTGCTAACACCAGTTAGCGACGGCTAGTAGGAGATAGCGACCATCTTGGGTCCCACTTTGCATGTGAGTGATATTTATCACTAATGACATGCAAAGTGGGCATGCCAAGATGTTAGCGACTGGAAACAGTCGCTAACATCGCTATCTCCTATTATCAACTTTTGGAAATATTCGAGATAAGCGCGAATATCTCCAAAAAGTAACAGCTGCCCTGAGCAGTTCTTAGCCATGTTATCCAATGGGAGGTGGATAACATGGCTAAGAGCATTAGCTCGGTAATGCATGAATATCGCGGAGTTTTCAGCGATATTAATGCATTGCGCTCGTTTTTTATCGTATTTGCGATAAACCTTGATAATAGCAAGGTTTATCTGCGATAATTTCTGACGGTAAAAAAATCTTTGCAATGCATCGTTAGGGATAAATATCGCTTAACTTTGGTAATATGCCCCAACGTCTGTTAACGTTCGATTCGAAGGAAATCAGGAATTGTTGAAAAACATTGTGTGCGCCATCTTGTCTTTTTTCAAATGCCACACTTTTGTCGTGCACGGCAGCCATTTTAGATGCCTTGACCAGATCCACTCTGTGCACGCTGTCGATCCTTAGCATGGCTCCCCACCCTCGCAAGCATCTCCCCCAGGCAGTGGTCACCCCCGCTCTCTGTTTTATGCATGGGTAATAAACCTCCCCCCATCTGCGCTGTTCTTCCCTGAGAATCACACCCTGTGCCCGCCCGACACCTCCCTTTCGCCCTATTCACTACCGCACCCTCTGACACTCCTTTTCCTCTGTGTCCGATTGTCCAGGCCGGTCCTAGGCTATCAGCTAGCCCTGCAGATGTAGTTTATGGCCACAGCTGTAAAGAATCCCCCTTCTTCAAAGGAGTTATAGTAGATCAAGGCCCACACTCGATGAGATCCGTCACAGCAGAAGCGTTGCTATTATTTGAAAACCATCCTGTATTGTGATTGGGGAGGGGACCGAGCGTGAAGCGGAAGATTCCAGGGATGACTCTTTGTACATCAAAGTTTTTACAATTATGTGTCACATTAAAAATATATAGCACTCCGACAAAGTAGTAAGATTATAAAACTTTAATAATTTATAAATATACACAAGAAAACAAAAATAGTAATAACATATAAACATTTTTAGAGAAAAACAACGAAGTAGCGGTCGGCTGTGCGAATAGTCCCAACGCAGCACAACGTCCAGATTTCCGGCGTGGGGCGTCGCGGGGGGTGGGTGATCAGTAGCAAACTGTTGTGCGAATAGTTCCAAGGCAGCAGAACGCGCCGAAATCTAGATGACACGAAAGTGATGTCTAGTAAGTTGCCACCCAGCAAATAACGGCGTGGGGCGTCGCGGGGGGTGGGTCATCAGTAGCAAACTGTTGTGCGAATAGTTCCAAGGCAGCAGAACGATGGCACCAAGGTGATGTCCAGTAAGTTGCCGCACTGGTTTTGGTATCCTACAATGCTGCTCCGAATAACGGCGTGGAGCGCCCCGGGGGAGGCGGCGTGAACGGGCCTCTCCAGGTGGAGTCTTATCTGTTTTAGTGGGGCGCCCCTTTACCGTTTCAGTTGCCATTCCGTCCGCTTTTGGTCCACTGTGTCAAAATCCGCCATTCAGCTGAGTTGCGCCCACTCTTGCGGTGCAGCGATAGGCGGCTGTCACAGGACTCTCAAAATGGCGGCAGGCTGTTTCCTTTTTGGGCCTGGTCCACTGAAATGGCCCTGGGACACCTTGGAAATCGGACGCTTGTCTGCTAGGTCTTGGACCCCATTCTCGAAAGCGTCCCCTCCGCCTTGAGAATTCATCAAAAGTTTTGGGGGCTCCGACTCCTGCAGGCTTCTGGTGGGGAGCGGCTGCCATGATTGCTCGCGGAATGACCACGACTGAGCTACGAGATGGTGGTGCTTTCATGCTGACGCCAGCTTCAGTCTGAAACATCCAGAAACAAGGTGGGGCTTTCATCGTTTGGGGGAAAAAAAAAGTTTTCATCCAATGAAAAGTGTTGTTTTTAGGTCATATGATCAAGCCTTCCATCATTAGGAAACCAAAAGTAAAATGAACCAATGAAAAGTTTTATAAACAAGTCACATGACCTGTTATGCGGCATAGGGTATAAAATGCGGAGAAAATACGTTGGCACGTGAGGCGGCGTCAGTAGCGGACCGATGTGCGAATAGGCCGAAGGCAATACAACGCGCCAAGATCCGGATGGCACCGAGGTGGTGTCATAGTTGAGAGTTCTGAGCAGCGGTTGTAACACTGTCTGAAGCTTATTTGCAGCTGCTGCAGCTTCACTACGCGCCAAGATCCGGATGGCACCGAGGTGGTGTGTAGGAAGTTGCCGCACTGGTGTGGCCATCCTACAATGCTGAAAGTCGGCGTGGGGCGCCCCGTTGGCCTGTGAGTTTGCGTCAGTAGCGGACCGATGTGCGAATAGGCCGAAGGCAGCACAACGCGCCAAGATCCGGATGGCACCGAGGTGGTGTCTAGTAAGTTGTCGCACTTCTGTGGCCATCCTACAATGTTGAAAGTCGGCGTGGGGCGCCCCGTTGGCCTGTGAGATGGTGTCAGTAGCGGACTGATGTGTGAATGGGGCCAAAGGCAGCGCAACAATATTTTCTACTATATTTCCGGTGTAGAAGACACCACAAGGCGCTGAGATGCCAAGATCCGGATGGCACCGAGGTGGTGTGTAGCAAGTTGCCGCACTGGTGTGGCCATCCTACAATGCTGAAAGTCGGCGTGGGGCGCCCCGTTGGCCTGTGAGATGGCGTCAGTAGCGGACCGATGTGCGAATAGGCCGAAGGCAGCACAACAATATTTTCTGACTGACACCACAAGGCGCTGAGATGCCAAGATCCGGATGGCACCGAGGTGATGTCTAAGTTGCGGACTGATGTGCGAATGGGGCCAAAGGCAGCGTAACAATATTTTTTGTATGGAAGATACCACTAGGCGTTGAGATGCCAAGATTCGGATGGCACTGAGGTGATGTCTAGCAAGTTGGTGTGGTCATCCTACAATGCTGAAACTCGGCGTGGGTCACCCCATTAGCCTGTGAGATGGCGTCAGTAGCGGACCGATGTGCGAATAGGCCGAAGGCAGCACAACGCGCCAAGATCCGGATGTCACCGTGGTGGTTTCATAGTTGAGAGGCACTTCATCTGCAGTGGGGCGCCGAGATCCGGATGGCACCGAGGTGATGTCTAGCAAGTTGCTGTACTGGTGTGGTCATCCTACAATGCTGAAACTCGGCGTGGGTCGCCCCATTAGCCTGTGAGATGGCGTCAGTAGCGGACCGATGTGCGAATAGGCCGAAGGCAGCACAACGCGTCAAGATCCGGATGTCACCGTGGTGGTTTCATAGTTGAGAGGCACTTCATCTGCAGTGGGGCGCCGAGATCCGGATGGCACCGAGGTGATGTCTAGCAAGTTGCTGTACTGGTGTGGTCATCCTACAATGCTGAAACTCGGCGTGGGTCGCCCCATTAGCCTGTGAGATGGCGTCAGTAGCGGACCGATGTGCGAATAGGCCGAAGGCAGCACAACGCGCCAAGATCCGGATGTCACCGTGGTGGTTTCATAGTTGAGAGGCACTTCATCTGCAGTGGGGCGCCGAGATCCGGATGGCACCGAGGTGATGTCTAGCAAGTTGCTGTACTTGTGTGGTCATCCTACAATGCTGAAACTCGGCGTGGGTCGCCCCATTAGCCTGTGAGATAGCTGTTCTTTGGATTTGGGCCTGGCTCGTCTGCTGTAGTGGGGCGCCCCTTTACCGTTTCAGTTGCCATTCAGCTGAGTTTCAGCTGCTCTTGATGCTACAGCGACAGGCGGCTGCAACAGGACTCTCAAAATGGCGGCCTGTTCTTTGGATTTGGGCCTGGTCCACTAAAATGGCCCTGGGACACCTTAGAACTCGGACGCTCGATTTTTTTTTCCTTTCCTGTACATGCAAAAAAAGGTAAATGCCCGGTACGTTACACGCTTCATCTGCCACGATGAACTCTCCAGAGGAACCGAAAAAAAATATAGTTGTGGTAACTATACCATGCATCGTCATATGGAGAGGTGGCACCAATTAATTATAGTGCTGCATAAAAGAGAGATTTGGAGGAGAACCCGTGACCTGCTAGTACATTCATCAAAGAAGTGGCACTGAGAGCTTCAGAGGCAAGGGAAACGGTCCCAAATATTTAGAAGAACTTTGGAAAGATTAAAATGACATGTTTAGATTGTGGCAAATTAATTTCATGTGGACAGATGAGTGTTACTCTAATAAATACAGCATATGAACATCATCATAGTCGATGGTTGGTAGAGACATTTTGACTATATCCTGGACCTGCCCGTCCTCGCCCAAAATGGCGCCAGAATAAATGGGACTCGTAACTCCTTGTTGTGTACTGGTTGCAGAACCTTGAAATCACGAGATACGTATGCAGTTTTGAAGCACATGGCGGGCGGGGACGAGAATTGATTGAATATTTCGACATCCCTATTGATATTAAGTTCTGATGTGTTATTGATTACTGTACTGTTGAAAGTTCGAATTAACGTCACCCATGGTACTTGCCCGCAAATGTATATCTAGATAATTTTATTGTAACTGGCCCTGTCGTATTTTAATTATAAAATGTACGTCCACCGATTCCGTAACTGTTAGACACCTTAGTTCTTGCAACCTAATGGCCCGCCCGTTACGTTCCTCTACAGTGTAAATGTCTATTCATCATATACGATTACAGTTTGCTCCGTGGCCGGCCCACGTGGTTATAGGCTCGTATTTGTATAATGAAATTTTCACAATAAAGGTTTTTAAAAGAAAACATGGTAGTAGTATATACATTGGTAAAGTTTTTAATAATAGTCACTGTTTTAGAATCATTAAAAGGCAAGTGAAATAAAGCAGACCAATTACATGAAGGGTAAAAGGTATAATACGAAGGAACGCAGTAAAGATAAATGGTCAAGGGCTGTTGTGTTTTCTATTCCTGCAACATAAAGTGATCGATAAGAATCTCATATTCAGGCGTATCGGCGACTAAGACAGCAGGTCGACCCTCTTTTGCTCAACGGCTCCGTCATGGGACGAAGAAACGCTCTTTTTCTCGAAAAAAGAATATATTTTACTTGCAGGACAGTTGTAAAATTTCCGGGAAAGTACATTAGCCTGGAACATTATAACATATATTTAAGAAAAAATAATGTTCGGAAGTAATGAAAAGCGTAATTTTTAGGTCATATGACCAAGCCTTTCATCATTACAATAAGAAAAGTAAAATGAACCAATGAAAAGTTTTATTAACAAGTCACATGACTTGTTATGCTTACGTTACGCGCTGCGCGCCCCGGATGACTTCCGGATGCGCTAACGCGGCGCGTCATATGACGCATTACGCGACAACGCAGGTACAGAATATAGTCAAAATGTCTCCACCAACCAGCGGTCGGAACACAACCCCTTTCAGCAGGCTAAATAGTTCTGTTAAATGACAACAGAAGGGACAGGCAACAAGAACCATCAGTCAAAGAGGGGAGGGCTAGTTCTTCTCTACCGGGTTACATTGGGGCGCTACCGGAACTGATCGAATTGGTAGTCTACAGTGTTTCTGGATGTTTCAGACTGAAGCTGGGGTTAGCATGAGAGCAGCACCATTTCGTAGCTCCGTCGTGGTCATTCCGCAACCAATCATGGCAGCCGTTCTTTATCGTTATTTTGGGCGGGGTGGGTGGCGGAGCCGAGCTGTTTTGCAGCCATCATTGTGTGGAGTTCAGTTCATCTCACTAGTTTTGTATTTGTCATGAGGGGTTGTTCCTAATGTTTCTATTTTAGCGAGGTCAAAAAGAGATCCTATTAGTGGCCTACTGATTTTGCTCGATTCCTTTTCTTTTTTTTTACACGATTTTTCGTTATCTGCAAAGACTAAACAGAGTATTGCGACTCTGTGTTTGTTTGTAAATAGAGAATGAACCAAAGAGAACTAATTCTAAAACAGTAAATACTTGGATAACAATTAATCAAATGGAGAGAGAAGCAGGCACGACGGATTACAATGGGGGCAAAGACCTGCGTTAACTACCTTTCACTATCTGCAAAGAGAGAGTACTCCTAATAGAAATGAGGGGGGGGGGGCACCATTCAAAGCAGATCAGTGTGCATAAACACGAAAATGTTTTCACTTACCACGTACTTGACATTCGACAGCTTATGATATTTGCTATTAAAAAACCATTGAAATTCACTGAAAAAACCATAGGTTATAGACCATATATAGTTAGGAATTAGCATTTACAAAACCTTGAAAATTCACTGAAAAAACCATAGGTTATAGACCATATATAGTTAGGAATTAGCATTTAAAAAACCTTATTTTACTCACACAAAACCATTGAAATTCCATATATAGTTAGTTGCACTAACTATATATCGCGCACCTGCAATCCACTGCTGATGATGTCACATATTACATCATTCATGACATGGTCAGTGACATCACTGATGACATCACTGATGACATCTCAAATGACATCACTGATGACATCACTGATGACAACATCCAGTGACTGTATGTTTCTGTAAAGTTAAAATGTGTCTTACATATTGAAGAATGAGTGGAAGTATAAGTGTCTGGACAAAGGATTTAGTAGGTGCATGACTGAATGCATGAGTGAGTGATTAAATGTGTCTCACTGAGTGCATGGGTTAGTGACTAAAGTGTCTTAATTTGTGCATCATTATGTCTGTTGTTCTGTAAACTGCTGCATGTTTTGATCAGTAGCTATATAATTAACTATATGGGTTACTGATTGATTGTCCAAGTATTTGTATGGGAGACTGAGTGTGTGTGTGGCTGGCTGGGAGGTGTGTGACTCTGTGCAGATCAATGTGTACTTGTATCAATGATTGTATAACAAGGTAAGTATGTGTTAGTATATGTTTGAAAATGTAAGGTGCTCTATGTTTAACTGTATAGACAAGAAAATGGAAGTGTCATTGATTCTTTACAGGACTGACTAGGTGTGTGAGTAACTCCATGGATGAGTGGCAGACTGTGAGTGTCTGTATAGGTGTATGAGTGCATATGATAGTGTTGTAAAGATGAGTGATTGTATGTATGAATGATAGTATGGGTGAATGAGTGAAGGTGTGTGTAGACGTAGGAATCAGTGAGTGCGTATGTAGTAACTAGTATTGGTGTGTCAATGGTTTCAAAAATTATATTCTGTATTTAACACTGGGTGAAACAGAGGTTATATTAAAATGTGAGGAGATGCACTGTATTGTCACATGAATGATATCATCAGTGATGTGGTCATTGATGTCAAATGAGATGTCATCAGTGATGTCATCAGTGATGTCATTTGAGATGTCATCAGTGATGTCATCAGTGATGTCACTGACCATGTCATGAATGATGTAATATGTGACATCATCAGCAGTGGATTGCAGGTGCGCGATATATAGTTAGTGCAACTAACTATATATGGAATTTCAATGGTTTTGTGTGAGTAAAATAAGGTTTTTTAAATGCTAATTCCTAACTATATATGGTCTATAACCTATGGTTTTTTCAGTGAATATATATATATATATATATATATATATACATATATATATTATATATATATATATATATATATATATATATATATATATATATATATATATATATATATATATATATAACGGTGAAGTACCTCAAAAAGAAGAACTCAGAGGCCAGAGGGAGTTCAGGGCAAACAGCTCGTTTAATGCACAGGTTTCCAGTGGCAGCGAATGCATTTCGGCATTTAGCGTTCTTCAGCGCCCATTCACTGTGGTATGTCCTCCCGCAAATAGCTCCTTCCTGCATAAAATACCACCCAGCACGTGAGTCTCCTCCCCCTAAAGCGGTCGGCACACCCATTGTAGTCCGTGTGGAGTCTGGAACCACAAATCCCAGAGTGCAGTGTGGCGGTCAGTCCGGGAGGGTGGTGTGGAGGAGTGAGTTGAACGGTAGGTTTGTGCTGGAAACAGGTAGGTGGTGGTAGGCTCGCATCCGTGAAACCGGAGAATGTCCACGGTCGTTTGTCCTTGGTCCCTCATACCGCTACAGCCAGAGACAGCACACAGTTGATCCGCTGGGCAGGGGCAGTCAATGCGGACTGTGTTCCCAAATAGGTACAATACCAATATCTCCCCAATGGTGCCGTGTGTGTTCTGGCGGTCGCTGAAGCTATCGATCCCTCGATACAATAAAGTGCTGCAAGCAGCGTGGTGCCCAACTTTGCTTCAGGACACTTGGGTGTAGCGGGGCCATCTGTTCTATGTAGTTTGGCAGGCGCAGGTTACATGACGGTGAAGTACCTCAAAAAGAAGAACTCAGAGGCCAGAGGGAGTTCAAGGCAAACAGATCGTTTAATGCACAGGTTTCCAGTGGCGGCGAATGCATTTCAGCATTTAGCCTTCTTCAGCGCCCATTCACTGTGGTATGTCCTCCCGCAAATAGCTCCTTCCTGCGTAAAATACCACCCAGCACGTGAGTCTCCTCCCCCTAAAGCTGTTGGCACACCCATTGTAGTCCGTGTGGAGTCTGGAACCACAAATCCCAGAGTGCAGTGAGGCGGTCAGTCCGGGAGGGTGGTGTGGAGGAGTTAGTTGAACGGTAGGTTTGTGCTGGAAACAGGTAGGTGGTGGTAGGCTCGCATCCGTGAAACCGGAGAATGTCCACGGTTGTTTGTCCTTGGTCCCTCATACCGCTACAGCCAGAGACAGCACACAGTTGATCCGCTGGGCAGGGGCAGTCAATGCGGACTGTGTTCCCAAATAGGTACAATACCAATATCTCCCCAATGGTGCCGTGTGTTTTCTGGCGGTCGCTGAAGCTATCGATCCCTCGATACAATAAAGTGCTGCAAGCACCGTGGTGCCCAACTTTGCTTCAGGACACTTGGGTGTAGCGGGGCCATCTGTTCTAGTTTTCTGCCGCTAAACCGACGATAATTGTAATGCTGTTCTTGATAATATGCCCCTTAGTCTGCTAACGGACACTTCGCTGCATGGTTCAAAATACTGTGTCTATCAATGATGTACATATTGTTCCGGGAAAGGCAAACCAATTATCCTATGCACTTTTCAACCTGAAACATCAATAAAAAAGATGGCTCTAAAAATGGGGATAGAACCTAAACAACAACCTCGGAAAAACACTCTGAATCAATATCTAGGCAACAAGTCTGAGCGGCAATTGGGTTCATCAAAAGTTCTCCTTGCTTAAACATACCATGGATACAATTGTTTCCTGGTAAATACTGAATCACGAGCAAAGAAAAACACGTCCCTAAGTAAATATGTGGATCAAATATTGTATTATAGTTATATACAGACACAGTACTAGGATCACAAAAAAAATCAGTTGCCAAAATGTCTCATCACAGAGCTGACTTTTATATAGTTTTCTTGTTTTAACTTAACTATTAATTTGTGATGTTGTTTAATATGCTTTTTAATATGTGAAGATTGTCTTTTTACAAATTATAACTATGAATAAAGACTGATTTTGTACATTTGAAAATACTGAGTTGGCATTACTGTTTTTCTGCTATTTTTTATTGTATTTATTTGTGACTGTGACACCTTGACATATGGGGTTCAGCAGTGTGAGGAGACATTTTGGCAACTGTTTTTTTGTGTGATCCTACTGTGACTGTATATAACTAGAATACAACATTTGATCCACATATTTACTTAGGGACGTGTTTTTCTTTGCTTTTGTTACCCTGTCCCTATCTTGAGTAGTAGGGTTGCTCCTTTTTATTGTCTAAATACTGAGTCACAAAATCATGAAAACGCTTACTCCTCACTGCTGTCTGTTCTTTCTGCCCTCCCTGCACCCATCAAGCTTCTTCTATATGCACCCAGAAGTATTGTGAATTGTGAATCCCACCTGATATTCAGCCATTGCTCAGACCACCTCACTTCTAATTCTGTGTACAATAGGGGAGTAGCACCAGACCTCACGCAGGAGAGTGCGTGAGGTGCATCCATTAATCCCAAAAAGAGGATGCCAAAGGAACTGTAAGTTAAGTGACTTCTGATCTGGGCTGCTCTCCTGCCGCACTCCAGGCGTCTGCTAGCTTCAGCTCCTAGTTCTGGTAACCGTCTTGCTTTCAGCATCCAAGCCTCATAAACTTCTAAGTGATTCTCCTCTCTGACATAGCGCCAACATTCTACTGTGATGTCACAGGCAGCAATCAATCGAAAGAGCTACAATGAAATGAGTGCATGGGCACTCTTCTTGTGGACAGACTCCTCTGAACAGTACTGCACACTAGCCATGTGTAAGTGAAGCTTCCACACAGACCTTTCATGCAGAGTGACCTGTTCCTTCCCAATCACAGACTTAACAGGTACAAACACGTGAATCAAAATTGGCAGGTGTGATTGATTAGAGGCTTTGATCCAGTGCCTAATTTGAGCCGGTGGTTTGTGGTGCTTAGCACCGTGACGTACTTGTCAGCACCAGAACTTGTGACAACCTACCACAAGGTGGCGCTGTCTAGATAATTTAGAGATGACAGCAACAACAGTTAATTTTTAATGCTATATTCATAAAAAATGATAGCTTTGGGGTCTGAAATATTCCGAATTGTCACATTTCTAGGGAGGGATGGTTAGTAGTTGTGTTGTTACTATCATTGGAAGCAGGGCAGGAGCAAGGTGTGATGTAAGCTGTAGTGGCCTCCCGACAAGAGCCCTGGCACTTATTTTTCTTTACAAATGAAGCACTGCTTTGATCAGCCTGTTTTGCAAATGTGAGGGCTGTACAGAATACTCACAATGGTTGGAGACATGATGGATCACCAAGCCTTTGCCTCCCAGCAAAATTCATCTTGGTCACCAGAAGAAACTAAAGGTAAAACATGCTTCTTCAAATGCTTACTGAACAATAATTCATAAAGATGTTTGTGTTTTTAGAAGGGGTTTTAATACTTTCTTTGATGATAAGGTCAGTTTATTTGAACCCCATTTTGGACTTTTAGAATACATTTTACATTCACACACAAAAGTATGCAAAACACGTTCCATGCTAATCTTGACCCAATACATATCTCAGTTTGGATTCTTTTCATGAAAAGGTTGTTTTCAAGGACACGTTAGTACAAAAATATGCCGTCTCGCCAGCTCACCCGCTCGGTATCCTTAGGGAAACCCGCGCGGTGGCCAGCTTCCTTCCTGCGCCATTGTTTCTCCAGAGATTGCTGGACGTCCTGTTCTAAACACACGGTGGCGAGTCACTCAATGCAGGCCTCGCGCTGTGTGTTGTAAGTTATGATCCGACTTAGAGCCCAAACATCAGGGCTGTGGGGTTTCTGTCAAGTGTTCTTTTTGGCGCCTTGTGGTGTTTTGAGCCTCACTATCTGTAGAAACAAAGCCTCTGTGTGCCTCAGCCAACTCTGGACCAAACCACGTGTTTAAGTAATACCTTTATGGCCTCAGAAGAGGATTCTATCGCTGCTGTTAAGCTGCAACCTCAGGTCAAAGGGCTGGAATGTTATAGTGAGTATCAGTAAGACTGATTTGCCCTAGAGTAAACAAGCACAGTGGCTCCGCATGACAATCTAACTCAGTTATTTTAATAATTCTTTTCATATTTTTCAACTTTAAAGCCAGACTCAATTTCGTCAAATTGTTTTTTCGACTTATTCAATTCTTAATTAGTAAAAGAATAAATGCTGGGGCCAAAAGTTTTGCTCAGAACACCCGTGGCAGATGCTATTTAATGTCAGAATGCTGGATTCCAAGGCTGGTAATCTCGCTTCCACCTCATGCTTCTCGAATCCATCACCTGACACTCCTGCCCCTTTTCCTCACTGCAGGTTTCTGGTTCCCCTTTGTCACGGGTTTGCCGACTTTCTCTTCCTCTTTCTCCCTTGCCTGATTTCCCTCTCTTGCTCTAGCTCAAAGTTTAATTAAGAAAATAAGCCAAAAACAAGGGCCCCACCTGCACCACCGGCTCAAATTAAGAACTGGATTTATTCCAATCTAAAATTGAGCCAAATGCAGTGGTGAAGCCAGAGAGCCAGGGGAGCCAGGGGGCAGGGCGCCAGGCCAGGCAAGGAAATGGGCCCCATGGCTGAAGTCTGAAGTATAACATTCAGCAATAATCAGGGTTCAAGGGGCACCTCCGGCCTCTGGGCCACGGTGCCACTGCACCAATGGAAGCCAAACCTCTGGTCAGTTGCCTACTTGTATCAGTTAGGCGCTAATTCCAGGTAATACCAGTAGAACGAGGTATTTACCATATCCATAATTACCATAACCCCAGAATGAGTTACGTACAAGGAGAGGTATTCTGGGTTTCAAATTGGAAACTCATAGCATGCAGAATTAACACCTAAATACCTAACACACAAAATTGTTAATGTTTTCCTTTTTTGCAAGACTTTTCTGCTCCTAAATTTCAGCAGATTTAGAAACAGTGAGGTGTGATAATTATCACCCAAAGCCGAATCCTGAACATTTTAATGCCATTCTTTATTAGTAAGGCAAAAATATTCTCCTCAGATAAAGAACTATAGTTTTCCATATGCACTTAGTCAGATATTGATGTCAACAGTTAGACAAGCAATACAGGACATAACTATAACAGACCCCACGAGCTTTATTATTGTTATTCACTCCCTCACCATAAAGGACTACATTCCTCCACGACCTCCCAAAGATTGTAATCCTGTTTTTGGCTCAATCTACCATTGACGTTGGTTTCTGCTGCTTTCATAACATGCCCCATATTTCCTCGAATTTGGACCTTTGGTCATTTTTGCCAGATGTACTAACACATTTTCATATTGCAAACCCTGTAATTCAGTTAAGGGTTTGTGATAAGAAAATGTGGTTTTCATATGTACTAAACCCATTTAAAGAATTGGTAACATAGTACAAAATTGCTAAATGGGTTCAGGAAATCACAAGGATTCGTTATTTGGAAGAGGCGTGTTTAGAGCTTCCCTTCCAAATATTGATTCCTTAAGGTATGTAGTAATATTTTGCAACCACAATAAGGTTGCAAAACATTAATATTTTACTGACCCCTCAAATGAGGTGGTAATCTGTTTCCAGACATGAAAAGTGCAAATGACCAAGACCTCTTAGTCTTTGGGAATGACCCCAAAAACATGTATTAGGAGTAGACAGTGGTCCCTCTTAAAAAATAGTTCTACAAACTTTTCTCTTTTTTTGTAACCCATCCCAAAAAGCTGCATTACAAAAAAGATTGCTTTATTTTAAAGCAATCCCAGACGTATTGGTCTGCTGACCTCATCAGGCCACCATTCCTGTGATGACAGCGAATCACAGTCGTAAGCAATTTGCGATCTACCTCATTAATATACATGAGCTAGGTTGAATTGCAACTTACTACTATTCAGTATTTTCTGAACCAACCCAATAATACAAAGGTCTGTCTACAAAATATTATTGGATTTGCTAAAAGTAGGTGCGAAAATTGTGATTATTTTGAGTGGATCCAATGTATGTACATCTGTCTACAGTCTTTCAATCCACTTTTCATATTTGGCCGTCTTGAACACATCTGTTATCACTGAGTCATATGTTGGGATTCTTGGGGATTTCCATAATATCAAAATAATAATAATCATAGCCACTGCCAAAGATGTTGTGAACCATCTCTAAAACCGCAGCGTAATGTACCAGATAGAGGAGGTATTGTGTTTTATAGCTATAAATGCATTTAATGGCAAAACTATCCCTAGTTCCCCTCTTATGTCCTCCCATATGTTATTTAAATAGTGCCCCAACTTGATACATTCCCTCAAAATGTGCAGCATATCACACTTTGATTGTCTACTTCTCTAACACTAGGACATTGTGGTCAGCCCTCCTGTTTGTACATTGTGTGGTGACCAGTGCTAATTATGCAATATTTTAGAATAGCTCAACTTCCACCTTGCTTCTATCATTCCTTTATCATGTTTTTACAACAGTACCTCCCAGTCTTCTTTAGAATATTTGATAATCAGCTTTACCATCAGTCTTTGAAGACTTGTGCTGTTTCACATGAGAATTTATTTCCATTCACATGAGAATTTCTGTTCAATAAGAGCCCAATGCAGCCTGCAAGAAATTGGTTATTGGTTAAGGAGGTGTAAGCCCACTCCGGCAACAACCACAATCCTTATCTGGATGAACCACAAAAGTCACTAAATTAACCTGTGCTTAGCCCTCTGGTAGCTTGGCACAAATCAGTCAGGTTTAAATATAGAAATTTTTTAACGTATCTACAGCAGCGGCCCGTGGTGGGAGTGCTGCCGGGCGCTGATGTGGGGTGGGGGTAGTAAACTACAGATTACGGCCAATTAAAGGCAAGTAAACATATAAATAAATAAAACAAATTTCATTGCGCGTGCTGCATCGCATTTGGCGATGCAGCACGCGCAACAAAATTAGTTTTATTAATTCATATGTTTACTTACCTCTAACCGGCCGTAATTCGTAGTTTACTACCCCCCACCCTACCCCTCCCCCGCACCACGTCAGCACCTAGAAGCACTCCCACCACGGGCCGCTACTGAGTATTTATGCAGCACACAAATAGTAATACAGTGAAACCACAACAAAAGAAAAATCCCAAACCAATTTAGTAAAATAGAGTTAATTTTAATAATCGAAGTGATTCCGGAACAACCAAAATCCAATCAGTAGAACGAAAGATATTACATTTTAGTAGTATAGCTCCTAAAAGCACAAAGTACCACTTGTGGTCATCTCTTCGTGCAAGACCGGGGTAAAGTCAGAAATTAAGGATTACTGTGGGGAGAGGGTCGGATACAGTGACCAGGTTAGTCCCTGTGACAGAGGTACCCTTTCAATGTCCATTACAAAGAGTTCTATTTGCAATGGAGGACACCACGAGAAGTGTGGCTCAATGGTTAGAGCGGCAGACCCTGATGCAGAGGTCTAGCCCGGGACCAGGGTTCAATTCCCCGCCTCGGCGGGTCTTGGGCTCAAAATTCCACGGACCTGATAATTCTCACCTCGGTGCCTATTCCAATCATGGAGTCCCACGCTGCAACTCTGGGCAATAGCTTGCTTAATCTCCACAACGGCCCCCACAACGCTAAGGATGCCTGGCCCCCACCTTGGGGGTGCCCAGGATGGGTTCCACAGCGGTATTCGTACAAGCACCTTGAGACCCTTGCGGGTGAGTAGTGCACTATACAAGTATCAATTTACATTACATTACATTACACGAGGAGCAAGGATAGCGTCACAGATGGTAGTCGCTGTAGCGCAGATGGCAGACATGGGTGTGTGAGCTGTCGTTGCTAAAGTATGAAGAGCTGGTCAAGCTCTTCAGACAATTGTTGCTGGAGCTTCATGCTGGTGAAAACCGCGTGGACCATCGTTGCTGTAGAGCAAAGTTCAGATCTCACATTGCTGGTCGTTGCTGTTGGTTTCTGTAGCGCGAACCTCCGGTCTTCAACGGAGCTTCATGTTGACGGTCGTCGCTGGTGGAAGAGTCACGGTGCTAAGGGGTCTGTGCACAGTCCTGAAAAGCTAAAAACCTCAAGATTTCCCCTTTAATCTGTGGACAAGCTCAGACTGATGCCAGCCAAGTGTGCAGGATCTGGGGGCACCTCTTGGGGACCAGTACTCACTTTAGCATAGGCCAGCAGGGCTGGGCCAGGTCTAGTTGTAGGTCCAGGCAGGTTGAGTTGCAGCAGGTCAGCTCGGCCATTGTAGAGAGGCCTCTCAAGTGCGATCTTTCCCTGTAGTTTAAACAGGAAGTCAGCCAACTCCCCCTTGGAGTCACTTAGGTTAGCCTGGGATGAAGCTAAGCAGGTCCAATCTTTTTTCAAAGACAGCAAAGCAGTACTCAACTGCCCAGCAGTCATCTTCTGTAATGTCCACAAGTTCAGGAGTGTTCCGATGAGTGGTTCTGGAGGTCCAATATTTATACCTGGTGCCAGCATTTCTGTCTTCGTAGAGACACACTCTCCTACCCCATATCTGGTTCTGTAAAGTTCTTCCCTTCCTGTGTCAAGGCCCCAATAAAGCCTGGGGTGACAAAAGACAGTGTAGGCCTTGTGTCAGATTTCTTTAGGTGTGTAGAAGGTAAGGCCCTTTGAAGTGCAAGTGACCCAATCCCACAGCCATCCTTTCCACATCTAAGCACCCTTTGTCTTACTGTCTGGAAGCAATACACAAACTTCAATAGCAGAACTATTCACAGGAATGTGACATAGGACTCTAGCAAAAGGTTAGGACCAGAAAATGCCAGCATTCTTAAAGTGAACTTTTCAGCATTGTGACTTAAAATCTGACGCCGCAATTAGAGGTAATTTTAAATTACAATCCATTTTATTGGAAACAGCATATTTCTATTTGCGACCAATCCAAAACTGTTCATTATTAAATGTCATAAGGTAACTCAGTGTTAGTCAATGGAAGAGCTAGATCTTGCAACAGCAAAAAATGACTTTAGGAGTTTTTCCCTGCCAGGGCATGTTAAGCTTAAGCACACATGTCCTATTTTTTAAATACAATGCACTCTGCATTTGGGGCCTACCTTAGGGGTGACTTATAGGTTTAAAAAAAGAAAGGTTTGGGCCTGGCATACAGTTTATTTTGTCAGGTCGAATCTGAAGATTTGAACTGTATGGCTGGCTGCAGTGGCAGGTCTGCAACATGTTTTAAAAGGCTACTTTAGTGGGTGGCACAATGAGTGCTGAAGGTCCACTAGAAACATTTACTTGTCAGGTCCTGGGTACATGTAGGTCCATTTACTAGGCAATTGCAGGTAAATTACTTGCACCGATTCGGTGTAGACCAATTTTACTGTGTTTGATGGAGTCAGAACACGCTCTTCAGCAATGGTTAGCAGTGGTAAAGTGCACAGAGTCCAGAAGCCAACAACATGGAAGTCAACAAAATAGAAGGAGTGAAGGCAAAACTTTGTGGGAGTAGTCTGCCGGGGATGTTAATTTTAACACAGCCATATCATGTCCTTTTATGCCTCCATGTCTGAAGGTATTTCAGGATTAGTGACGGTTTAAGTTCCCCTGGCACGTGATCTAGGCAGTTTTGTACAGTAAGGATGAGTGGGTATTATCTACACTTTTGAACAAAGGGCAGTTTAAAGTCCTGCCGTAGATCAGCAAATGATCTAAAATACTCATCAATTATTAAATCAGTCAATACATTGATCAATTTATCTCTTAATCTCTTCACACTTTCCATGGCACTGACTTTGCGTTTATGATGATTTCATTAATTTGCCACATCGGTGCTTATGCATAGGGCCTGCTGTTCACTCTTAACATGACGTGTTTAGGCCAGGCATAACCAAATCAATGGATTATTGGGTTTTGTATTTGTCTCACTTTCAGTCCTTATATGTCTATTTGTGCCGTCTCTTCCCCAAGGGCTCTTGCTATGTCACCTAGGCTGGGATGTCCATACACAAGGTAATCATACAATTTGTTTGAAGTTGTTGATTAGCAATTCAATAACATTCCATTATGAGGTAGCCACAGACCACCAGACTCTGAGGAGCCATGAGTTGCCTTGAGCTATGGTTTGGAATCCCCTATATAAATGTCTGAATGTTTCCTGTTACATTTCATAACAAGTCTTTGGGGATTCATAAAAGTACTATGCCAAAAACTTGACTGAGATATGGTACTATGCTTGGTTTTGTTATATGTAACACCCACCAGAGGGAGAATTGGAATATAGACCATGTGAGGAATTGTGTGGAGTTTCCCACTATTAATGGATTTAGGTTATCACTCATTATGTTTTCCAACTCTGCTTAACTAATTTTCTCGAATCTTTCAACTAGGAATCGTTTCATTGAAAATAAATATTACCTAAAGACATTCTCATGGTGGTTCTTGTCAATGGTAAAACCTCATTCTTCTACCAATTATTTCTATACACATATTTCTATACATATATCATATTGTATTACTTCTATACCCTGAGAATTTGGGGAACGCAAACATGAATGGGATCATTGCTGGGATAGAGGTGAATGAGATTGATAAGGTTATCATGGTGTCATCAACATAAAGTAGTATTTTAATCCTCCTGCTGCTGTCTATTCTTGTTAAGATATTAGTTTGGCGAATTGCAGTCACTAGAGGTTCCAGTGCTATTGGAAAGATGAACGGTGAAAGTGGACAGCCTTGTCTGGTGAATCTATGCACCTCAAAGGAGTGTGACAAGAAGCCTCCTAAGTTCACCACTGCTGCTGGTTTTTTATATAGAAAAAAGGAACAAGAAGTCCCCAAAGGAGCCACACCGGATGGTCTCCAGAACTCACAATTGCCCATATATTACCTGTTTTTTACAATAATACCAATCTCACAGAAATCAACACCTCCAATTACACAGTGCCTCCAAGTGTAGTATAAGAATATCACCCAATTAATCACGTCACAATATCATATTAGTCCAAAAAGCATTTTCGTAAATTCAGCAGAGAAAAGAACTGCGGAAAAACAATTGTCTGTAAGTTTATAACATATATGTCTTTATTCAATAGTTTAACAATCAAATTTAAATAAAAACGATCAAAAAGATGCATATAGTAATGGTACACAGTACATAATTATATAAAAACACAATATATGACAGTACATAAAATGTTCGTGAGGAACAGGTGTCGACGCGGCGTTTCGGTAAAACAATTTTAAAACCTTCAGGACAGTTTCTCAGTATCTGGGATATATGATTATCTCAGGGGTGGGCTAGGACCGTGTCCTGGATAGGGCACAACGGAAACAGAGCCAATATCCTAATTCTTAAATTTTAGGCATATCTTGACGATAAAGGTTCTTCGTGTATTATGTTACTGATTCACGCTGATTTAACAGGAGCCACCGATATCAGGTTTTTATCCACTTAAGAGTATCATGTGTCACTGTGTGGCAAATCAATGCAGTCACGGACTTTTTCTATTAGTTTCTCGTGTCAGCAATTCTTAGTTAGGGGGTTGACCTCCCTCACTTTCTGCGATGTCTTCTTACATAGAGTCGGCCTCCCTGCTCCTGTTTGGACAGCGTATCGGGGGTTCAATGTCCGGTCTTTCGCTCTGTTGATTTCTGTGAGATTGGTATTATTGTAAAAAACAGGTAATATATGGGCAATTGTGAGTTCTGGAGACCATCCGGTGTGGCTCCTTTGGGGACTTCTTGTTCCTTTTTTCAGTATTTTCCCCTGGTCCCAGACCGTAACCAGAAGGGGGCCTCCTTGATTTTTATTGTAATGGTTTTTTATATAGCCATTTCACTTTATGAATGAGGACCTCTCCCAATCCTATTTTAATTTTTACTTCAGATAAGTACCTCCATTCTACACAATCGGAAGCCTTTTCAGCATCCAATGACAGAGCAAGTTATTCTATGTCATCATCCTTAACCTGTCACAAGATGTAAAGTAGTGTGATTATATATGTAGTAGATGAAAGATTTGGGAAAAATCCAATTTGCGTGTTGTAAATGAGACATAGTATTACCAATTTTAGTCTAATTACCATTACCTTGGAAATATTTTACTCTGTATATCTGAATGTGACATTGTTCTGTAATTGCCACACTATAACATGTCTCTTTCAGGTTTCAGTATGAGAGATCCTCTAACTTTATTATATTCTTGTGTCATACCTTTTTCTCTTGCCTCACGGTACACTTGATATAGCAAACAGTACTAGACATGTTGTGTTATCTTGTAAAACTCCACCAGAAGTCTATTTTCTCCTGACACTTTTCTTACTCATATAATTTAGGGTTTTTATTTCATCTTAGGTGATTTTCCCTTTCAATGTTTGTCTCTGTTCCATTAAAAGAGTGGGCAAATTCTTTTTTGATCTAACAAAAAATGCTTTCTCTGAAATAATGGTATTGGCATGATCAGAATGATATAATGTTCGGTAAGCATGGGCAAAGGGATCAGTAATTTCGACCAGATTTGTCAAGAAAGGAAGTAGTCTATCATGTATTGAGGGAGGGAGTATGTTGATTCTTTTGATTTTATCTGCTAACATTCTATCCTTTTTTATGTTGTTTTTGGTTATGAGAGAGCACCATGTTACTTAAAAAAATTGTAGGGGTGCATCATAATCGCTTGTAGTCAGCACCCGCATATTTAGAGGACATACTAATGTACGCTTTTTAGAGATGTAACAGTAGGCCGGGGATCAGTGCAATATGTAAAAGAGTATTCATAGCGTTAGCAGATTAATGTAGAGCCTTAATAGGAGTGTGATATAATAATGTAGAAATGCTATTAAACGTGTGTATTGTTCAATTAGTAAACGTGCCATATTGAGAGTTGCACTTGTAGAAGAGAGAATGTGACGCTTTAACATGGAAAAGAACTTGCGTTTAGAGTTGAAATGTAATGGTTTTTTTTTATGGAATAGAGTGCATTGCTCATAATGTAGAATCATTTACAAATGCATTTAATCGTGTAAAGGCTTGGGACATAGAGAAGCCAGTAGAGGCCTAGCCGGGATTTATTTACTTAGCTTTGGTAGTCCTCATTAAATAATTTCTTGCTGGGAAGGGTGCTGTTCTCAGAGAATATTGAATTGTAACTTTGGATGTGCACAAGATTGCTTCTCACCTATTTCAATTGCAGGTGCAAGGCCATGGACCTCGTTAGGTAGAAAGATCCGTTGTTTAGAAGTTAGGCCGGTAGGAGGGAGGACGAGTAACTGCCAGAGGAATGTCCATCTGCAACATTTGGCGGAGATGGTGCCTGGGATCTAAGGACACCTCAACGGACGCTGGATGGAAGGATGCCATGCTGGAAAAATCCGAAAACCGTCATCTGCCCAAAGCGGTGTGCCTTGGGGCGTACCTACGATTTTGGGAGTTTTGTATTAGGGACAGTACCCGAGGGAGGAGAGCAGATTTTGTTAGGAGGTTGCAAGAGCAGGATGTAGGCAATCTTAGACAGCGTCGAGGGAACTTAGGGCAGAGTGGGGGGTAGGAAGGAGCATCTTAGAACGAGCTAAGCAGTTTAGGCTGCTTACCCAAGAAATGTGAATGTACTTCTTAGGGAGTCTTCACGGCTGACACCTTTACTCTTGCCTGAAGGGAATTGTTAAGTAGGGATGTCACCTTAGTGTTAGTGTAGGGACAGATTAACCTTTTCCTTTTTGTAAATGCAGTCCAGACTTCAAGTAGGGACGGTAATTGGATGCCTAATGTTTTTTGAACTAACGTTGCTTTTTATTCTGAGTCGATTGAGACTCCTACGTAGGATTCTGACTGTATTAGTGCCAGTTTACCTTTTGAACCTCTTGCTGAGGTGTTTGTATGTCCAATTATTTTTGGCTTTGTAATAAATTCTTAAACTTTAGCTGTAGTCAGTGGTTCTTTAGTTTGCATTTAATTGCTGATTTACAAAGCTGTTCTGACTATGAGTTTAGAAACCTCCCCTCTACATTTCTTAGCAGGCAAAAAGGTTCATTCAACCTGTCCGGGGATTCTGGAGGATTGATGAGATAAAAATCTAGATAAGAATCCCAGCTCCTTCATTTAATAAAAGCCTGCTCCACTTTAGAAGTAGGTACAGGTTTGAATTCATATTTTGCTTTAACTAAAGCTCTTAGGATAAAAGCTGGTTTTGAGTTTTTGTACATTTTCTCCTAGCTACTAATGAACCCCTCATCATTTCTTCTTACATGTATGCTTTCCCAGGGGTCCATATGATTTGTGCTGAAGTGACTGAACCTTCATTCTTCTTTACATATGTTAAGGGGAATTATCTAAGTTTTTCTTATGCTCTCCCAATCTGTAGTTATGTATCTTCATTCACCAAGAGTTGGTGGGTGGACAAATAAGGCCCATATCTAACTGAGAGATAATCATGTCATAGAAAGAGACACTATTTGGTACAAGCTAGCCATCTGTTACACCTTGTAAGAGTTGCCCTGGCAGAAAATGGTGATTGAGTCACATGTAGAAGGTAAAGTTATAGTTTCTTTCTAGTAGGTGAGATAATATCCTACAGAGTGTATCTACCTCCGGGATTGCCTCAAGTCAGATTTACCCGACGTACCTACCAATTGTTCCAGGATCATGTTCCAGTCACCTACTGGGGGAAATGATATTGCGAGCACCCATAACATCTTGATTGCTACGTGGGTGTGTTGATGTAGTCATTGTAGAAGGTAATTGTTGTGATTTGTATTGTCTGAAGTGGGTGGTAGAAGTCACTGGAATGGCAAGTGGATAAAAGGATGAGTGAATAGGCAGGTGTAGCAAAGGTGGGGAGTAAGAAGAAAAGGAAGTGGAAAAGGTTCTACTGTATTGTAGTTTAACAGTACAATAAAAATCCCCTGAAAGGCATGAGTAAACACTAAGAAATGAGTGGTGCCAGGGAGGCAGGTGACAAGTCTTACTCTGATACGCGTATTCCGGTGTGCAACCCGGATGCATTCCTTTGCAAGGACGTCTTTCAGTCCCAATTTTGGAAGATAGCATCAGTAATGAGCCCCATGTGTACTCACTGCATTCCAGAAGAATTAAAAATGCTTTCACAGTTTACTTCTGGTGGTGATAGCCTGCCAAACAATTCACAGAAAACAACAAAGAACAGGCCTGACAAACTTGGGCTCAGATTCAAAATACATGTCTGCAATGGGTTCAGAATCAGAGGACGTCTGTGACCAGCGAATGCCAACACAAGACTGCAGGTTTGCCCAGACCTGGGCTCTGAGGGGAGGTTTTGCCCCGAATAGCACGTACACTGTGAGCTATTTCCAGGCGCTAATGATCGACGTGGCAGTATAGTACCTTAAAAATTATTTTCTTGTCAAACTGCCGAGTAGCACATCCTTTTCAAGGCTCCTTGTGCCAATGCACATGTTCCGCCACAGACTCAGGCCTCTTTCCACACAGTTTCTCTTACTACTGCTCTCAATGCAAAGAACTTTTAACCTCTGAGGTCTAGATTCACAAATGGACTTATGACTCGTAAGGTTACGAGTGCGGAGTCCAGCAACAGCCCATGCAGGTAAGAGCGGTAGGGCGGTGGGGCTGGGTGGAGGGGGGTGATTTCGACATCATCGTCTGTCGAAATGGCCCCTCACCCGGCCCTGCCGCCCACTGCTCTTACCTGCATGAGCTGCGGTAGGCGGAGTCTCCACACTCTTGGCAGAATCTCCGCACTGAGTACTGCAGTGCGGAGATTCCTCTCAAGTGCAGCCCCGAGTGTAGGGATTCTGCCACGAGTGCAGAGATTCTTCCACAAGTATGGGGATTCTGCCCGAGAGCGGAGACTTTGTACTCATAACTATATGAGTCATACATCCCATTGTGAATTAGACCCTTATTCTTTTGCAGCCACTTTGTGGGTGAGATTTCCGAATGTGGTTTCATTTGGACTGTGATTATATTTACCAATACCCCCACCCACCCCCCCAAAGTCCACAGTCTTTCTGCCCCCATAGGAGGCAGATGGGGGCAATAGCCCCCAATCTGCCCCCCCCGGGGAGGAGAAAGCATACGAGGCACCAGGGATTTTTGTTTTTACGCCTGTGGGGCTGCCCAAAATGGGCATGCCCAAGCCACAAATCTCCTACCACCCAGCTATCCAAGCTGGTCTCCTGATAAAAATGGTACCTCACTCATGTGGGCAGGCCTAGTGCCCACGACAGGAAACATGCCAAAACGAACTGTGGAGACATCAAAATGACCTATTACAAACCAACCTGGTTTTGCAAGGGGAGTCACCTGGGTTTTTGACCCCTGGGCTCGGCAGGCATCTAGGGAAACCTACCAAACCCGCAAATTTCTGAAAACTAGATACCCGGGGAGTCCAAGGAGGTGGGTGTGGACCCCCCAACATTTTCCTACCCAGAATCCCCTGCAAACCTCAAATTTAGCTGACAAAAATCTAATTTTTCTCAAATTTCTATATGGGAAAATTTTGGGATCACCGTTCTGACACAAATTTCCTACCACCCATCATTCCCCCAGGGCTTCTGATTAAAATGGTACCTCACTCTCGTGGGTGGGCCAAGCACCCCCTCCAGCCTGGTCGTCCCCCAACTTTCCCACACAGAAATTATGAAAACAGTTACGAACATCCACCCAAATTCCTATAGAAGGTGAGCACATCCACTCTAACGATGTCGGTACGCCAGGCGGGGTGTGGGTCCCGTCATTAATGTGGCAATAATCCAATAAAGAGGAGTGCACAGGCCCAGAATGGCCATAGCGGGCACCGGGCAATCCCCCGGTGCGCCGCAAGGATGGGGGCTGTTTTTGAGCTCCTGGGGGCCGATTTTGTTAGAGGGCCGTTTTTTCAGCATAGCTGCAAATACGGCCCTGCAACAAAGTCGGCCGAAAACCGGCACTAGCAAAGCGCTCGGCAGCACCTCCAACCCCCCGAGTGGGGAGCGGGGAGGGGGGAGAGGGGGGGCAGCCGAGCACTTTGCCAGTGCCGGTTTTGGTTCCCAGTCCGGCCCTGGGAGTGCAGATGGCTAAGCAACAGTGCTACGCTTCTCATGTTGCGATTTTGAATACCTACATCTCTCTCCTGCTTAAATGTGTCAAATTACCTCATATTTGTTCCCCTGTGGTGGGTGTCTTGTGCAGTCTCAGAGGGCTGCCTTTGGTCAGCTTGGTACTTGGCTAGAACCACCAAGACTCTCTCCACGGATTTCTTGTGCAATGCTGTTAGTGCCGCAAGTCCTGTCCAGTCCAGGCGCTGCTCCCTTGCTGAGAGCAGCGCCAGGATTGGATCGGGCAGGTGCACCCAGAGCTCATTCTAAGTGCAGGCGTATGTGGCTCCCCGTCCCACCCCCCGTGCTATGCACAGATGATGAGAGGCCAGGATGTGAGCCTTTATTGTATTTTTAAGCCCCACCCACTCATCACTAAGCAACCTGACTCATGTCGTGGCCAATACAAAAAAATGCACAGCGCACCCTGCCTGAAAATTTTTTTTTTAACTGTAGATGCGTTTACATTAAATTCGGGGGTGGAGGGCCAAATATAGGGGGGGGTAATGCCCCCACGCTCAAATAAAGGAGCCACCACTGCAATTGGTGCCCTCAAGTTCTGCTACTTCTGCCTAAATTTGGCTTTAACCACTTACTTTCTGCTTTTCCAAAGCTTACGCTTAGAGTGTGAGTCAGGACCATGAAATACTGATGGAACCAAACTGTTGGAGAAAGGACGACTCAACATGTCAACTTCAGCTAGGCTGCAGCCAAGTTAATTTTGACTGCTGCTACTTTTGAGTGTTGTCCTAAGGAAAAGTCTGCCCATTTTACACGGATTAACATTTGCATGTGCACTTCTGTTTGCTAGGAACGCACACAATGGTGTTGATTATGAGCAATTTGCACTTTTGATTGTCAGTTTTTCCATAAACGATACACTTAGCCATGCACTGGCAAATAGAAAGTCTACCACCCGAGTTGATGAATTGGCATTGAACTACCTACTAATTGTTCCACTTTAGCTATAAACTGTTTAGTTGTTTTTCTCAACGAATGAATTGGAATTAGCCAACAGATACATTTTTTAGAAGTCATTTGTTCTGTTGCATCTATTTGTCCAATTTATGCAGAACAACTTTGTAGTGACATATGCAATAACAGTCTTTGGAGTGCATTCCACGTAGTATCTATACTAATATAATAAAGAGAGAGCCCAAACCTTTGAGGCGGGTAATCTCAGGAACCACAGCACCAATCACAACACCCAATACAGCACTGGAAAGGACAGTTGCAGCAGATGGACATAGGCTATACAGCTGGCCGCCATATACATTCGAAGGGTAAAAGAACCTTAGGGGCAAAGTAGTCCCTTGTAGGCGTGGGCGTTCTGCTCGGGGCGTTGTGCTGGGGGCGTGTGTGTTGTGGTGGGGGCGTGGCCATACAGCGATGTGCGCGGCATTCGCTACGTGGTAGTACTTCCTTTTGGCCATGTGCGTTGTGCTGGGGGTGGAAATCAGATAAAACAAGCGTTTGCAGGGATCCGTTGTGGGCAAGTGGGGGCCGTGTGCGTTGTGCTGGGGGCAAAAATCAGGTAAAACAAGCGTTTGCAGGGATCCGTTGTGGGCATGTGGGGGCGTGGCCAATGCTACGTGTTAGTACTTCCTTGTGGCCGTCTGCGTTGCGCTGGGGGCGGAAATCTGAGGGTGGAAATCAGGTAAAACAAGCGTGTGCGTTGTGCTGGGGGCGGAAATCTGGGGGCGGAAATCAGGTAAAACAAGCGTTTACAGGGCTCCGTTGTGGGCATGTGTGGGCGTGGCCATACAGCAATCGGCGCGACATTCAACAAGCATTCGGCAAAAAGGGGGCGCGGAAATCCTGCAAAACAAGCGTTCACAGGACTCCGTTGTGGGCGTGTTTATACTCGGACAACGTCGGGACGGGCTGCTAGTACATTAATATTTGTAAAGTGGTGTGAGACCTATCTGTCATCGACAAGATTATCAAGTTGTTTTCATTAAGCCTCCGGAGGAAGAAAATGGTGCTAGAATTTTAATTTCTGTGAAACCCCCAGTGGGTGCAACAGCACAGATGGTGGACAATTATGAAAAGCATTCTTCTGCACCAACTCACAGCTGTGCACATGTTTTTGATGTCACCGCATCTGCTGTCTGTAACATCTGTCAAGCAACACTCGTCTCGAGAGCTAAGGATGATGATGAGTACCATAATATCACCTTTAACTATTGTCTCTTATGTCTTAAGAATAGAGGCCATGCGTCATGGAGACATTTTCAAGTTGAATATATTTTTTCTTTCTTTGGGCGTTATTTGGAGTTTGGCAGACACGGTACTCCGTTACAAATAAAATGGAGTACCCTATGTGCCCTATGCACTTACCATATTAAAAGTCTGGCGCACCATCAGCTTTCCATTTGTGGTGCCCCCATTGGCTACCTTAATGCAAAGCATACTCCGTTGGCCTGACAGAGTGCTGGTCGTGGGCGTAAGGGCATCACACCACCCGCCTACATAGGGCAGAAGGTCTGATGCCCTTTTTTGTGCTCATCAAGAGTTTAGAGTTGGTCTCTAAATTTAGCAGACAGTAGTCTGTGTGGAAGGTGGACATAATGGCATCCAGCACTCTGATTTACAGACTTTTGTCTGCAAAGGTCCACTCCTGGGTGAAATTTAAACAACACCCGTATAATTTGGAGAATTTAGAGTTATGCTTCTTATGTGAAATTTCTGAAATTACTCCACTATGCCATCCGGCATAAATACATTTGCTTTAAAAAGTAATGGGAACAATAGAACGTGAGTGGCTGTTCTTTGCAGCACTGTTATGTTTTTGCACTATTTGTGTTGAGAAATGCATTGTCACGTCAAACATTGACACAAGGGCATATTTTAGGCTAAAATATAGTGCCAAATGATGGATTTGCATTTCACATAACTATGCATAAGATTACGTAATTTTTCAGAAATTTCACACAATTGCACAAAGGTAAACTATGTGAATTTTGCATACCCCTACATTAGTCCCTATGTTTTATGTATGTTTGAGTGTGTTATAATGTAAACAAACTTTGCTATCCCTATGCAACAGGAAAAAAAACATTCTCCTGCCATTGCTTCAGCCTCCCTGATTGTTCTCTTCTTTGCCCACACTTCCTCCACAGGCTACATTTCGCCCTTTGCCTCTCCTCCTTTGCTTCCGTGACCATTCTCCATCCACACACACTGCCTGGGAGTTTTACAGCTACATGCACAGAGTTGCCGGCAAGCTACTTGTTCTGCAAATGCCTACTTCTCACAGAAACAAAGCGAGTATGCATAGAATCCCTTGCCATCATTACGGTTCTCTTTTTTGTTTCTATTTGGAATGAAGCTAGAAGAGCAGGGGGGACATTCTTTATAGTCCTCCGTTTCTTTCTAAATCAAAGACACAATAGACTATTTTAATGAAGGCTTCCTTGCCACTCAAGCTTCAGTTCACATAGAAACAACAAGCATTTACAATGCAACGGTTTCGCCTTTGCCAAAGTTAGAGCTATTGGCATTGTAAATGACAAAATTTTTATTTATGTGTTGGTTTTGAAAACAGATAAATAAATGGCATTGTCATTTACATTGCCAACAGCTTAATCTCTTGCAAATGTAAGACCTATTGTACCCTACTGGATTTCACTGAAGAAAATCAGAGTCTGGTCTGCAGGTGTCACGTGACAGACGGCCAATTGACAGCTGAGGGGGTTAAACCGTGCTGGGGTGGCACATTAAGGCGACGCTTGCTGTCCGTGCTTGTGAGGAGGTAGTGCACCTGTTGAGGGAGAGAGAGTGTGTTTGCATATGTGCGTGCATGCATGTGTGTGTGTGTGAATAAGCACTTCCAAGATTTAGTGGGACTAGAGTTTTTATCTACAAATCATTGTTTTCAGCTGTGTTCTAATGGAATCAAAACAACACTACACCCCCCATAATGCATAGTGTGATTAACATAAAAGTACAGAACTGGAAAGAGTGTCCATAATGACCAGCTAGACGGTTGTCACCCTAAGAAGGATGTGCTTCAGTCTCCAGTGCCACGGGCGAGTGGAAGCACACACTGTGCTGGTGGAGAAGTAGAAGAAGTACAAGTGTCCATAGAAGAGAAGTAGAGGGGATGCACTCTCCACTCTCTATCCACTCTGCACTCCCTATGCACTCTCCACTCTGCACTCCCTATGCACTCTCCACTCCCTATCCACTCTGCACTCCCTATGCACTCTGCACTCCCTATGCACTCTGCACTCCCTATGCACTCTCCACTCTGCACTCCCTGTGCACTCTCCACTCTGCACTCCCTATGCACTCTCCACTCTGCACTCCCTATGCACTCTCCACTCTGCACTCCCTATGCACTCTCCACTCACTATGCACTCTCCACTCTGCACTCTCTATGCACTCTCCACTCCCTATGCACTCTCCACTCCCTATGCACTCTCCACTCCCTATGCACTCTCCACTCCCTATGCATTCTCCACTCTCCACTCCCTATGCACTCTCCACTCCCTATGCACTCTCCACTCTCCACTCCCTATGCACTCTCCACTCCCTATGCACTCTCCACTCCCTATGCACTCTCCACTCCCTATGCACTCTCCACTCCCTATGCACTCTCCACTCCCTATGCACTCTCCACTCTGCACTCCCTATGCACTCTGCACTCCCTATGCACTCTCCACTCCCTATGCACTCTCCACTCTGCACTCCCTATGCACTCTCCACTCCCTATCCACTCTGCACTCCCTATGCACTCTGCACTCCCTATGCACTCTGCACTCCCTATGCACTCTCCACTCTGCACTCCCTGTGCACTCTCCACTCTGCACTCCCTATGCACTCTCCACTCTGCACTCCCTATGCACTCTCCACTCTGCACTCCCTATGCACTCTCCACTCACTATGCACTCTCCACTCTGCACTCTCTATGCACTCTCCACTCCCTATGCACTCTCCACTCCCTATGCACTCTCCACTCCCTATGCACTCTCCACTCCCTATGCACTCTCCACTCTCCACTCCCTATGCACTCTCCACTCCCTATGCACTCTCCACTCTCCACTCCCTATGCACTCTCCACTCCCTATGCACTCTCCACTCCCTATGCACTCTCCACTCCCTATGCACTCTCCACTCTGCACTCCCTATGCACTCTCCACTCCCTATGCACTCTCCACTCCCTATGCACTCTCCACTCCCTATGCACTCTCCACTCTGCACTCCCTATGCACTCTGCACTCCCTATGCACTCTGCACTCCCTATGCACTCTGCACTCCCTATGCACTCTTCACTCCCTATGCACTCTTCACTCCCTATGCACTCTCCACTCTGCACTCCCTATGCACTCTCCACTCCCTATGCACTCTCCACTCCCTATGCACTCTCCACTCCCCACTCTGCACTCCCTATGCACTCTGCAGTCCCTATGCACTATGCACTCTCCACTCCCGATGCACTCTCCACTCCCTATGCACTCTCCACTCCCTATGCACTCTCCACTCCCTATGCACTCTCCACTCTGCACTCTCTATGCACTCTCCACTCCCTATGCACTCTCCACTCCCTATGCACTCTCCACTCCCTATGCACTCTCCACTCCCTATGCACTCTCCACTCCCTATGCACTCTCCACTCTCCACTCCCTATGCACTCTCCACTCTGCACTCCCTATGCACTCTCCACTCCCTATGCACTCTCCACTCCCTATGCACTCTCCACTCTGCACTCCCTATGCACTCTGCACTCCCTATGCACTCTGCACTCCCTATGCACTCTTCACTCCCTATGCACTCTTCACTCCCTATGCACTCCCTATGCACTCTTCACTCCCTATGCACTCTCCACTCTACACTCCCTATGCACTCTCCACTCCCTATGCACTCTCCACTCCCTATGCACTCTCCACTCCCCACTCTGCACTCCCTATGCACTCTGCAGTCCCTATGCACTATGCACTCTCCACTCCCTATGCACTCTCCACTCCCTATGCACTCTCCACTCCCTATGCACTCTCCACTCCCTATGCACTCTCCACTCTCTATGCACTCTCCACTCCCTATGCACTCTCCACTCCCTATGCACTCTCCACTCCCTATGCACTCTCCACTCCCTATGCACTCTCCACTCCCTATGCACTCTCCACTCCCTATGCACTCTCCACTCCCTATGCACTCTCCACTCCCTATGCACTCTCCACTCCCTATGCACTCTCCACTCTGCACTCCCTATGCACTCTCCACTCCCTATGCACTCTCCACTCCCTATGCACTCTCCACTCCCTATGCACTCTCCACTCCCTATGCACTCTGCACTCCCTATGCACTCTGCACTCCCTATGCACTCTTCACTCCCTATGCACTCTTCACACCCTATGCACTCCCTATGCACTCTTCACTTCCTATGCACTCTCCACTCTGCACTCCCTATGCACTCTGCACTCCCTATGCACTCTCCACTCCCCACTCTGCACTCCCTATGCACTCTGCAGTCCCTATGCACTATGCACTCTCCACTCCCTATGCACTCTCCACTCCCTATGCACTCTCCACTCCCTATGCACTCTCCACTCCCTATGCACTCTGCACTCCCTATGCACTCTTCACTCCCTATGCACTCTCCACTCCCAGGTGAGTGGGAGGGGGGAGTGAAAGTTTTAGTGGAAAGTTAATGAGGTGTTAATAAATCCCTTATTCATAGGGGAGGTCAAGTTACAGAGAGAGGAGAAAACAAGAGTCCAATGGGGAACTTGAAAGGAGGGAAGTGATCTGAGATAAGGCTACTGTATGACGGGGGTGGGGAATGAATACCAGCCCTCGAGGGGAGCTGGGTACTGTACCAGAGAGTGGGAAGGGGGATGAAAACAACGCGATGAGGGCTGGAGTGCTCTCTGCCTACAAATTAACCCTGCTCTCTTAGACTGCTCTCATATTCCCTCCAGTTCACCTCCTTGGGGTGGAAGGGCACACGGACAGCGGGTTAGGGGTTGTTTCCATTGTTAATCATGTTAATGACAGGGTAGGAAAATATTCTGAAAACCTAGAAATAGAACGTTAGTGTTAAGTCAGTGATTTGTCAAAAAAATTGAAATAATATATAAACATGCGTAATGTGTATGTCAAGTCGGGTATGATAAGTCCACTCCACTGTTGGCAACTTCCCCAACGTCGAGGGGGAAAACTTATGATTGTGCTGTTCTTGCAGGTAACCACAAAGCATGTTGGGAATTATAGCTAGAACTAATTATAGAGCAAAAATAAAACTACAAGTCCCAGCATGCCAGATACAGTTAGTTGGGCAAATAAACCTGCCTATTGTAATGCTGACACGAGGAAGATGACAGCTACTAGAGTAGCGTAGGCTCAGCACGACTGGGAAGCTTGCTATTGTGGCAGCAGAACATAGTCGTCCTCGCACAGCCACGCATGAAGCTTTCTTTCTAGCGCGGTGGATCAGGGAACAGCACGGTGTCACGATGAGCTGCAAGCAGGAGCAGAGAGCGTGTTTACACTGAGGAGCCCACCCACCTCCTCCGTTACGCCATAGCCAGGAGTGCCCGCCTCACGTCACCAACCTGCCTCCCGCACGTGACTACACTAACCCCGCACCCACCCCTCCCTGGTCGGTGGCGACTGGTGACAACAAAGAGCAGAAAATACACAGCGACCCTGGTGTGCTGCGGGCTAACTAAGCTCTAGGGCCATGTGCTACGCTCCTTCACAGGCAGCTTTACACGCACGGGGATATGAGTACACTGCACGCCCCCTTAAACAGGCAGCGTGGAACGCCATCCTCAGCCTCACTCTGGTCTTGCGGCTCCGTACCCATCTGCAGTATAGCCTCCCTCTACCCGTGTGAGCAGATATCTGGCTCTTTGTTGCCGCCTCTGCCTCCCTCCCTAAACCCTGCCCCGCTCTGGGTCATGGTCTCGTCTGGCACATGCTGCACGGAAAGTCTCGGTAGCACACGAAGCCCCATCCAGAAGACAGATATTTGGAAATTGTTGCTTAGTCACAGGTCAGGTGTCATGTGCCTTCACTGCTAATGCGCATATACCACTGTTACGAGGGGCTTTAAGTGGGCCGGGTCCAGCAGTTTTCAAACGCAGGTGCTAAGGGTCACATCGACGGAAGGGCACACGGACAGCAGCGGCGGAGGGGGGGGGGTAAAGGACAGCGGGAGGGGGGACGGCGGGAGGAGGGACACGGAGGAAGGCAGGACAGCTGCAAGCACGGCCCGGCCGGACCAGATTCGGGGGCGTTCCCGGCTTTTGGCTGACGTAGCATGACGTAGCCAAAAGCCACAAAATCTCGGGAACGCCCCCGAATCTGGTCCGGCCATGACGGACGCCTCTCTGTTCCAATGGCTAGCCTCCATTTATGGAGCTAGCCAATCGAACAGAGGGGCGTATTCAAGAGTCCTTACTGGAAACTACAGATTTCTCTGGGGGCGGAGCTTACGCTCCGTTCCCCAGTCGAAACCTAAAAAGGGGGCTGAAATGAAGGCAATGGACTCTTCAGCATAGCTCACCTTTCTGCTTCCATATGGTAGCCCATTAAGCACATACCGACTAGCTTTGTGGTTCCTTTTGTAAATTGGGCGTTCTTCCCTCTTCCCCTCGCTGCCCTTGTCTGCCAAGTCTGGGAGAACAAACCCACAGTCTGAAGCATGATCTAGTTAACATTCACATTGATGTTGTAGCAGAGTGCTGTGCTTTGTTTTACGCAATAGAACTGCATCAATCAGCTGCAGATATGTTGGTGTCGTAATAAAATAAAACTAAATAAGATTGACCTTTACAGCATATTAGTTTACTGCATTCTTTCAGTTTGGGGTTTGTGTGCTTTGGAGAAAGAATAGAAGAGTGGCAATGCCACAGAGCCATGTGACACAACAGAGAAGGTATGCCCAGCTGAGATCCAAGCCAAACCCTGGCAGCCTGGAAGTGAGTGTTTCCTGGAGATTACGAGGATACAGTTACATGCTGGATGCTTGGTTGTGTGGAGAAAGTCCAGAGGGAATGGAGAGAATTACAGGGAGATGGGGGAGACTGAAAGAGGAGATCATGGAAGGAAAATGTGATGCAGAAGAGGAAGTGAATAAATCATGGGTGGGAAAAAGAAAACAGGGAAATATTGAGTTGGACGGAGATGAAGAGAAAGAAAGGAGGGGACAGAGCGAACTATATAAAGTGCATTGTGTAGTGTTCCAATTTAAGGGCCTGATGTACTAAATGCTTTTGTGGCCACAGAAGTAGTGATTCACAAAATCACAGGTTTTTCAATCACAAAACCTCAACATGCAATGTAGTGCCGGCACATTCATTGTGAGTCTTAAATGTCTTTCCGACTTGCACTGCGCACTTGTGCCATACTCCGATTCGGATTGAGGTGCATTGAAATGGACATGCTTCCGTCCCCTAAAGAATTGTAATGACAAGTATAAGTGCTTTAGAACTGTAATCGTGGTTTCACACCATTGGTGCCATACAGCCCTCTCAAAGGAGGTGGCATAGGATCTGCAAAGTGAACACTATCCATGAGTTTGACCTATATCAGTGACTTTCCTTTTAAAGGACAGCAGCTTCAATAAACAAGCATTGGCAAAGTAACCAGGGCTCACCTATGCGAGAGCTATAAGCTTTGCCTATGTGTTTTAGCCATGTGTACACCAGCATGGCTGCTGTTCAAAATGGCTAAAGGTTAGTGCCATAGAAGAGAGTGGCATGGAGTGGAGTGTTGTAGAGTGGGTTGACGTAGAGAGGAGTGTTGTGGAGTGTCATGGAGTGGTGTAGAGAGTTGTGTAGTGGTGTATAGTGGAGTAGAATGTTGTGGAGTTGCCTGGAGTGGAGTGGGATGGAGGGTTGTGGAGTGCCATGGAGGGAGTGTAGTGGAGTAGAGTGGAAGGGCGTAGAATGGAGGGGCTTAGAGTGGAGTAGAGCATCGTACAGTGCCGTGGTGTGGAGTGGAGTGTTGTACAGTGGAGTAGAGTGTCATAGAGTGGATTATCATGTTGTGGTGTGTAGTAGATTGTAAAAGATTGAAGTGGACTGGAGTGTCATAGAATTAAATGGCATAGAATGTCATAGAGTGGTGTCAAGTTTCATGGAGTGGTGTAGTGGCGTAGAGTAGAGTTGAGTGGAGTGAAGTGTCCTTGAGGGAGTAGAGTGGAGAGGAGTAGAGTGGAAGATCATAGAGTGGAGGGGGATAGAGTGGAGTCAAGTGTTGTGTAATGGAGTGATGAAGAGTGGAGTACAGTGTCATAGAGTGGAGTGGCATAGAGTAGAGTAGAGTGTTGTAAGGGACAAAGTGTATCTTGGAGGGTTGTGTTGAGAGTAGAGTGTTGTGGAATGGAGTATAGTGGAGGGGTGGAGGGTTGAGTAGAGTGTTGTAGAGTGGCACAGTGTGGCGTGGAGTAGAGTGGAGTTTAGTGGCATAGAGTGGCATAGAGGGAATTGCGGACAGTGGAGTAGATTGTCGAAGAGTTGAGAGGCGTAGAGTGGAGTAGAGTGTCGTAGAGTGGAGTGGCATTGAGTGGAGCCACATAGATTGAAGTGGCGTGTCGTGGAGTGTTGTAGAGTGGCGTGGAGATTCATAGAGTATAGTAGAATGGAGTGGTGTAGAGTGGGGTGACATAGTGTGGCATATGTGTGATGTAGTAGCGCACTGCCGATACAGACAACACATTTTCAACTGAAATAGCCATTTTTACTGGACAAAGTATAAAGGACAGAAACAATAATGTCTGAAAATGTCATCACATAGTGTATTTGTTTTGATGATATTACAATATTTCTTTCTACTACACTTGAGAATTACAAAAACAATGATTCCTTTGTGCTTTCCTAACTCTGATGTATTCATAAATAGCTGCTCAGTTTATTTACAGAGATTTACGTTATTATGTGCTAGAAAAAAGGCCTTTGCTTTCACAGCAAGATTGCTACATAAATACTCTTACTTTGAAGTCAGAAAAAGAAAAGTAAACACCAAGGTCCTTTGGAAGACAGAGTCTGACATTTGACCTCTGTCTTTGAATACACAGCAAATGTGACAAGATAAGAATACGTATTTGGAGGCCTGTTTACAGAAAGCAAGCACTATTCGAAGAATACATTAAATAACCTATACTTAACAGTAAGGACAAACTCAAGGTGGATAAACCACTACAAATAAAGCCAGCAAATAGAAAGGAAGAAAACGTGAGTTACAAAACACAAAACCAATTGTAAGCAATGGACTGAATGTATTCTCCGGGAAGCTTTCAGAATGTCCCCAAGATGGCATTAGCAAACCTAGGCTTCAACCTAAAAGGGCATTTTGAACATGCAAATGTAGGAATGGAGCTCTGCCTTGTCATGCAGGCCTGTATCCCAGAATTCACAGTGGGTTTCAATGCATCACAAGCTTATTCCCATACCATTATTATTAATGAGACGAGAAGTTTGACATTTTTTTGCAACCTGTTCCTTTGCCCTACAAGTACTTAGTACATGCTTCACACTGCAAATGGAGAAAATTGCCAGATTGCAAGGCAAAACATTGTGCTATGACCATCCTGTTTTGAACATCAGACCCCAAATTATTTTCCTGTACACATTTTATATAGCCAAGATCAAAAAGATAAGTTTATAATACAGTTCAACCCTGCACCTTTCAATGTGTTTTCATTATGTATGCTCCTTGCAGTGCCTAATTCGTAAAATAATGAGTACCAGTGCCAAAAGTGGTACCTGGAAGTATGCTACCAGTGCTATTATATGTCAGCACTCTGAATACCAATCGCATGTAGTCCTGAATCCACCTCCAGCTTCTGTAATACGCTGCCAGACGCTCCCTGCCTTTTATTCTCACACTTGCAAGCTCTTGCTTTCTTCCATGGTGATGGTTTTTCCGTCTTTGTCTTCCTCCTTCTTTCCTGTTTGGGAATTTTTCCCTCTCTTGCTCTCGGTAAATGTCTGATGAGGAAAAATAAGTGCCAGTCCCCAAAAAGGAGTGCCTGTGGTCCCCACCAGCAACCACCAATGAAACACTGGGTCCTTGTACAGTCATAACATTAACCTGTATGCTGTTCCCCACCATCATCCTCTGCTGTGGCACCCCTACCATTCGTTAGCATTTTGCATCCTCATCATCTGCTTCTGCGCTGTCACCATCTGTCAGACCTGTACAATCTCATGTCATATGATATTGTGCAGCCTCATCATCTAGTATTCCCAATTCCCATCATAAACTAGTGTTATGCAGCCCTTTCATTTGCCAGTTCTATGCAACCTCCTCATGTGTCAGTATTGTTTAACACCTCTTCAGTCAATATTATCCCACCCACAAAGGCCATTATTGGGCTGCACTAATAGCCAATATACAATATTATTGAGACATTATCCAATTTGTTTCTGCAGCCCACCATAACGTAGTATGATGTGTCTCACAGTGCAAAGCACCACACTGCCATTTTCTATTCTTCAAACCCTTATTTGCCAATATTACACAGCCTCCAGGCAGTAGTGTGCCATATCCTGTCGCCTAATGATGTCTAGCCTCTGATAATCCTGAATAATATCACCCAACATTGTGCAGTCCACTATCAGAAAGTAAGGTGTGCATTTCTATCAAAATGTACTGTATAGCTGCTTGTCAGACAATATTATGCAATTTTTCCTAGACAGTATTGCACATTCTTCAATAGCCAGTATTATGCAGCCTTCTCACTGTCCTCTGTTGTCTATCACAAAATCAAATTATTCCAAAGTAGTGAGTATTGTGCAGCCTTCATCAGCCATATTGCTCTGCCTCACCTACCGTTACTGTGTATACCATCATCAGGGTATATTAGGCCCACCACTCTTTATCACCGAGTACGGTGTAGACAACCATAAGACAATATTAGAAATCGCTCTCCTGACCAACCAATATAGAGTAATCATCTATCAGAAAATTCCTCTCTTGATCAACAAGTAAAAAGTAATCAACAAACAGCCGGTATTAGAAATCTCTCTCCTGACCTACTAATATAAAGTAGTCATCCATAAGACAATATTAGAAACCTCTCTTCTGACCAACCAGTATAGAGTTGTCAACCATCAGACTATATTAGAACCCTCATCTTTCAATTCACGAGTACAGAGTAGTCAACCATCAGCCTACATTATAAATCTCTCTCCTGACCAACCAATATAAAGCAGTCAACCATAAGACAATATAAGAAACCTCTCCCCCAACCAACCAGTATAGAGTAGTGAACTATCAGACTATATTAGAAACTTCCGCTCTCGACCGACAGGTACAGAGTAGTCAGCCTTAAGACGATATTAGAAGCCTCCACTCCTAATCAACCAGTACAGACTACTCAGCTATCGGACAAATTTCGGATCCTCCTCTACTGATTAAAGTACAGTGCAATCCTCAATGGCGAGGATTGTTCTCAACCCTCAACCCAGCACTTCTTGGCTCCACCAGCCACTCATGCACAGCTAGCCCTCAGATGAGGATGCTTTATACTCCCTAATTTGTTTATTCACTGCCTCAAATACCCAAAAAGCAGGATAGGGATAAAACAGAATGACTGCTGGTAGCGGAGGGTAGGTCCCGGACAATGTCCTGGTAAGGATCAGCTTTCCTTAAACAGCCAAACCATTGACCTCTGCCAGACCTAAGGGGCTTAACTTCCCTGTATTCGGGATGGAATCACCCCTACTACACCACCACTGGTGCAGTTCTATTTGTTTTCAAATGTGGTATCTGCTAAAAAATAAAAGAGCCCATTTGCTATACCACATAGTTGTAGATATTATCAAGGTACTGATGAAATGCCACTCGATCCTCCAGGCAACTGAGGCATGAAACATGTTTACCCCACTACATCTAACTAAAATATTCGTTTTTTTACACTTTAGCTATCAAAGTACATTATTGACATAGATAGCACCACTGTTTTTGATAAGTCAAAGAAACCAACACCCTATTAAAAACTTTTTTCTGTCCTCCTTAGACCTTTTTATATCACTTCACTCACCACCCTATCCCTACTCCCCTCACTTCCACTTATCATATGGCATAAAGTGAGCAAAAAGATCTCCGTTAAGGAGCCTACAGGCCCTGTTAAGCATTGCAGTGTCGGCCTGACGAGGAGCACCCACTGATGGAACATTACACCCCACCAGGTGTGTGAGGGCACTTTGATCCGACCACGTGGATCTCACTCTATCTGCTGGGCTGGAACATCGATTAAACTATAATAGGGTCATGTAGTACTTGGCCTTTTTGGCTACAGTTCCCTAAACTTTTTGCTTACACCCTAGACCGTTTTCCTGACATAGAGTTGCCAATTTAGATGCTTTGGGTACTTTGCCACTGCTGATCAGTGTCAAAGTAAAAGGGTTCCCTGTGTAAAGTGTAATGGTCATTGGTTGACCATGATTGGTATGTTTGCCTTACTGGTAAAGTCCATAGTGATGTGCACTGTGTGTGCCAGAGCTAGAAATGCAAAGGTGCGCAGAGAAGGGAACTCAGACCTGCAGTATACGGTCTGCGCGCAGTTTGCTAAGGTAGCATGTTGTCCTGACAAGTGCAACCACTTGTCAGTCCTTCCTTTCCCTTTTTGTATACACAGTGGGCACCCCTGTCGTAAGTCCCAGGTAACCCCTGGGCAGGGTGCAGTGTAAGTAAAAGACAGGACATATACTGAAGTGTGTGCTATGTCCTGGCAGTGAAAAACACTCCATTTCATTTTTCACTGGTGAAAGGCCATTCTGCCCATAGGACAGAATGGGAGAGGCTGGGTATTGCGTTTGTTAGCCTAGTTTCCCATACGTTTAAAATGGAGAGGTGATGTTTAGTATGTGTGAACTCACAGTGCGATAACACATCTTTCTATGAAAGTGGTTTTGTCACTGTGTGTTCAGAAACCACTATTTTAGAAAGTGGCTGAGTTTTGTGCTTTAGGCATTTCTGAGTGTCTTTGCTGAATGTGGATTGACTGTCTGGATTTGAGAGGTCAGAGGAGCTGGGGTAGGTCTTGACCCAAGGGAGTGGTTGAGATGGCACCAGCCTGACCTGCATCTGGAGAGTAGGCGGAGGAGAAGCCCGGGAGGTAAAGAGAGGACAGGGTTGCGGCTATAAAACTATTGACCCATCTCCCGCTGAGTGATTAAGGATCCAGACCCCCAGTATCAAAGGGAGAAAGATGACAGTGGGAGGGAGTCACCCAGAACTGATTGAGGCAGGGGCCAGGGACCCCTGAGCACAACAAATTTCAAAGACATTTAGGGATATAACTATGAGCGCCAAGACCCCTGAACATTGGAATAGAAATGGATTGAGACTGAAAAGACCCATTTCGTGGTCAAGAGGAACCTCTGCTAAGGAAGATACAACTGAAGATACTGCTGGGAAGGAACAACCCTTGCTTTGTGATCTGGGCTGGTCTGCAGTTTGATGTTTTAACCAAGGAAGAGGCTGTTGGGACTGTGCTTTGTGCGCTGGGTCCCCCTGCTCGAAGAAGACTTGACTTTGTGCTGTGTCTTGTTACCCCAAGGGCCTGAGATGAGCTGGCTCCCTGTTTGGCAACACAGGAATATAAAAGTTTCCAGAGAAGTTTCAAGCAACGCGGTGGGCATGTTTTGTGGCTGCTTGAGACCCTCAGAAGTTGTTCCCTGTGATCTTGGACACATGGAGGAGACTCGGACGTGCTGGGTACGTGTAGTGGTGCACCGCAAGTGTTGGTCAAGAGCGCCTGGTCAACGAATGTATCGGAGGTGAAGTGAGTCTCGGACGCGCATGGTGCATGTCGTGGTGCACAGGAGTCATTGGTAAGGAGCGCCTGATCGGCGTGTCCATCGAAGGTGAAGTGAGACTCGGACATGCTGGGTGTGTGTCGTGGTGCACCGCAGGCATTGGTGAAGAGCGCCTGGCCGGCGTGTGCATCGGAGGTGAAGTGAGTCTCGGACGTGCATGGTGCGTGTCGTGGTGCACAGGACTCATTGGTGAGGAGCACCTGATCGGCGTGCGCATCGAAGGTGAAGTGAGACTCGGACACGCTGGGTGTGTGTCGTGATGCACCGCAGGCATTGGTGAAGAGCGCCTGGTCGGCGTGCGCATCGGAGGTGAAGTGAGTCTCGGACGTGCATGGTGCGTGTAGTGGTGCACAGGACTCATTGGTGAGGAGCGCCTGATCAGCTTGTGCATCGAAGGTGAAGTGAGACTCGGACATGCTGGGAGTGTGCCATGGTGCAGCGCAGGTATTGGTGAAGAGCGCCTGGTCGGCGTGTGCATCAAAGGTGAAGTGAGTCTTGGACGCACATGCTCCATGTCGTGGTGCACAGGAGACATTGGTGAGGAGCGCCTGATCATTGTGGGCACCAGAAGAAAGTGAGTCTCTGCAGCACAGTGTGCATGTCTTGGTGCCAACTGAGACCGTAGGAAGGAGTGCCTGGTGAATGTGCAATCGGAGGCGACGTGAAGTCCCAACAGCGTTGTGTGTGTGGCTACGTGCCAGAGGAGACCCAGAGGGTGCTGTGTTGAACATGCACCCGGATGAACACAGTCTAAATATCGAGTGTGTAATATCGACCTACCGAAATATCGAGTCTGAAATATCGAAGCTAAAGAATATCGAGGTCAAGAATATCGTTGGACAGAATATCGACCCTAAGGTAAGTAATATCGAATTTATTTATATCGATGTAAGTAATATCGAAGTCAGTAATTTCGATATCAAATATATCGATGTTACTAATTTCGATGTTACTAATATCGATATTTGTATTACTATTATGTATTTTATTATGTATTTAATATGTATGTGTTATATGTTTTTTGTTAAGTATTTTACTTGTTTTAAATTACATGTGTACTATTTTTATATATTAATAATGATATTTTAATGTTAATTTAATGTTTTAGTACTGGAGCGGGTTGTGGGTTTATAGGGGAATAGGGTGGGAAGTAATTTAAATATATTAAATTAATTATTATTTTTTAGGAATTACAAATTAATTTTAATTAATTTTTGCATTTAAGTTTTGTAGCGGGTAGTGAGTTTATAGGGGAATTGGGTGGGAAGTATTTTGTTTGTAAATACATAATTATTTATTTTAATTTCTTGGTATTGATAATAAATTCATTTTGAATTAATTGGCAATTAATTATTTTAATTGTTAATTTATTTTTTAAATTGATAATTAATGTTTGTAATTGGCAGTTAATTTTTGTAATTGATAATTCATTTTTTTAATTGGTAATTAATATTTGTAATTGGTAATTCCTTTTTTAATTGTGATTAATGTATGTAATTGGTAAATAATTTTTTAATTGGTAATTAATGATTGTAATTGGTAATTAATTTTTTAATTTGTAATTAATGTTTGTAATTGGTAATTAATTTTTATAATTGGTAATTGCGTTTTTGTAATTGATCATTAATGTTTGTAATTGGTAATTAATGTTTGTAATTGGTAATTAAGTTTTTTAATTGGAAAGTAATTTATTTTAATTGGAAACTATTTTTTAATAATTGGTAATTCATGATTTATAAAAAGTATTTTTTTGTATAAAAAATAATTTTATTGTTTAAATTTTTTTAATTGCTAATCAAATTTTAATAATAAATATGTGTTTTGTTTTGAAAAATATTTCATTGTTCAATATATATTATTTGGTAACTAATATTGATTAATTAATTTGTATTGGTATTTATTGTTAATTTATATTTATTCAAATATTTAATGGGTACTTGTAAATGATGTTGGTTTCAAATTTAAATTATTAATTATTTTAAATACAAACATTATTTATAAGTATGTTATATTTAATTTCTATGCTATTCAACGCTTTCCCTACTGTTGCACTCTTTGGAGTGGTAATAGTAATTTTTACCCCTACGCTATCCAACGCTTTCCCAACTGTTACACTCACTGGAGTGGGAATAGTAATTTTTACCCCTATGCTATCCAACGCTTTCCCTACTATTGCACTCACTGGAGTGGGAATAGTAATTTTTACCCCTAGGCTATCCAACGCTTTCTCTACTGTTGCACTCACTGGAGTGGGAATAGTAATTTTTACCCACCTGCTATCAAACGCTTTCACTACTGTTGCACTCTTTGGAGTGGGAATAGTAATTTTTACCCCTACGCTATCCAACGCTTTCCCTACTGTTTCACACTCTGGAGTTGTAATAGTAATTTTTACCCACCCGCTATCCAACACTTTCCCTACTGTTGCACTCTCTGGAGTGGGAATAGAAATTTTTACTGCTACGCTATCCAATGGTTTTCCTACTGTTGCACTCTCTGGAGTGGGAATAGTAATTTTTACCTTCCCGCTATCCAACGCTTTCCCTACTGTTGCACTCTTTGGAGTGGGAATAGTAATTTTTACCCCAACGCTATCCAACGTTTTCCCTACTGTTGCACTCTCTGGAGTGGGAATAGTAATTTTTACCTTCCCGCTATCCAACGCTTTCCCTACTGTTGCACTCTTTGGAGTGAGAATAGTAATTTTTAACCCTACGCTAGCCAAAGCTTTCCCTACTGTTTCACACTCTGGAGTTGGAATAGAAATTTTTACCCACCCGCTATCCAACGCTTTCCTTACTGTTGCATTTTTTGGAGTGGGAATAGTAATTTTACTTTCTACGCTATCCAATATTTTAATTACTGTAGTTTTCTTTGGACTTTAAATAGTAGTTTTATTTATTTTTTATTTAACATTTTTTGTATCATTTTAGATAATGTAGTATTTAATTAATGTAGAATATTTTGTAGGTATATTTAATTTTTTTAATTTATTAAATAATTATATACTTTTTATTTATGTTATTATTTTATGTGTGTAGATGTATTTGTAATTTATAGTATTTATAAATAATTGGTAAGTAATTAAAATAATTATTAAAAGTTATTATTAATTAAGTATATATTATATATTTTATGTATATGTTTAATTAATGTTTTATTATTATATATGTATCATTTATTAATTTTAAACATTATTAAATATTTGTAACTATGTTTATTTTATTTATTAGTATTATTTACTTTATTTTACACATTTATGTTTAACTGAAAAAAACGATATTTTTAACATCGATATTTTAGTTTCGATATTTTTGTACTTACCTTGTTGTAGATATGATGTCGATATACTTACCTTCGATATTCCAGCGTCGATGTTTCTGTAGGTCGATATTCTTAGAGTCGATATTCTGTCAGTGATTCGCACCCTGAGTAACGTAATCTCAGAGGCCTGCAGCCGCCTGAGACCTTCTTAACAGTCGCAGCCCAGGCCAGCATCCCAGGAGGAGTTGAGCTGCCAGGCCGAGCCAATGAGGCCCATTGAGAAAGTTCTGCATGGAAAGCCCAGTTCGCTGAAGGAGGAGAGGAGAGTGAGGTTGTGACCTCCCCCCCAGGTAACGTGGATCACTGCCAGGGCCGGGTGCGGGCTCGCAGGGACACTCTCTTGGCCTCCCAGTCCATCAAGCGACGTAGGCCTTTGCTTCGGCTCAGATTGGGGCCCGTACTGACCAAAGGAGCAGCAGTACTGGGGCCAGAAAGAGAAGCTGTACTTTATGTCATCGTTGATCCATGTGGGGGGCAACTGTTATCGAAGAGGCTGACTGTCGTAAATCACATTGCCAATATTGCTGCTAACTAACTGCTGGACTGTCTTATGACGCCTGACATTATTTCTGCATAACGAAGTACACGATTGTAGCACTACGCATTGCCCTATTTCTCCATTTCAAAGTACAGGATTGTAGCGGCCCACATTGCATAATTTCTTTACTGCAAAGTACATGATTGGGGTGTGACTCATTGCATTCTTCCTTCATTGCGCAGTACATGATTGTAGTGGTACACATTGCATTAGTTCTCCCATTGCACGGTACCGGGTTGTATCATTACGCATTGTATTATTTCTCCTTTGTCCAGCACAGGATGTTATCGTTATGCAACTCACTATTTTTTGTCCATTGCAACGTGTGTGATTCTAGCATTACGATCAGCATAGCATTTTGAAAGCAGTGGTTTGGATTTAAACCTACCAGCCAGCCGGAATTAAAATTACCCTTTATTATATGTTGGTTTTTGTATCGTGTGGTCTGATTGTATATCTTTTTACATAAAGTTTATACTTGTTTTATCAAACTCGTGTGGAGTCCACTCGTGCCTTGGAGATAGGCCTAGCTGCTCGTGCCAAGCTACTAAGGGGGTGAGCTGGGCTATCTCAAACGGTGTCCTTACTTGGCCTAACATTGAGTGAGGAGTCCCGGGTCCCGCATTTGGTGACAGTGGTGCGGGACTGGGACTCCGGCTTCCAACAGGTCACCTTTGAGGAACAACCCTTGTGTTTTTGCATGCTGGTTGCAGTAATCAGGTTTGGTTACTGGAAATGTTATACTGCACAGGCTTAAAAGTGTGCCAGGTTATTCAAGTTATTTATTTTTGTGTTTTTGTTTTTGTTTTATTTGTTTTCCTTTGGATCTTAAAATTTGCAGTAAAAACAAAGAATCAACGAGCCTGGAACCTCGACGTCAGTAGAATTATGAGTTTAAGTTTGGGTTCCTCGAATATGGAAATAGACTGACATTCAAAATCTGATCTGCAAACTTAAAATATATTTAAATCTGGTTTCTTGATTGAAAATTATAAAAAAATAAGGAAATATATCAAACACGGTTCTATATCGAAAAGGCAAGGAAAGAATAATTTTACTCAAAGTACAAGTACAAGTGTGTTAAAGGAAGCCCCAATAGATTAATTAAAAGCCTGAGCAGTAAACGGAACAGTGTGTGTACAAGGGTGCCAGATGTGGCTTTAACCAGGGCGCCAACCGCATTTGCTCCAAATATTGTAGGAATGTATGGTGAAGAACAGAAAATTAATCTGTCCGAGAATACTTAGAATGGGGTTGGGTATATATATCTTTCAGGAAGTATGTATTCAATTCCCTCGGATTTCTGTTTCCTAAATAAAGAAGTGTATTGGGGAGCATTAGTGATAAGGGTACATGCTCACAAAGCCACCTGCAACTGATGATTTTGTTATTCTACACGGATGTAGAGTTAGGATGATCTCACAACGTGATGAAAATTAATACGTGGATGAAAGAATTACTATGAAAGGCAAAACAGAGATGCACGTTGGATAGGGTGGAGGGGGAATTTATATGATGTTAAATGTTTTCCACCTCTCCAAACAATATAGAAATGTGTATTCAGCTTTCAAAACCTCCGCAATTCAATTTCTTTCCTTGCGCCCAGGGAACTTCGTTTCCATATAAATCCATGTGTTATGGTTTATGGGATTATTTAGAGGTTGGTGGATTCTGGCCATCACCCACAAACACAGATGTCCGGTTCGATAACCTTACAGTTTCCACTATCCAATGGCACAGCCTCAGCTGGCTCCATCTTCGAAAACCCTTGACATGACAGCTTGACAAGCAAAGGGCCACCAACTCACAGTGATGGTCACTCAATCCTAATTAGGATGGGCCAATCATCACTCTTTTTCCTGGCTGGGTCTGACATGTGAATAATGGCAGTTCTTGGTTGGGAAAACTTGCAATTGCTTTCATGTGTTAGACACAATTCCCTGTATGTCAGATTTTTTTTTGATGTTGTTTGTTTTAAAGAAACAAACTCACACTTTGGGGTTATTGTAAAAGAAAAATAAATGCTGAGTGGCCAAAAAGAGCCGATTTTAGTTTAGCATCCATCCCTGGCTTTAGAGCATCCACTGGTAAGGCACAGAAATCTCTTCCAGGCTGGGTAAGGGGACGGGTTTTAATTATAGAGGGTGGGTTTCCATCAGGGGAGCGGAGTTTAGGGCCTCCACTGATCTTTTGGGCTGGCAGGTCATCCACCACAGTTTTGAATATGCTTCCAAGACCCAAAAAATATTGACAATGCACCAAAAAGTGCATGAATGGCCATGATAGAAATATGTTGATACAGAAATATCTTAGCCTACTAATAAACAACATATTTAAGTGAGGAAATATCCTATGATAAATAACTCCATGCCTTCATTTATACATCTGAAAACACAGGAAATAAGCCTGAACCCAGGTGTGGTGGCATGCTTCACCCACAAGCTCTCCATCTAACTCTGGTGCCTGTGTGACACTCAGTTGCTGTTTTTTGATTTACCTGCTCAGTACTAGTCCTGTCACAGTGGCTTAAAAGGGTAAACCACAAAAATAAAAATGTGTTAGAGCGAACCAACAGCTAGATTCATCAAGCCGGAAACGGCTCGCAAAGGGCCAGATTCTGAGAATCTGGCCCTTTGCGAGTGCAATTTTTGCATTTGGGATTCATCATCCCAAATGCAAAAATCGCTAATTGCGAAATCGCATATTTGCGAGGAATTGCATTTAAGGAATCTCTATTTGAGATTCCTTAAATGCAATTCATTAACCATTTTTAAATTGCGAATTCGCTATTTCTGGCCGTTATTTACCACGAAGTCAGACTTCGTGGTAAATAGCGAAAACTCAGAAAAATGCACTTTAGTGCATTTTTCTGAGTGGTATGTTACACACACACATGTCCTTTGGACATGTGTGTGCGCAACATCTGGCTACATTTGCTTTTCAGGGGTGCTACAGAGTGTCCTTTGGACACCCCTGGCACCCTTGAAATCGCATCCTTATTTGCGACTAGCAATTTGCTAATCGCAAATAAGGAAGATGTAGGAATCGCAATATTTTTTGCAATTCCTACATGAATCCCGTTTTGCAAATCCTTAATAGCGATTCCTTATGAATCGCTATTACAGACTCGCAAAACGGGACTTTGATGAATCTAGCTGCAAATCTCCAACAACATGGCTAGAAATTAGCGAGGGTCTACAGTCACAGCCTGTGAGTAATGTGAAGTCAACATGTTTCTGTGCTTATTGCTTGCTTCAGTTTGTCACGTGCATTCATCAGGACATCAAACGACGTGATCTTGTTAAGTAACACTCGGGCGTCGATTCCGATCCGTGAAAAAGCGCTCCAAATAGCGTTTGGGAGCATTTTTCCCCGTACGAATCGTACCCGTAGGCGTCCACGTACGAATCTGCAAGTACGATCACAATCTAAAGCGTCACTCCGTACGGCTCGGAAAAAACGCCGTCCGAATCGAAAGTCCATACGATTTGCAGTCGGCTGACGTTACACGCAACGTTCGGACGTAAAAAGACCACGTCTCCCGAACCAGGAAGTACGATCCGTGTAGAACACACTCCGTACGGCTCTTATTCTACGAGAGCTCTAAACTACCGTAAAACCACACTCCTGCACGAACCGCACGCCGGTACGCGACAAGCAGGACATGAACGCCATCGTCCGTCTCATCCCTATCCTGTACGGCCACCACCTCGTACTTAGAAACCGACGACGGCGCAGAAGGTGAGTACAACGAACTTCAACATGCCTGTACGTGTTGCCACACGCGCACATCTCCATTGCACGACAGTAATGTCTGGGTATGTTTCGCCACACACTCCCGCACAACACCAGTGGAATTCGGAGACGTACGGCACCTACGTCATCGACCTCGGGGTACGGTACGTCACCGCACAACACCAGTGCAATACGTGCCGCATGTACGTCATCGACCACGGGGTACGGTACGTCACCGCACAACACCAGTGCAATACGGAGACGCACCGCACCTACGTCAACGACCTCGGGGTACGGTACGTCACCGCACAACACCAGTGCAATACGGAGACGTACCGCACCTACGTCATCGACCTCGGGGTACGGTACGTCACCGCACAACACCAGTGCAATATGTGCCGCATGTACGTCATCGACCACGGGGTACGGTACGTCACCGCACAACACCAGTGCAATACGGAGACGCACCGCAACTACGTCATCGACCTCGGGGTACGGTACGTCACCGCACAACACCAGTGCAATACGTGCCGCATGTACGTCATCAACCACGGGGTACGGTACGTCACCGCACAACACCAGTGCAATACGTGCCGCATGTATGTCATCGACCACGGGGTACGGTACGTCACCGCACAACACCAGTGCAATACGGAGACGTACCGCACCTACGTCATCGACCTCGGGGTATGGTACGTCACCGCACAACACCAGTGCAATACGTGCCGCTTGTACGTCATCGACGTACGATACCGCACTTCACCAGTATAATAGACTGTGGGACATACGTCTGCTAAGTAATTGTGTGTGTAAGTATCAGAGTGTGTGTCTGAGACCCCCCCCTGCCCACCAGTGCCCAGCATCAGAGTGTGTGTATGGCTAACACCCCCCCACTGCCCACCAGTGCCCAGCATCAGAGTGGGTGGCTGAGACCCCCCCCACTGCCCACCAGTGCCCAGCATCAGAGTGTGTGTATGGCTAACACCCCCCCACTGCCCACCAGTGCCCAGCATCAGAGTGGGTGGCTGAGACCCCCCCCCCTGCCCACCAGTACCCAGCATCAGAGTGTGTGTATGGCTAACACCCCCCCACTGCCCACCAGTGCCCAACATCAGAGTGGGTGGCTGAGACCCCCCACTGCCCACCAGTGCCCAGCATCAAAGTGTGTGTACGGCTAACCCCCCCCCCTGCCCACCAGTGCCCAACATCAGAGTGGGTGGCTGAGACCCCCCCACTGCCCACCAGTACCCAGCATCAGAGTGTGTGTATGGCTAACACCCCCCCACTGCCCACCAGTGCCCAACATCAGAGTGGGTGGCTGAGACCCCCCGCACTGCCCACCAGTGCCCAGCATCAAAGTGTGTGTACGGCTAACCCCCCCCCCCCCTGCCCACCAGTGCCCAACATCAGAGTGGGTGGCTGAGACCCCCCCACTGCCCACCAGTGCCCAGCATCAGAGTGTGTGTATGGCTAACACCCCCCCACTGCCCACCAGTGCCCATCATCAGAGTGGGTGGCTGAGACCCCCCCACTGCCCACCAGTGCCCAGCATCAGAGTGTGTGTATGGCTAACACCCCCCCACTGCCCACCAGTGCCCAGCATCAGAGTGTGTGTATGGCTAACACACCCCCCCCCCACTGCCCACCAGTGCCCAGCATCAGAGTGGGTGGCTGAGACCCCCCCACTGCCCACCAGTGCCCAGCATCAGAGTGTGTGTATGGCTAACACCCCCCCACTGCCCACCAGTGCCCAGCATCAGAGTGGGTGGCTGAGACCCCCCCCCCACTGCCCACCAGTGCCCAGCATCAGAGTGTGTGTATGGCTAACACCCCCCCACTGCCCACCAGTGCCCAGCATCAGAGTGGGTGGCTGAGACCCCCCCCTGCCCACCAGTGCCCAGCATCAGAGTGTGTGTATGGCTAACACCCCCCCACTGCCCACCAGTGCCCAACATCAGAGTGGGTGGCTGAGACCCCCCCCCCCACTGCCCACCAGTGCCCAGCATCAGAGTGTGTGTATGGCTAACACCCCCCCACTGCCCACCAGTGCCCAGCATCAGAGTGGGTGGCTGAGACCCCCCCCCCCACTGCCCACCAGTGCCCAGCATCAGAGTGTGTGTATGGCTAACACCCCCCACTGCCCACCAGTGCCCAGCATCAGAGTGTGTGTATGGCTAACCCCCCCCCCCACTGCCCACCAGTGCCCTGCATCAGAGTGTGTGTATGGCTAACACCCCCCCACTGCCCACCAGTGCCCAGCATCAGAGTGGGTGGCTGAGACCCCCCCCACCGCCCACCAGTGCCCAGCATCAGAGTGTGTGTATGGCTAACACCCCTCCACTGCCCACCAGTGCCCAGCATCAGAGTGTGTGTATGGCTAACCCCCCCCCCACTGCCCACCAGTGCCCTGCATCAGAGTGTGTGTATGGCTAACACCCCCCCACTGCCCACCAGTGCCCAACATCAGAGTGGGTGGCTGAGACCCCCCCCACTGCCCACCAGTGGCCAACCTTTACATCACAAACCTACCATTGATAACCACATTACCATCAGGAGAGTGACACATGTCATCATACTTATATTCTAACATCACATCAGCTCCCAGGCACACAGCAGTCACAGACATTCTCACACAAACAAAAGTTCTGAAAAGGAAACAAATAGCTTTATTCAGCTGGTGCTAAAATAGCAAAGCAAATAAGAGTCCTCGCTCATTAGAGGCCAATGGCCAGTCCAAAAAAGTCTCTGCAACAGTTTGTGCCTCCATGGGTGTCATCACACCTAAACCTGCCTGCACATGGCGTTTAATCCGCTGTGGTGACTATGGGGGCACCATCTGTGGAATCCTCCGGCACCGCATGGACAGGAGAGGGAAGGACAGGTGGAGTGGGTGCAGGTGTAGTGGATTCATCCACACTGGCTGGGTCATCGCCGAAAGTAGCTTCAAAGACCTGGCTGCACACCTCAGCCAGTGCGGAAAAACTACCACCTGAACCCGGGGACACATTGGGGGTGGAGGTACAGGGCTGTGAGTCAGTTCTACTGGGTGTGTGGATGCGTGTGTGAGGTGTCTCCCCTCTCCCTGTGGGTGTGCCTACTTCCCCTTGAGAATGGGTGCGTGGAGCTTTGAGCTTCTTATGCTGTGTGTGTGCGCTTGGTGTGTCTGACCTGTGGCGTGTGCGTGTATGATGTGTAGGTATGTGAGAGGCAGAGGTGGATGGGTCTGAAGGATGGGGGGGGACAGATGCTGCTGGGTGTACACAGCTGCCGTCAGTGCTGACTCCATGGCAGCCACACTCCGACGTAGATCAGACATGGCTGATGACATGCTCTCCATGAACGACATCACCTGTGTAAGCAGTTGTGTATGTCCATGGAGGACAGTCAGCATGGATATCTGACCTACTGCAATCTGCCGGAGTAGGTCCACAGTCTCAGCACTGAGGGCAGCAGGGGACACAGGGGCAGGGGCTGCGGTGCCGGGAACAAAGGAGACACGGGGGCTAGCACGGACCCTAGGAACACTAACGACTGGGAGGGTGGAGATGGTACTGGAGGAGGGGAGGGCAGCCGAAGAAGATGTTACCATTGCTGCATATTCCACCCCCTCCTGAGAGTCTGACTCGGAGTCGTCGGCATGGTAAGATGTGTCAGTCACATGTCGTCCGGCCTGCAGACTCTCCTCATCCTCCGTGCCACTGCCTCCCTCTGACACCTCAAAGCAGGTGGCACTGTCGCTGGGTCCCTCGGCCTGGTCCGCGCCTGTGTCTCCTCCAGATTCAGATGATGATGCTGTGGGCAAGGAGAACAACAATAACATATCAGTCACTTGTACACATCAGACATATCAGCTACAATACATTATGGCTCATTTCTAAACATGGCATGCATCATGAGGCACATTACACAGAACTCTGCACAATGCAAAGTCTACTTGTGGCCAATTGGGAGAGACACAACGCTCAATGTACAGTAGGATACAAGCAAAATGTAAGCTAAAAACTAGTATGAGATACACAATGATGATCCACTGCCTGGCAACAGGATAGCTGATTATACATCCCTGCTCATTTTCCCACCCTGCCACCCAAACCCAGAACAGGACATGTTGGAATTGCTTAGACCTTGTGCCACATGGGAAAAGTGCTGCCTGTACTGAAATGTTATGCCATCCTGGGACCTGAACCAAGTGTAACATCACCTCACACTGGCATCACAGCTGTTGACACCCAAAGCCTCATTGTGTGGCTGACTATCATTATTAGTTAGAAACAACATTATACATATTTGGCGCATATGCACACACGCACTGCCCAGTGTGAGTATGCATAATGCCAAAATATTGCACATGTACATTGTGCACCTGTATCCAACACATTACAATCTGAAAGAGTACCATGGTCCAAGGCCACTGAGGAAGACTAGTGCAGAAAACACATGTTTAGACTCAAGATCAGTGCAAAAATATGAAGAATGGCAGACACTGTGAACATGTGGTGCTACATGTAATGTACCAACAGGTGTCACAGACCCACCTCAAACATGATGATGTGCAAAGGAAGATGCATACTGAGACATTGCACCATAGGAGTACATGTGAAAAATACACATCAGCCAAAGCGCAGGGCAAATGTGGAGTAGGGCAAGGCATGCAAAGAAGCAGCTGCAGAACCTGGGACATTCTAATGCCAAAGCATGGAGTGCCTGTCTGACCACACCACTCAAACTATGGGAGTGTGAACATGCCATGAAGCACTGCAGGGAGCATGTGACACACATGACAACAAACAGACATGTACCTACCCTCTACTTGCTGCTGTCCCTCCTGCAACTGCCTATGGAGGTCTGGGAACACCACTTCCAGGACCCGGAGCATGTTGGGGGTGAGGTGGCGGGTGCCGCCATGCCGGCGTGGAGCTTCCAGATGCAGCTGGACTCTGGCGATGCGGCGGGTCCAGCACCGGATGTCCTGCCACCTCTTCTTGATGTTCCTGAGCCTCCTGCGAGGCCCCGCCTCACTCCTGACAGCCCTGGCGATGTCCAACCAGATTTCACCCTTCTCATAGGCAGATACCTGTCACAAATGTAAAGTTAAAGAGCATCAGTACACCTGGTCCATGTTCAAAAGACACACATATGTGCACAAAAGACTTGATGACAACAGGGCATCATAGGCTCCACACATTAGCATCATTGTCCAGGAGTATGTGGCCTGTGAGCAAACACTGCTGCATTACATGCCATTGAAAGACTACAGATGACATGACGTGGGCTAAACACTCTTAGAGCATAGCAATCACAGAGCAATGTATGCTACATCAGGTTGCACTGCAGCCTGTGACACGCTGTCACACACCCCACTACAAGAAATAACCCTCTTTACACAAGACTGTACACCCTGGCATTCACTCCCAACAACATTGCATCTATACACCATACATACACAGTGGGCAATATGTCACACACACAACAGGTGCACACTCCAAGGTATTGCACCAATCACTCACCTGATCCTCTGGTCTCCCATACAGCTTGCTGTAGTTGGGCAGGAGGGCATCCAGCAGGGCCTTGTTCTCAGCATCAGTGAATGCAGGTGCCCTCTCCATGCTCAGCTAATCAGGGTCCAGAGGATTCAGAGACAGCAGCTGTGGTTACCACACCAATGTTGTGCAGGCAAGTGCCCTCCCACAGCCACATGCTGCCTTATATCTGTGCTGCAGAGGGTCTGTGAGTCCAAGGAGTAGTGTGTGATAGGCCACCATAGTTAGCATCCTATGTTCCATCCAATCACATCACACATAAGCCCATTACACACATATGCATGGTTTGAAAATTGAGCCTGAGCTGAACAACAACTTTTGCAACATTGTATACTTTAGCCAAACTGATTTTTCTAGAACACCTGTAGGAGCCTCAAAAAACCCTGTATCCATGACAACCTGGTTGCATTTTGATCAGTACACTGTTCCCCTAGTTGTTCACTATTATTTATCTAAAATGCCCACACAAGTATGGTGACATAGCGTTGCTAATGCAACCCATTCAATGGTGTAACGAGGCGTACACACGCACGTACCTTGGGGTATGCTTAGCTCGCGCATGGCCGAAAAGCAATAGGGAAACGAGGCGTACACACGCACGTACCTTCGGGTACGCTTAGCTCGCGCATGGCCGAAAAGCAATAGGGAGACGAGGTGTACACACGCACGTACCTTGGGGTACGCTTAGCTCGCGCATGGCCGAAAAGCAATAGGGAAACAAGGCGTACACACGCACGTACCTTGGGGTACGCTTTGCTCGCGCATGGCCGAAAAGCAATAGAGAAACGAGGCGTACACACGCACGTACCTTGGGGTACGCTTTGCTCGCGCATGGCCGAAAAGCAATAGGGAAACGAGGCGTACACACGCACGTACCTTGGGGTACGCTTTGCTCACGCATGGCCGAAAAGCAATAGGGAAACGAGGCGTACACACGCACGTACCTTGGGGTACGCTTTGCTCGCGCATGGCCGTAAAGCAATAGGGAAACGAGGCGTACACACGCACGTACCTTGGGGTACGCTTTGCTCGCGCATGGCCGAAAAGCAATAGGGAAACGAGGCGTACACACGCACGTACCTTGGGGTACGCTTTGCTCGCGCATGGCCGAAAAGCAATAGGGAAACGAGGCGTACACACGCACGTACCTTGGGGTACGCTTTGCTCACGCATGGCCGAAAAGCAATAGGGAAACGAGGCGTACACACGCACGTACCTTGGGGTACAGTGCGTCAGACATGGTCAAGTGAAGGGTTGTGTAGCCTGAGTCCCTGTCCACCTTCATGTCACCATTGGGAGAATCACACCAGGAAATCACATAGCAGGGATGTAGTCTACACTCATGTCGATGATGTGGTGCATACATCAGCATGGCATACATACATCAGGATGCCCATGGTGTGGCAGACATTGAAGAAGCACAGGGATTGTGACCTTGTGCCTCAGTTGATGTGTGAAGAGCTTGCGAGACATGTCATCAATCATATTGCACATTTGCATCACATGCAGTCAACACTTTGCACCGGAGTAACGTCAGCAACATGTTGCAAGGAACATCAACACTGGAATGGCTCACCATTCAGTACAGGGAACTGGCACATGATGACAGCAACATGCCCACTGTCACTGAGGTGTAATAGCTGCACAGCATGACCCTGTGTGACCACGTCATGTGTGTGCCATGAGCGACATTGTGCATGCCGTTTGCATATGAAATGAACAGGTCAGTATTCTATAACTCACCTTAGAATATCCCCACATGTCATCCTGGATATGTCAATTTCCGTTCTGTAGTACAATTGTGTGTCGGTAGGCATGTCCTGTGGCTCTGCATGGGTTGTTGGCGTCATGTGGGCCGTGATGACGTTGTCAGAGTACTCATACGTCACCTCTGCGTGCACACGTCAGGTCCGCTTTTTTAGCAACACCAGCGCTGGTCCCGTATAAGTGTAACCTTACACACTTTTGTTGCCACTTTCATAGTACAATCACTTCAGACCTTTTACCTTGGATTCTCTGACTCTGGCCGGTGCCAATAGGGATGTCATTTTCAAAGCCTGTGAGGAATACAAACTAGTCATGTTGGTGACTGACCCTCACCGTCTGTGTCTCCACTCTTATCACGTCAAGCACAACAACAGGAGCAGCTCCCACTGCCGGGACCAGACATATGAATCCAGGTGTGATTGGTCCCACAAGCCACTCTGACTCCAGCAGTTGGCACTGCACCACAATCGCTCATGGGCTGGACGTAGGACGAGTGCATGGGCGTTGTAGTTGAGACATCACTGCCCCTTAATTTGACATCAGTGCTCCCGGGCAAAGTTGTCCCGTTAACTAAATAAGTCAGATATATCTGATAGCAAATCCAAATCACCACAATGCACGTGCAATGCTGCATGGGATTCGGGTGACACCAACCACGCGGCTCTGTCAGAATTGCAGCCGCTGTAGCCAGCACCACGACCTCCGGTCCCTGCCCTGCATGTGACGCAGGATGAGTTAGTGCAGTTCCTCATGTCCATGATGTCCCTCACCCCACCAACGGCCTACGCGTCAGCTTCTGGCACAGCGGACCCGTCTGGGGGTACTAGCGCGTCTTTTGAATAGCCCCTGACACCATCACTCACTTACTACAGGACGCAGGCGGCGCATATGTCCCAAACCGCCGGGACAGACAGGATCTGAATGTTCATCCTGGTCCCCGCTGGTTGAACTCGCAACCTCACTGGCAACTATCACCCAGGTGTCAGCCGTGGCGCCGTTCTCGGGTGGTGATGTCCCCGATACCACACACTGTACGGCTCCTGCGAGGGAAATGTGCAGCAGAACACCCCTAATAATGCTGCATGGGGAGTTTAACTTCAATGAGCCGGTCAATGCTCATTACAATGGTTGTCAATGAGTATTGGGAGGGTAATGAGGAACCACTGGCACGTGAGTGTCAGTCCCAAGACAACAGGACAGGTGGAGTGGGGGATGCAAGTGGTCTGGACACCTAGCCAGACACTGGTGATGTCTCTACTCCTAACGTGTCTTAGGATGAGCGGGCAACGTACAGTGTTGTGTTAACGTGGGAGGCCGGAGCCTTGGCCCTTCATCCCCCCGTTGCTGCCATGAGGATCAACTCCTCACTGAGGTCCTTAAACTTCACTCCGGCTCAGCTGATCCTCTGCAGGCATATCTTGAGGAATGTACTGTATCTATATTGGGCATCCTGTACAGCCACGCATCATGTTTGGCTATAGATAGGCACCTTGTCAGACCCCCACATCCCCGCCCTGGACTGACCATGTTCCCTTTCCTCCCACCCCACCCCAGAGAGCATGGGCATCCAGGCCTCCCAATCACAGTCCACATTCCCGTTAGCTCTGCTGTAGAGGGTATCCAAGAAGTATGGGCACTACGGAAAGATGTCATCATCCTCCCTGAGTCTGGGACTGAGGTCTTCCAACATTACATGCATCTTAGTCAGCTACTAACACTCTCGGTGGGACATGGTTGTGTAACTGCTGGCAGAGTGTGCGTTGAAGGTACGGGCAACACTTGGGCACGCCCTTGTAGGATGCCAATCTGCGGCACTGTCATTTTTCCGGTGTGGCCTGGATACCCCCGACTCACTGTGTGAAAGTCGGGAATATGCTTCTAACTACTGTTGCTTACTGATATTTTGTTACAATAGGGAAGTAATCCATCCTTACTGTTCATTACATCTGCTGTAGGAGCATCTATGTAGTGTCCTTGCCGTGATGACAGGGTTACTAATGTACGCGCACCATGCCACGTGTGTTAATGACCTGTTCATATGTGTGATGGCATCACAGACCATTTGTGAGAATAACACATTTATGCTGTATGATGATGGATATGTAATAGTTAGGGAAGCTACACACCGCAACATGACTAAGGCAGAAGTGTGCAAATGATGGCACATGTGGTGTGTGTGTGTGTTTATTGCTGTCAGATGTATGGTTGTGTAGACAACCTACTACAGACATTCACATGACCTTTGTCACTGACATGATACATTGTCATGCTCACGAAGACCTTTCCATCAGATTGTTTGTATGCATGTCATATCCATTCCACACACCACAGGTCTTTAATTATTCACGGAGGAGTGGCTGGGAGCTGGCACACGTTACTTCAGTGTGTATGCCACGCCACACTCCAAATTGTCTAGATTATTTTAAGCAGTCTTGCTTGTGCCATGTACATTGTTACAGTCTCAGTCAGACAGTTGAAGACATTTCCAATAAATTGTGTATTGCAGGGCACCCCCTCTGGAAAGGCCGTTGCCTGACTTGGAAGCCATGAGGGAGCACAATTGTATTCGTCGCTATCGCTTCAACAGGCAGTTGATCAAGGAGCTGACAAACAGGCTTGAGGCTCACCTACAACCACGCCACAGGTATCCAACTGCACTGACACCCAAGGTAAAGGTGATGGCAGCCCTCCATTTCTTTGCCACAGGTACGTTCCAATTTACCATAGCTGATGTGGGAGGGATGTCTCAGACAATGATAAGCCGGGTGTTGACTGATGTTTTGGCTGCCATGTTGATACACCTAGATGAATTCATTAGATTTCCGACTCCTGAAGAGTTGACAGATGTCAAGGGGGAATTCTATGCCCTGGGCCGCATGCCACATGTAATTGGTGCAATTGATGGTACACATGTTACTCTGGTGCCACCACAGGCTCAGGAGCAAGCGTATGGCAACAGGAAACACTACCACTCGATAAATGCCCTGGTGGTGTGTCTTGCCAACATGATTATCTCACATGTTTGTGCACGTTTTCCAGGAGCGTGCCACGATGCTTTCATCATGAGGCGTAGCAGGGTACCACAGATGATGCTGCAGCTGCACAACCACCGGGCATGTCTAGTTGGTGAGTATACACTGTCAGCTCTGTATGTCAGTATGTCACAACTTCATGATCTGCATCATATTAATCACTTTTATACTTGATGTCTATTTGCAGGAGACGCTGGATATCCTAACATGCCGTGGTTAATGACTCCACTACGCAACCCCAGGACAGCTGCAGACCAGCGGTACAACAATGCCCATGGCAAGACCAGGCGGGTGATTGAGCGAACCTTTGGACTCCTGAAGAGCCGGTTCAGGTGCCTGGACAAGACAGGCAGAGCCCTCCAATACAGCCCACGCAAGGTGTGTGACATCTTCACCGTGTGCTGCATGCTACACAACATGGCAGTGGAGAAGGCCGTGCCACTCTACCTTGATCCTGATGAGCTGGAACATCCGCCCGTTGAGGATGAAGGCCTTGCCCAGGATGCCAGTGACGAGGAGGATGAAGATGATATCCGGAGTCACCTCATCCGCAACTTTTTTGCATAATGGTGAGTCATCGCAGCTTTTCAGCAACAGATTGACTCTAGAGTAGCATGGGTAGCATGCTGTGTATGCAACAGACTGTATGCAACGTCACTTGGATGTGTGTTGTGCAGTGTCACACATGTGCAGTTCTAATGCAACACACATACGTGCTAAGTGTGCACTTGGAATGTACAGGTGTTCTACAACATCTGGCTATTCAACAGGACATTGTGATAATGACATTATACAGAACTTGACCCCTTGTGTGCCACTCTCATCCATAGCTCGCCCTGCCTGTTGTCCGTTGGGGTCATCGTGGTCATCCTGATAACGCTCATTATGATTGCAACGTCAGCCAAATCAACGGAGCATGCATGGACATGTGTAGAAGTCAATTTGGGTAAGGACGCATATGAGGCTGTTTAGCGTTGGTATGTTTAGAAACGTGTGGTACATGTTCATGTGCATGTAGTGAGACCATGCATACATGCAACTACTTTATGTTACTTATTACATGTATGCCCACTCCCATGACAGGATATTCACCCCATCTGACTGTCATCTGTTGTAGTTAGAGACTCTGGTGAATGCATCAATGTGTGTAGACATTGGCACTGCAAAATTGCAAATACCTTGGGTTTACATTGTGTCAGAGGTCACAACCACGGACTCTGTGGGGGATTGCAGCCTCACTGTGTGCATTAGATTGTGACTGGATCCTCACCTCCAGCTTGTGGCCCAGTCCAGTTTGATTACCATGAAATTATGTGGTGTGGGTGTGGCCCAGTGTATGTTCCACATGTTAAGACAACTGTCCTGTGAATCAGTTAACATGGATGCATTGCCCCTTGTCGCTGTATATCATGTCACTGTCATGTCGTTACCTCAGTGCAGGTTGAGAATACTGCTACGCCAGCCTTCACAGTGAGTAGCAGTGCTGTTTAGACTCACATGATGCCAAGTATGTTTTGCATGTAAAGTCTAATTGTTGTGATGATGCATATGTGATAAATTGTGTTGCACCAGTGGAGTGCAGTCATTCACATGAATCTCTAGTCCCGTGCTGCATTCCTGTGTAATGGTAAGGTCTCATTATGTGGCTCGGATCAACATCACTAGCACTTTATAGTTCTTCTACTGGCATGTGATGTATTGCATAGTAGTGCTAACTTGACAGATCAAAAGACTGGCTACAGAGTGCCTCCATTACATGTTGGTCATTAGCTTCCTCTACATATGTGATAGTTACAGCTGTTGTGGCTGAAGTAAAGTTTGCCTACATGGCCCTTATGGGTAACCAATATCAGACAGACATTACAGTTAGGGTAAGTAGCATTTCCATATGTTTCCATTTGTATGTCAGGTCCACCTCATCTGAGCCAGTGAAAGAGTTTTTCACAACATAGATCTAATTGCATGGTAGCTCAGTTGTGAGCGGTACACATGACTCTGATGGATGACAGACTGTCCTTGGTTTTATGTGTCCGTGTCATAGCATCAGATCTCATGTGATGGCATGATTAATCATCTAAACTTGTCTCCAGTTAGTACACTTCACAGGTGTGAGTGGTACAGTGTATCAAATGAGGTATTTGAAATGTCAGTGACATGAGAATGTAATCCTAATGGTTATATGCCTGTGTTTCAGGTCTCCCTCCCAGCAGTTCCCATCCTCTCCTTCCCTCGCCTGATCACCCTTTTGTGTCTGTCGTTTGTACTCAGACCAAGGGGCTATTTGGAGGTGGAACCCTTTGAGCATCACACCACTCTGAAGAAGAAAGGTATGGCCAGTCCTTGACAGGCTAGTAGGTAATAGTATTGCTGCATTACAGGTGACATCAATAATATTGTAATTTGGACTTCTTGCCAATGCACATGTATGTTTCATGATGCTCCATGGGCTCACAATGTAAATAATGATGTTGATGACGTCTGACTTCTACGGAATATTGTGCCGCCTTGATGTCAACGCACATGTCCTTCTAATGTGCATCTATACTATTTGTCATTAACTTAGCTTATGCTTGTTTAGTGTTTACCTGTAAAGTGAGCACACGCATGGGGTTGGGGAAGGCTAGTATACTATGTTGTGTGTGAGGTAGATGGCTTTGTAGCTGCTGTTTAGCTTTGGAAACACTAGCTGTAGTCTACACCTGATGATGCTGTGTGTCCTGTGCCCCACTTGTCCGTAATGTCCCTGATCCAGTGACCTTGGTGATTACTGTGCCATTTATTTTTCAGTGACCCTGAGTGAGGCAGACACTCCAGCCTTCACATACACATGTCACTTTGTGGCTTGCCAATGGCGTTGTGGTATGTGCTTGTTTTGCATGTTGTCACACCCCTCCTGCCGTCATGTCTTCAGTCATTGCTGCTGCTGCATACACAGCCACCATGCAGCGCACACCATTCAGGAACACTGACACCTACAGGATGACCCTCCTTACATCCATTTATGGAGCATGCTCCTGCCACCCTACACACAGACAAAACCAGACAATCAGCATCCTGGTATCACGATGCTTCCGACTCAGCCATTGCTGCTGCTATGCCTGTGTGTGCGACACATACTGGCACGACTATGCAGATTCACATGACATTGGGTCTACGTACCACCAGGTCATGTGCCGTGTCCAGCACAGCCCCCCTTCCACGGCACAATATTGTACAGGGTTACCTTGTTAACACCACTATAGCACTAAAGTGCTTGCTTACAGTCACGTGGCTGTACACAACCTGCTCACACCACTGCAACATGGCAGTCACAGTCAGTCAAGTTGCCACATGGAACACACACCATGAGCATGTCTCTTGGGTGTGGTGTGATTTCCCCGTTCTGGTGTAGGTATTTGTCAGACGTGTGTAGTTGTTCTGTATGCGTAGCTACCATTACAGTAGTATAGTACTTGTAGCTACATAGGGGTAGGTCACCTATTCAGGTGTGCTTGTGTGGAGTGCTACAGCCCATTGCCCACAGTCTGTCCTGCCAGCCTTGTCCTGTGCGCCACACATCACATCCACAGTACTGCATCATGCTGATGATAGCTCACATACCTGAGGACACAGTTGTAGGTACTCCCTACGTGGACCACTACTTTTGTGCCACTGATATGTACACCTCAAAGACACTCTCCTGGGTCAGCCTGTGATGGAATTTTTGGGATCCATACCCCCCTCCAGCATTTACTGTCCCACGCAGGTGTGTATTTCCATCCAGGTATGTAGTTGATAGGATTTTCTGACCAATGTGTGTCCTCACTCAAAATCTGATCGAAGTGTGAGGCTGACTGCTGTTTGTTGTATACCCTTGCATTTTATACATTTGCACACACATATCAGTTTATGCTGTTTAAAAGATAACTCACCTAAAGCGTATGAGGTGTAGAATATTTATTGGGTGATATTGTGCAGGAAACGTGAATAGATGCTGTACAGGAAGGGGTGGAATCCAAAGTTCACTGCTGGAGATGAGATGCCTTACAGTTTGAGTCACCAGAGTCCAGGCCACAGTGATTGGCAACATTGGGCAGACTGTGACCAGCAAGTCCATGTGGGAGAGTCTCATAGGGGATGCTGTTGCACCCAGGGGCAATATGCCAGGTCCAGTGTCCTGGGAGATGTCCATGGCCCACTGCCCCTCAACGTCTTCGCCGTGGACGACCCACCTTCCTTGGGGGACCCTCATGTGCAGGCATGGACGGTGCATGGGACGCTACTTCAGAGGGTACCACCTCCTCCTCCTCCTCCTCCTCCCTCCCTGTGGCTGGTGTTGCACTTTGCCGTGATGTTGCTGGCCTTGTGACACAGGGAGGGGGCCGCATGTTGGCAGCCATCTGACGTAGCATATGGCAAATGTCCCGATGCACCAACAAGAGCTGAGCCTGGTGGGCCTCCACCCGTCCATAATGCTGGTCTTGCCTGGCTATTTGCTCTGCCTGCTGTTGTCTGACATGGTTGAGGGCCTCCGCAAGCTGGCTTACCTCCCTGGTGTCCCGCCGGTATGCCTCCAGGATGTTAGCGAGTTCAGGCATACCGGGTGCTGCAGCTGACTGTCCAGATTCTCGCCTCCGCCTTCCGCCACTCCCACCACCCTGACCCACATGAGCAGGGCCTGCGCTAGTGGGCACATCCGCTCGACGGGCCCCCCGATTGCTGGCAGGGTGGAGGTCGTCACCATCCTCAGGGGCGCCCGACAAAGGGTGTCCCTCATTTTCAGACTGGCTCTCTTGTGGATCATGGGCAGGGCTCTGACCTGTCTGCTGGGATGTGGTGGGAATGGGTCCGGTGGTTGGCTGAGATGTAGCTGGTTCAGTTGCTGCAGGGGTTTGGGATCCAGAGGAGCCAGGTTGGTTGGGGTCATCCACAGTGCGTTGAGGGACGGCGCTGTTGGTGGGGTCTGGGTCCTGTTGAGCCTGGGTCTGGGATCCTTCTCCCCCCTGGTTGGGGGGGACCGCCGCACGTTCCCCTGTGTGTGGGAGAGACAGACACTGTTAAGGCACTATCAAGTGACATCTTGTTAACTTATCCATTATCAGCATCACTGTTCCACAAGCTTGACATTGTTGACATTGTTAAGTTGTGTATGTAGTGGTCCAAAATTTACATGTACTCTGGGCTATTTACATTCTTCATTTGTCTTGACAATGACTGACACAGCCATTGCTGTGTCTTGTGTTGCCGGCACCACACGTGTTAAGCATTGCTCATTTTCACGCAACATTCAGGATACGGTGTAAATCCTTATGTCTGCGTCATGCATGCACAGAGTTCATATGCAGCGTGTTGATGTAAGAGACAGAGCATCATTAATTTGCATGTCCTCTACTACTTTGGATGTCTTTTGCTGTCCCATGCTGGGAAAACAATGCCAACACACCTGGACCTGTAGACACACAGTTATAGATCATGGCTTTTGAACTTGGCACTTCTCAAACACGCATCACCTTGTCGATACCCATGTCCATGTCAGTACTTACGTGCATACACAAAGTTCATGAGATGGGACACGTGCATTGTTTGAGAGGCACAATGGACTAGAGCATCTGCTATGTGCATGTATGAGTTGTATGCATATTCATATGAGTGAGTGTTTTGTTGTGGTACATGACAATTGGGACAGTGTTGCACTCCATTGCCTGTCCCCTGGGGCTGACTTTCTGTATGGGGGTGTATGACAAGGCATGCTATTACTTAGCTTGGGAATTGGAAGCGTCAATCGTTCATGATTTGGCTGTCCCCTGATGTATCATGCTGGCATGATCGTGTTTTTGTGTTGGTGCCCAGGATGTGTGACCTTGTCCTGGTGTTTGTGTTAGCAGTGATCACAGGAGGGACTTGTGCTGCCTACACCTGTGCCCATTGTGTACTACAGAGCATTCCGAGAAGTGTGTCCTAACACAGTACAGTGTGGACTGCAAATGGTGGGTGTGTTGCAGGCACATAGCAGATGACTGGTGGTACTTGTGAGACATCCCTTTACATTCAGATCTATGGTGTTTGTTAGGCCTGTGCAGTGCTTAGGAGCAACTGTGTGTGTGCCCAGGGAGCTGCGGTGAGGTGACAGAGGGAGGAACACTGAGGGAGGGCAACAGAGGGAGAGGGCGACAGAGGGAGAGGGCCACAGAGGGAGAGGGCGACAGAGGGAGAGGGCGACAGAGGGAGAGGGCCACAGAGGGAGAGGGCCACAGAGGGAGAGGGCCACAGAGGGAGAGGGCCACAGAGGGAGAGGGCCACAGAGGGAGAGGGCCACAGAAGGAGAGGGCCACAGAGGGAGAGGGCGACCGAGGGAGAGGGCGACCGAGGGAGAGGGCCACAGAGGGAGAGGGCCACAGAGGGAGAGGGCCACAGAGGGAGAGGGCCACAGAGGGAGAGGGCGACAGGGATGGAGACAGGTTGTTTGTGCTTGTTTGCTTGCTACACTGCCTTACTGTGTCACAAAATATTGCATCTCGGGAAGGTGTGTCCACAACATGAAATTGATTAGGAGCTGTGATCTACTATATTGTGTGATATTTCCCTATCCCTGTACATTGGGCATGGTGCCTGGGTGAGGCCCTGGGACATATGGGATGAGTGCAGCCTCCTACCCTCCACCTTCCACCCTTTGTGGGTTCCACTTGCAACAAACCACTTTTAGATGTGTCCTGCTAGGACTCATGGCCACCCACTCCATGCTGCTGGGCACTGTTGTAAGTCCACCCATGTGACATGTATTTTTTGTACACTCACCAGACTCAACGGCTCCTTGTATTCCATGTACTCCCACCGGTGGCAGCAGGGCCATGACTCTCTCCTCCCAGGGATGGTATACAGGAGGTCTGCGGGGACCGCCGCCTCCTGTGTGGTGTGCAGAGGCGTAGTCCTGGTCCATTTTCTTCTTGACCATCCTCCGCAGCTCATACCACCTGGACTGGCATTCCACCCTGGTGCGCCGGATGGGTGCAACAGCATTGACCTGGTCTACAATCCTCTCCCACAGGCGTGTTTTTTCTGCCAGGCTGGTCTGTCTGACCAATGCGCCAAACAGCTGTGGCTCGACTCTGATGACTTCATCTGTGAGTATCTCATTCTCCGGGTTAGTGAACTTTGGATTCTTGGCTGTGGTCATGGTGTGGGGTGTATGTGATTGAGGGTGTGATGGTGTGTATGGATGAGGGTGTGTGGTTGTAATTGTGAAGGGGTGGTGTGGGTGAAGATGTGATGGTGTATGTGTGAAGGTATGTGGCTGCAATTGTTGGTGTGCTCTCAGTTTCCTCGCAAGAATGGGTATGTTGCTAAGGATGATGGGTTGTATGTGTGGACCCTTTTATTGGCCAAAATGTGGGTGTGGCTTATTTTGAATTGGGGGGGGTGTTATATGGGGTGGGTGTTGGTGTTGACCTCTGTTTGGCTGTGACCAGGACAGTGATTCTCAATGGAGTGTACACAGGAGACATGTTCAGTGTTGTTGTGGGACCTGTTTGGTAAGTCCTTGTGCTGCTTTGGGTGTTGGCGTAATTTGTGCGTGTCGTACTTGTGCGTGCGGTTGACTGGTACGGCCGTGGTCGGGTGGGGGTGTTCGCGTAGGGGGGTGTACGTGTCGTACTTGTGCGTGCGGTTGACTTGTACGGGCCGTTAGCGGGTGGGGGGCTTCGCGTAGGGGGGTGTACGTGTCGTACTTGTGCGTGCGGTTGACTTGTACGGGCCGTTGGCGGTTGGGGCTGTTCGCGTGGGCTGGTTGGGGGGTGTGCGTGTCGTACTCGTGCGTGCAGTTGACTGGTACGGCAGTTGGCGGGTGGGGGGCTTCGCGTAGGGGGGTGTACGTATCGTACTTGTGCGTGCGGTTGACTGGTACGGCCGTTGGCGGGTGGGGGTGTTCATGTAGGGGGGTGTACGTGTCGTACTTGTGCATGCCGTTGACTTGTACGGGCCGTTGGCGGGTGGGGGGCTTCGCGTAGGGGGGTGTACGTATCGTACTTGTGCGTGCGGTTGACTGGTACGGCCGTTGGCGGGTGGGGGTGTTCACGTAGGGGGGTGTACGTGTCGTACTTGTGCGTGCGGTTGACTTGTACGGGCCGTTGGCGGTTGGGGCTGTTCGCGTGGGCTGGTTGGGGGGGTGTGCGTGCCGTACTTGTGCGTGCGGTTGACTTGTACGGGCCGTTGGCGGGTGGGGCTGTTCGCGTGGGCTGGTTGGGGGGTGTACGTGTCGTACTTGTGCGTGCGGTTGACTTGTACGGGCCGTTGGCGGGTGGGGCTGTTCGCGTGGGCTGGTTAGGGGGTGTGCGTGTCGTACTTGTGCGTGCGGTTGACTGGTACGGCCGTTGGCGGGTGGGGGTGTTCGCGTAGGGGGGTGTACGTGTCGTTCTTGTGCATGCCGTTGACATGTACGGGCCGTTGGCGGGTGGAGGGCTTCGCGTAGGGGGGTGTACGTGTCGTACTTGTGCGTGCAGTTGACTGGTACGGCCGTTGGCGGGTGGGGGTGTTCGCGTAGGGGGGTGTACGTGTCGTACTTGTGCATGCGGTTGACTTGTACGGGCCGTTGGCGGTTGGGGCTGTTCGCGTGGGCTTGTTGGGGAGGTGTGCGTGTCGTACTTGTGCGTGCGGTTGACTTGTACGGGCTGTTGGCGGGTGGGGCTGTTTGCGTGGGCTGGTTGGGGGGTGTACGTGTCGTACTTGTGCGTGCGGTTGACTTGTACGGGCCGTTGGCGGGTGGGGCTGTTCGCGTGGGCTGGTTGGGGGGGTGTGCGTGTCGTACTTGTGTGTGCGGTTGACTTGTACGGGCCGTTGGCGGGTGGGGCTGTTCGCATGGGCTGGTTGGGGGGTGTGCATGTCGTACTTGTGCGTGCGGTTGACTTGTACGGGCCGTTAGCGGGTGGGGGGCTTCGCGTAGGGGGGTGTACGTGTCGTACTTGTGCGTGCTGTTGACTTGTACGGGCCGTTGGCGGTTGGGGCTGTTCGCGGGGCTGGTTTGGGGGGTGTTCGTGTCGTACTTGTGCATGCGGTTGACTTGTACGGGCCGTTGGCGGGTGGGGGGCTTCGCGTAGGGGGTGTGCGTGTCGTACTTGTGCTTGTGCGAGGGGTACACGTGTGGTATGGTTTGACGCTGCTTGATGCGACCCGATATTTGCCATACGAATCATTGTTTATGTCCGAATACTTTGTCCCGTCCGAATCGCTGTCAGGCTTCTCGTACCGGATCGTACTTGTGTGTTAGTACGGGTAGTTTACGAATCGTACGGTAGGATTCCCGATGCATGTTTGTACGGATCATCGACTGTGATTCGGACGGTTAGATGATATTCGTACGGAAATACGGGAACGGATCGGAATTCGCAGGTCGGACGTAAAGTTCCCATTCGTACGGATTCGGATACGAATGCGATTTGTACGGCGGATTATTTTACGGGATCGGAATCGGCCCCATTGTGTTGTCTGTACCTCTCTGCAGAGATACTGTCAGAATTAGATATGAGTGATTGGTTATCCGTGTTTACAGGTCAGTAGTGTACTTCATTATTCACAACACTTTATTTAGACTACTTAATGGGGAAGTGAGACCACTGGGGTTTGTTTTAAAACATCAGTGCCTTGGTGATCTTTAAGCCTCATCCACTGAAAACCCCAAGATAAATTGGAATAAGCCACAATTTAGAAGTATTCTGCCACAAACGCTGTGTCCATTATCCGTAATGCAGGCTTCCTTGTAGCAGGAAAGATAAAGTACTGCAAGTTTCTTTTGCGAACTGCTCTCATTACATGTTACAGTTGCAGAACATCACTAAGAGGAGAGTGCCTGCTAAGAGATAGAATGAACATGAGGCCATATGTATGAAGGCAATTTTGTGATCGCAAACGCCGAAATTCGACGAATTTCGGCGTTTGCGATCGCAAATCAGCAGTGTTCAGTATGACACAAAACACACAGTGCAAATAAGGAATCTCAAATTTTTTGCATTTAAGGAATGGCAAATTGCGATTCCTTAAATGCAATGTAAGAAGCACAGAAAAAGTGCAATTTGGACTTAAGGAATCGCAAGTTACCACCATCTTCAAGTTGGTGGTAATTTGCGATTTCTTTGAAAAATGCACTTTTTTGCATTTTTCAAAGTGCCATGTGACTCACATACGTGCGCCATATCTGCACCCATGCTCATTTCAGGGGTGCAACAGGGTGTCCTTTTGACACCCTGGCACCCTTGAAATTGCATTCTCAATTTGCGATTCTATAATTGAGAATCGCAAATTGAGAATATCTTCCCATTCATTCCTAATGAATGGGGAGGTATTCCTTAATTGCAAATCGCAATTTGCGATTTGCAATTAAGGAATATGTAGGATTCGCAAAATTTATTGCAAATCCTACATACATAGCGTTTTGCGATTCTCAAATGGCGATTCTGAACAAAATCGTTATTTGAGAATCACAAATGGACATTTTCATACATGTGGCCCATGGTCTTTAATGCTGACCATCCAGACTACAGATCTGTTTACTGGCAGTTACAGCATACTTATAGGGGCACTCCTCTAGAATATGTTTCCTTAAATTCACTTCAATAGGCCTTTAGCTCCAAAGCTTCCATTTTGGGTATTTAGTGAAAACTATTATTGAATGGGCCCCTCATATGTTTTGATCGCAAACGACACAGCACCAGCTACACTATAAATAGCTAAGCTATGGTCACTCAGCCAGAAAAGTTATGTTATGTTAAGTTTATTTGTGAGCACGCATACGCATGAGCTGAGCGTCTTGCCATTTTAAAGTCCATCTCCATAACTTAAACTTAAAAATAGAAAAACCAAAAACACAGAAAGGGTCAATTAAGAAACTACTGTTTGAAAAACCATGGGGCATATTATCAAGGACGGGCGATACATTATCGCCGCTTTTATCGGCAGGAAACTGCTGATAAAGCGGCGATAATGGGCTTGATAATATGCTCTATGAATTCCTATCGAAGCCCATGTTAGATGTGAAGTTTCCTGCCGATAAAAGCGGCGATAATGTATCGCCCGTCCTTGATAATATGCCCCCATGTTTTTCTGCAATTTTCAAAAAATTTAAAATTGAGATTCCTAACCCACATATAGAGGTCTCCAATACCAAATGCCGGCAGCAATAATAATAAATGCTCTGTCACCACAGGACAAAGTCTAGATTTGGGTGTGTCTGTAAAAGATACTCAGACCTCTGAAGGGCGAATGCCACGAGAGTGTAGAGGCTAACAGAGCAGGAGTGTCCTGGTAAGGAGCTTTATTCAGAATGGTAATAGACTTCAAAATGAGTTTAACGCAAAAGGGCACAATCAAGTTACCTTAGGATGGGAATTAATATTGTCATATTTCGAGGGGACTCCAACCAGGTGAGCTACCGCATTTTGCAGAGTCGAACCGGATAGACTATACATACTGAGTCACATTATCTATACTTGATAATGAAGTTGACAACTAGTAAGTGAAACTGAATTGGCAACAAGGTTAGCATTTTTTCATAATCTTCAAGTGGACAAACAGCTGCTGGTAACCTTGGTGGCTTCGTGTTCAAGCGACCAAGAAGAGTCTGGAAAATTGTCAAGGTTACTTACACTGTTGAGAGCTATTGGTCATAGTCCCATTATTAGAAGTCAGCAAAAGTTATTGCACCGTCCTGCTTTCGCAGGGGGAAGTAAGGCTTCAGTTTTTGAACTATTTCATTTTAGAAAACAGATCGCTATCTACCAGTGGATTATTCCTTAATCAACAGTTAATCATTTTGAATTGACTTTCAAAGAAGGAAGTATTGTTTGCAGTACAAGAAATAGGATTTGCTTATCGTCCATGTACATATACAATTGTGACTTCTGTTGGTGAAGTAGGTTTGCTAGGGAAATTTACAAGTGAAAAGCAACAGAAAAAGAGTAAACCATGTGGCATGCCACACTGCAAGGGTGTGTGCCTTAAAGAGAAAGGGACAAGAGATACAGAGCATACTCTCTGCCTTGAAAGGCTGAATTCATTTTAGTACAATGTCAGAGAATCTCATCTCTTAAAGGGTATTAGTGAGAATAGTGTGAGCGATGGTGTTAAATGCAGACAAAAGGTGTAAAAGAAGCAATGCTACCTTTGTCCACCAGTCTTCACAAATCCTCTGGTACTAGAGTAAAACTAGTAAAATTGACTCTGAGTTGTGATTAGGTTTGAAGCCTGCTTTGAACATGCCAAACAGCCAGTTTCTTTCACAGAAATTCTGCATTTGGCATCAAACATATTTGTCTAGTGTTTTGCTCAAATATGAGAGCAAATACATTGGCTGAAAGTTGCTAGAATCCACAAAGACGTGAAAAACGATGCCCTTGCAGAACATATCGAGGCAAGCACGGACCACACCAAGGAACCCATCACTATTGTCAGAGAGTTCTTCTGCCCAACAGCCAAAGAGTACATGATCCCTCCTTCACAGGAACTCTGCAATGCTCTATCAAATCACTTCCACAACAAGATATCCACCATCTACAGAAACATCGAGCCCCAACCCACCGATCGCCTCAGCCTGCTCCTTCTAACTGAAACCTCAACCGACCAACATCTCACTGCATGGGAACAGCTAACCACACCAGACTCCACAGCCATCATAAAATCCATCCACACAGGAGCACCCACTGCCCCCTGCCCCCACTTCCTCTTCAACCTAGGAAGTAACGCGATCAGTCACCAACTTACCTCCATCCTCAATGCATCCATCACCACAGCCACCTTTTCTGATGCATGCAAACACGCAGAATCAGACCCCTCCTCAAGCAACCCTCTGCAAACCCCAGCGAACTCCAGGACTACCGCCCCATCTTGCTTCTTCCTTTTCCTGCCAAAGTCCAAGAGAAGGCTATCAACTGACAGCTCATCGAACACCTAGAGAGAAACAACCTGCTTGAGGCCTCTCAATCCGGTTTCCACACAAACGACAGCACTGAGACCTCCCTAATCGCCACCACGGACGACAACCGCACTCTGATTGGCAGAGTAGAATCGGCGGCCTTGATCCTCCTTGACCTTTCTGCAGATTTTGGGACCGTATCCCACCACACACTCATCAAGAGACTGCACCAAATTGGGATCAAGAGAGACAAACACAGATGGATCACGTCACTCCTCATGGGACGTACGCAGAGAATCTGCCTTTCTCTCTTCACCTCAGAACCCATGAGCACCATCTGCAGCATCCCTCAAGGTTCATCCCTAAACCCAGCAACCAGGCACTTGGATAACTTAATGGGTGATTAGCCGTGCTCTTCAAGTAATGATCGATTGATAGGATCCTCCAGGTTAAATGAAGGCTTTTTAAGTTACGATTAGGCCACTACTTGCTTCTACTCTGTATGAACTATGACCATGGAATGGGAACTGTCAAAAAGTAGAAGCAGGCCAACTCTCAAGTGGCAAAAAGCTGCTTTATTTATTTTGCCATGCATTGATAATTTGGGCAACTGAAGAGCCATGTTTGAGAGATTGTATTTCTCAGATATGTAGTAGTAAGTGGTTCATGGTAGATGGTGGGACCTGCTCTACCCTGATATTATCTAGTGGGTAATGGCCTCAGAATGGATGGAATCTCTGATTTTAGATATTTTGTTTCAAAATTGAGGGTAAATCATCACATAATTACCGTCGAGAGATTAACAACAGAGTGCATGGATTGGGGTGACCAGATGAAATGAAAAAAGTAACTTTTTTTTAACGTGTAGGATTATTTGGTTACGCAATGCCATCTACTGTCCATAAAGGACTGCATGATTTAGGACCTTCCTACTTTGCCGAAAAATGTATCCCCTATAACCCCTCCCGTAATCTCAGGTCCTCCAACCAGCTCCTACTTCAGGCACCCATTGTAAAGAAGTCCAGACAAGGTGGAAGAGCCCTGTCCTCTGTTGGTCCAGCACTCTGGAACAAACTCCCCTTGGTGCTCAGGCAATGCAGTGATCACTTAGCATTTAGGAAAAAGTTGAAAACCTTTTTATTCCAATGTTAGTAGCTCCCAAATACACTGTCCTCTTGTCTGTAGACCACTCCACAAGGCATATGGCGCGGGGATGTATGACATTACAACGCAGGCTATTACAACGCCTGCCTTTACAACGCGGTTTTTACATCGCAATCCATTACAACGCATAGCGCTTTGGGGTGTTGGATAGTGAAAAGTTTAATTTACTATTCCAACACCAGTCCCCGTGGACACTAGGGAAGGTGTTGGATAGTAAATTAAACGTATTCCCTATCCTATAGCGCCCCCCAGCGCAATGCGTTGTAATGGTTTGCGTTGTAATGACCGCGTTGTAATGGTAGTGCGTTGTAAAAGTTTCGTTGTTAAGGTTGTTCACCATGGCGCGGAGATACTCCTTTGGGAGTCAGATTCCAGCGCGGTAAAAACTCACAAATAAATAAATATGTCACACAATTACGTTTTCAGCCTGGCACATAGCTTTCCCTTAGATTCGTAGCTTTCAGTTTAACTAAAAGTTAACTTCACTGGGGTTGTTGCTTCCTACCCGAGAAGGGCAATTGTTGATTTAGAATGGTGGTGATACTGCTATTCTTGCGATTTAAAAGGGAGGTGAGATCATTACCAATACTGAAGGATCTGTCAATGTCTAATTTCTTTTTCATTTTTGAACCAACTAGAGAGGAGTTAAAAGCTTTTCCAGTTGCATACAGTGCAATGAAATAAAACCCATCTGTTGGCTTTGAGTGTTAATATCTTTAATGATAAAAGGAATGCCTGCGTGGTTGACTCAAATGAACTGGAGAGAGTAAATCAACACAATAGGCTTTAAAGGAGACCAAATAGGGTATAAAAGATGGTCTTCTTTATGGGTAGTTTTATTGCTAAGCATTTCCAAGTTAAAGACTTCTAGGCCATTCAGAAATTTACAGGAAGTGGATGAAGGGGCGTTCAACCAGAGATTTGCCCTAGCGCTTGGGTTAAAGTTGGAAGCTAGGAGATGGAGAAGTTGGATCGCAGTTATATTACAATGAAATATATATTCTAGTGTTGCGCTTTCTAGCCGAAAAAACCAAAAATGTCACAATTGTTTATTGATTGGTAGAGGAGCAGTGGGATCTCCAAGCTGGGTAATCACTGCTTCCTTGCCCCCTACTTGATTTTCACTGTCAGTGTTAAATAATTTGTATTCTGTTGGAACTAGTTCCCCTTGGATTGGGCAACATTTTCGACTAGTAAAGTCGCTGTAATACACAGCAAATCCAAAGCTTCCTTGGTACATAGAATGGCAAATTCAAGCTTGTGTTTGATCGCTGATCTTATGTTACATAACATAGCTTTGATCTTGATATTCCAGTTGTTCTGTCTGCATGAGATGGAGAAAACTGTGTGATGATCTCATGGTAGCGATTCAGTTCATGAAGAGTAAAAATGACATCTGCAGAGGGTGGAAATCATGATAGCAGGAATGTAGATGAATAAGATTTGTATATATGCATTCCTTGTTTTGTGGCATAAGAGGATTGTTGAGACTGTGCTGAGTTATCATTTCTGACTGACGGTCTCCTTCGTCTTTGGTTGGTTACAGACAGGCTTTCCTTAGGTGTGCGTTCAGTGAGTCCCTAGTGTAGCTATGTTAAGAACCCGCCAGTTGCCTCCACATAATGCAAATAGTAGGACTAGACTGCTAAATGTAGCACATGGTGGCTGCAAATAGCACTACCGAAACATAGCCAAGATGGTGTCTCTGAGAGATATCTGTCAGGCTCTATGCTTGCCCAGAATCTTACAAGAGCAAGCAATGCTACTTCCAAGCATTCTCTGTATGTCTGTAAAGAAATTACAGGCATCTTGGGCCTCTACAACTTATCACTCCTAGCACTATTTCCTCCACCGTAAATATGACAGTAGGAGAAAGGGCCCTTTTTGTATAGTCAACCCCACACTTTTTGCCCCAATGCTGATGGTTGTCACTCTGAAAGTGCACTGGAGCCTACTAAGTAGGTTCCAGTGCCAATGCTCTATTCCTAAAAATGATATATTTGAATCGGCAACCCCAATTGACAAGGACTTTAAGTGCCTTATAAGTCTGGTAAGTGGTACCAATTGTACCCAGGGCATGAGAGTTAAAGGGATTATCAGGGCCTTAAGCACTGACTGTGCCACCCAGCGTGACCCAGAAAAACAGAAAACAGCAGTCCTGCCATTCCAGCCTGCATGAGCAGTGCGAACTGCTCAAACTTGACTTTGCCCTCAGCATGAGTGGCAAGGTCACAGCACTATTTTGAATATATGTTGACAACAACAAAGATAGGCCTCCTTTTAAATTGAAGGTGTGGACATATAAGTGCAAGCCTATATGTCCCTATATTAGCCTTTTTACATTAAGGGCTGCTTTAAGTGTTCAGAGGGCATAGGATATGGACTGGTGCCCAGGCTCCCAAGGTTGCCACCTGCATTATGGTCCCACTGAAAAATTTCATGTTTGGAATAAAAAAACTTGTCTTATCAAATCTGACTTCCTCACAGAGTCAGACTTAATGCGGTATATACCCAAGTGGCTACCTTAGAGATTGCCCACCTGGTTGCCCCAGCCTTACCTGTGTCCTGGCTGACAGCCTGCAGCTGCTGCTGCCAAGACAGGAATTGGACCCTCTACCAGATGGTATGAACACTTCCAGGACTCAGAAACAAAGGCCTGCCCCGGAAGGAGGTGACACCTCGTTCCCTGATAGGATGGCTATTGAAGTGGCACATCAAGGCGGTGAGCTTCAAAGCTTTCACCGCCTCTGACATACATCCAGGCTGCCTTCCAAAGGAGAAAGCAGTCAACCTCCTGCCCCAGGTACATTTGCTCTCAGGAAGGTTGGAAAATTAGGTAGCCAGGAGGCGGAATACCCCAGAAGGCTAGCCACATGCCTGGGGGTGGGGAGGGGGGGCTACCTGGACTGTAAAGCCATGGAAGATTGCCACACCTTTTAAAAGTGGAAGAATATAGGATTCTGGGTAGAAAAAGTGCCCCCCCCCCCCCCCAGATGTGGTCACCTCAGGGGCAGATTAGTTGCTGGGACTTGTAGCCCATTGGACACACATCCCTGACACCACTAAATCTAGGATTTAATGGGAACCCCTGGCACCAGAACCTAAGATCTGATTGGACTTGCAACCAAGAACAAAGAAGAGACGCAAGTCTGCAACTTCAGCAACTGCACAAAGCAAAGGCATGATCTTCGGCACCTGTGGCAACCACCGTGCAACTGCCAAACTGTGACCCCTCCCATGCCAAAGACCAGTTCCCCAAGAGAGAGGAACCTCTCTGAGAGCCAAAGGCAACTCCAGCACTCCCTTGGACTGGAGGCACTAGTCCCTTGCAGCCTGCAGGTAAAACACGCTCCCAGAACCAAAGAATCACTGGCTACTAGGGATTGCCTAAGAGTAAATGGTCTAATGCATTGTGGGAAATATCGTCATGACCTACAGCAACTTTCAGATGGCTATAGATTTCCCCCGAACTCCAGATCATCGAAGTAACTCCAAGCTGAGCTTGCCACTGCTGAGCCTTGTTGGTGACCAGTCTGGCTATCACTACGTTTGTTCGACGACTGCCTCAAGGAAACACTGCAGCATCTTCAACCCTCTGCCTCAGTCACCCCGTTGTTGAGTTTTTGCATCTGTTTTCTCACTAACACTGTCTAAGTGGTAAAACAGCTCCCCCGCAGCTCACGCTTTAGCACCAGTATAAGACAGGACAACTCTACACCCAGGCCCTACAAGCAAGGTAAAATTCAACTGACTATCGTGGCCTGGTCCTGGAACCCACATCACCTTCACCCCAGTGGGTTCCACTCAACTCAACCTGCAAGTGACCGATTGTCTCCAATGCTTTTCCCATTGACGTTAAAGTTTTGAAGTAGTGAAATGCACTGATTGCGTTTTGCTTTAAAAATCCATAACTCTGGTTCTACACATGTGATCGTCTTCCTTTTGGTGTCTTAATTTATATAAAAATCTGCTTCATTTTTATAAATTGGTGTTGGATTATTTTGGAGTCCTGTCAATTATTTATCGTCCAGGTTGGTACTCTGAAATGCTTAACAGGTGTTCCTCTAGTAAAGCCTGACTGCTCTGCGACACACTGCCAGCACCGAGTTATGGATTTATTAGTGTGAATCCAAAGGACCTTTTTGGGGAAATTGTGAGAGTATTGCATAGTGAACCCTAACCAGCCTCACCGATAAATACTGCACATTCTTACATACTCCACTTTCATACAGTGACCGAGCTTGCAATTGAGAGTACTGCCACAAACTGGTCTTACCCTAAGCCATGAGAGGGGTCTCATAGGTTTTGCCACCAAATAATTTGTTTATTCTTTTTTCTGAAATGTGTCCATTGGTCACCACCCGTACCATCATGACTTTTGCTTCATACAAATCAGAATTTAGAAAAATGGCTTAAGTAAAGGAGAACTGCTGACTAAGGTCAGCCCACTGACAAAATGACAACACTGGCGTAGGTTACAAACTATGCATAAAGTACTCACTGGGACACTCAATGTGTGCTCGGGAAAAACGGGTACATTGAAAATACAGGCATGCTGTATTTTCCTTTATAAGTATCAGACACTAAATCAAGAGAATTTACTGCAGGACTGAAGCGAGAATACTGTATATCTTTCCGATGTACACAAACACTGCACAATCTTAAGTCGGTCAATGTCTATTTGAGAAAAAAACATCTCCAGAACCTCGCTTATTTTAAGATGTGGGGCTCTTTCCCTCAAGTGTGAACAATCAGTGACTCCAGGCTGTGTTGGTAGCTTGTATTGTAAGTGACAGGGTCGCTTTCACCACCGACAAGGAAACGTTCTACCAGTAGACAGTGTTGTGAAAGATAAGATCACTGAAACAATGTAAAGAGGAGAGTTGTTCCCACCACACCATTTATGATCAGCAGCCACTTGAGACCATCGGTTTGAAAATAGCGGTTTCCTGAAAACAAAACAACTTCTAATGTCTTGTTGCTGCAAACAGATCAGCCAAATCTTGAAGCAATGGCAGTTCAGTGCCATTTAAAGATCCAGCTTCCACCACATGACAGAATCCTTCTACATTATGGGCCAGATGTAGGTAATTCCGATTTACCTACTCTTAAATACCGAATCATACCGATTCGGTATTTAAGAGTAGGTAAATTGGAAGTAGGCAGATGTAGGTAATTTTTATTTTACAATTACCGATTCTGTAAGATTCGGTATTTACCGATTCGGTAAATACCGAATCTGTATTTCCCATTGATTCCTATGGGCCTTGAAGCTCATAGGAATCAATGGGAAATACCGATTCGGTATTTACCGAATCGGTAAATACCGAATCCTGGCAGGGGGAATGGGGTGTCACTTTGACACCCTGTAGCACCCCAATTGCAGGCTTGTGTGCCATGTGGCACACAGACATGCCCTAAGGGCATGTCTGTGTGTCACATGGCATAGGTGTACATGCACAGATGTGCATGTACACTGGAATAGGATTGGGTGGTAAAATAAGAAATCCTAAGGGCCTGTGGCACTGCAAACTGTGCCACCTACATATGGATTAAGAGAATCGGTATATTTACCGATTCGGAAAAATATATAAGTGGTAAATTTACCGAATCGGTAAATATACCGACTCTGTAAATTCTGAGCCACCTACATGTCAAAAGCCAAATACCGGTCGGTAACGTCCGAAATCAGCCATTACCGACCGGTATTTGGCTCCCTACATCTGGCCCTATGTGGTTACGCACATTAAAATGGGTTTAAGTTGAAACTAGTCTTTCTGTTGGACAGCCCTCTCCTGCACATGGTAATTGTGTACATTATTACTGTGCTTGAGGATACTTATAAAACACTATGGACCATATTACGTAGATCACATGATTCCAGCGCCAAATTACAGTTGTATGCCAGAGTAATGTATGTATGCATTACACAGTGGTAATAGTCACTGTGCAGTTATGTTTGAGACAGTGTTTCAATTATATAATATATTTTCTGATTTGCCTATAGCTTTTTGATCCGAGGGGGGAGTTTTCATGAAACTTGGCAATCAGAGTGAGATATGGCAAAGATGCTCAATTAACAAATCCTGTCCCCGTTGATGAGGGGGTCAGGCAGGGCTGCGTGCTCGCGCCGACCCTTTTCTCACTTTTTCTTAATGGACTAATAGATGACTTACTCCTTGCGAAAGACCTGGACTCCCCGAAAATATCATCCGGCAGATTTCCTGCACTGATGTTTGCGGATGATACTCTGCTCCTCTCTAAGTCACCTATGGGGATGCAGAGAGTCCTGAGGGAGTTCTCTCAGTTTTGTAAAAGGAGAAAACTGCTAGTCAATATTAGTAAAACCAAATACATGGTTTTCAATGCCAAACCAACCACTTATCCGCATCCTCTAATGGACGGTGTTCCGCTAGAGAGAGTCCACATCTTTGAATATCTTGGCATAACATTGAATGATAAAATGGTCTGGGCCCCACAAATTGATAGGGCAAATCTGAAACTTACGCAGGCAATAGGGGGACTATGGAAAGTCCAGAAAGGCTGTGTTTTAAAAGCAATCAGCCACCCTTTGGAAATGTATACGGTTCAAGCACGCTCGGCCTCTATGTATGGCGCAGAACTCTGGGAACACAGCAAATTAACCAAACTGACCCTCACTGAAAATACATTTCTTAGAAGTATTACTGCCCTTCCAACAAATACCCCACTGGTCCCCCTTAGGATGGACCTGGGAATCCTACCGGTAGCGGACTTAATCTCGAGCCGTCCCGTGCTATACTGGCGTCGGCTTTGGAGTACAGCTGAGTTGAGCCACTACCGGGAGGAACTCAAAGCTATATTAGTCTTATAGGGGGCCGTGGGTAGTATTCCTTGGTTGTCTTTTGTGAAGGACTTGCTTTGTGCCATTGGCAGGGAGGACCTGTGGGATTGTTCAGAGGAGTCGTGTCCAGCCACTTCAGAAAAAATGTTATCCAAAGAAATCAGAAATCACAATCTGGATAGCCTAATTCGAGCAACCAGTGGTTTGAGTTTGACCCATGGGTTCTTGAATTTTAAAACTCAATACCAATTTGAACAGGTCTTAGACTCTATAAACCCTTTGTCCATGAGGAGGTTATTCCTCCAATTTAGATACGGGACCCTGCCACTATTTGTAACAACTAATAAGTGGTCAGATGAGGCCCGTTACCTTTGCCCCGGATGTCGAGTGGCAAAAGAAACAGAAATTCACATTTTTTTTCTGCCCGGCAAATAAGCAGGCTAGGTCTAAATGGACAATACAATTGTGTAGGAACTTGGGCATTAGGGATTATCATGTCTCTTTTAGAATTTTAAAATCTGATATGGACCTGGTGTATGTGGTTGCAATTTCTAAATTTTTACAGGCAATGTGGCTAAAAGAAGGCACCTTATGGAAATTGATATTTAGTGAGCTCTGTTTGTATTATTTATCTGTTAACACTTGGAGCGCTTCTTAACCATTTTCTACAATGTTAATAACGTTTTTAATATTTTTATCTTAATTTATATTTTAAAAAATTGGACATAATTCTAAAACTGTCTTACCATTTGAAAACCACTGGTAGTCTGTGTGCTAAACCATTGTCTATGTTGTAATTGGTTTTTAGCTTTTAGCTTTTCTGAAAATGTCTAGTCCATTTTTATTAACTTCCGTGCTTTCATGACTGCAATAGTCGCAATAAAGTTATTATGAATGAATGAATGAAACTTGGCAATCTATTAGTCAGCTAAGTTTCTCCATGCCAGTTTTGTGAAGCTAAGTCCACAGAAAAAAAGTTAAGGGTCCAGGGAGAGGTGCAGGGGCTGAAAAAGCAATAAATTACCATTTAGCTCCCACAGGAAATTTTACCGAACGACATTTCGAAAATGGTTGAGTGGCTTGACATTCAAATTTGTACGAAAGAAAAATATTACTCACAAAGCGTCTTTTTCTTGGTTTGTTGTGATTCTGTTCATTAATTGTTTACCATTTTTAAAAGGTGGGGAGCCTCAAGTGAGTTACCATGCCTCTGCCTTTCATCAACTATCACAATATTAAATAAAAAATTACATTGTGTGAATCTCCACATATTGTTTAAAGACAGTTTTTTTTATATTTATTTGATTTACCAAAAAAAATACATTTAACCAAATCTAGGCTGCAAGGGGTTAAACGTGTGCAAAAGGGCAAAACCACACTAAAGAGGCATGGGCGAATTCTAAAAAAAATATTTCCGTGAGTTTAATGGGCAATTAATGTTTAAAGTATATACATATATATATATATATATATATATATATATACATTCACTGAAAAAAACACAGGTTTCAGGGATGTTATAGTTAGAAATTAGCATTTCAAAAATCTTAGAAATTAGCTTACAAAAACGTAGGTTTCATAGGCGTTATTGTTCAGAATTAACATTTAAAAAACCTTTGAAATTCACTGATGTCATTTGAGATGTCAGCGTTGATATAATATGTGAAGTCATCAGCAGTGCATTGCGGGAGTGCGAGTTATAGTTAGCTGAACTAACTATAATGGCCGAATTTCACTGGTTGTGAATGAGTGAATTGTCAAACTAAATATAATGTCCCTCAAACCTATGTTTTTTTCAGTAAATTTCAAAGGTTCTTTAAATGCTAATTGCTAACTATAACATCCCTGAAACCTATGGTTTTTCAGTGAATTTCTAAGGTTTTGTAAATGCAAATTTCTAACTATAACGTCCCTGAAACCTGTGGTTTTTTCAGTGAATTTCCAAGTTTTTTTAAATTGCTAATTTCTAAATATAACGTCCCTCAAACCTGTGTTTTTTTCAGTGAATTTCAAACGTTGTTTAAATGCTAATTTCTAACTATAACGTCCCTGAATCCTATGTTTTTTTCAGTGAATCTCAAATGTTTTTTAAATGCTAATTCCTAACTATAACGGCCCTGAAACCTATGGATTTTTCAGTGAATTCCTAAGGTTTTTTAAATGCTAATTTCTAACTATGCCTACAGAGGTAGGACATGTGCAGAAAGAGGAAAAAAGGTGCAGAAAGAAGCAAGAGAAATGCTGAAAGAGGCAACAGAAGTCCAGAAAGAAAAAGAAAGGTGCAGAAAGAAGCAAAAGATATGTAGACTAAACCAACAGAGGTGTAGAAAGAGGCCTTGTTGCAAAGTCATCCTGTGCCCCCAACTTTTGTTGCTGACGTGTACTGGTGGTAACTGACTCAGACTAACCAGGCCTAGAGCCGGTGCTATGCTAAAAGACACTTAGAATACAGTGCAAACACCTACATACACTAGGGTACACCCTGGGTTGCGGTACCCCTGTGATTGGCATGACCTCCCCTGTAAGGCCATAGTATATAGTAGGGCAGGGAGATTAAAACTACCTCTAACTTCAGAGGTCCAGAAACATGCTACTTTAACTAGTAGTTGAATTTTCAGAGTGGTAGAGAAAGGGTGCTGGGCCTCTGACCAGCGCTCAAGAATTCCGCTGTGTAGGATTTACAGGAAGTACAAAGAGGACTTATTGGCCCCCAAAGTCCCTCAGGAGTAAAATGGACTTCATCCCGTAGTCTGACAGGGGGCGTGTTTGCAGAGTGGTGGAGAAAGGGGGCATGGCCTCCTAAGATGTCTTACCAATCCTACTTTGTGGACCTTACTGGACGTAACAAGAGGGGTACTTGGCCCCTAAGGACATCCTTGGGGGCCAACTACTGCTCCTATTACCTCCACACAAATGCACATCCCCTTTTCCCACCACTCTGCAAACACGCTCCCTGGCGTGCTCTTTAATGGGGATTGAAGTCCCCTTCACTGCTGGGGGTCCTCAGGGGCCAACTAGCTTACCTCTTACCTCCAGTAAGCCTCACACAGTGGGATTGCGGTGAGGTGGACACAGGCCACGCCCCCTTCTCCACCACTCTGCAAACGCGCCTCCTGGCACGCTCTTGGTTGGGGGATGAAGTCCCCTTTCCTCATGAGGGTCACTGGGGACCAACTAGCCCACCATGTACCTCCACTAAGCCCCACACAGCTGGATTGCAGTGAGTGGCCTGAGGCCACGCCCCCTTTTTACACCACTCTGCAAACGCGGCTCCTGGCGCACTGCTGCTTCAGGGATGAAGTCTTCAGGACACAAGAGGACCTCATCACCCCACCAGCAGTGCACCAAGAGGCGCATTTGCAGAGTGGTGTAAAAAGGGGCGTGGCCTTGGACCACCTCTCTGCAATCCAGCTGTGTGGTGCTTACTGGAGGTACCAAGGACCTACACAAGGGATGCTTTAACCCGTTGCGTGCGTCGTACGCCCACCGGCTGTCCGACGTCACGTGGGTGTGTGCGGAGGAAGGCCGAGGGTCGTCCGAACCACGCCCATGCCATAAATCACCCGCACCATGGTGGAATTCGCGCCACGGTCAACACGGTAAACAAGTTGTAATGTGACTCTAGTGCTTTTTAGAGTGTGCTACCACATTACTGAAGTTTTAATACAGCCCACATTTACATCGACTATACAAATTGTCTATCAACATATTGTCAAGGTAGGCAGAATTGAAGTCAAGAATAGTAAATCTATTCTTCCTTCTGCATGCTTTCCTTGATGACATGTTGGTAGTTAATACTGTGAAGCTAATATATGAGCAGGTCAATATTACCAATCTCTAATTGAAATAAAACCATTTGTAAGAGCAGTTAAAAAATAACAGCTGTAAACAGGAGGTCTTTCATATATAAACGTTAGCCTTTGATGCAAACATATTATGATTTTTTTTCAGAAAATGTAATGCAGTTGTAATCTTTTGAAAAACATGCTGCAGTCTAGTAATTGTAGTGAGACCAAAGGTGCATGAGGGACACTGTAGAAAATTATGTGAATTATTTTTTGTGAGCATGCGATTGAAACACCGAATTCTGTGCCAAACATTAAAATGTAATTGAGCTTCAATGAGACATCTACCTACAACAATGTAGAACTTTCTGAAACTGCTAAACGGAATGAGAAAACAAACATTGGCAAATCCGATAAATTTCTCATTTGTGATTTATCGGATTTGCCAATGGTTTTAGACATGCAACGCAGCATCCTGGATTTTTCTTCTTTTTAGTTAGGGGCAGAAGCAGCACCAGGAGAGGGTAAAGGTGTTTTTTTTTAAAGCTCAGGTGGAAGCTACAAGGAGGCATGAGTGTTGGGCAGGAGCAACACGGGGATGAGGGGTGGAAGCAGCATGGAGGGCATGGGTTGGGGATAAAACAGGCAAAAGAAGGCAACATGGAGCTGCTGCACAGAAATCAAATAGGCAATAAGGCACTTGGAGGGGGAGAAGCACGTGAGGGAAAGAGAGGAACACGGAGTACAGTGGAGAGGAGGGATAGAGGAAAAGAGTGAGACAGCTGGAAAAACACATGTACTCTCTTACAGAGCTTAAAAAAAAGAAAAAAGTAGGTCCTGAAAAAGTGAACACAGGAGGGACATAGTAATGCAGCTATTCTCCAGAGGCGCAATAAACACAAGAAGGTAAAGGAAATTCCACACAGCTAATGCATAAGCAGCAAGAAAATGAGAGTGGCAATGAAGCCAACCAATGGCAAGCGATGTGCAGGCTTTAACCCTACTGTATGATAACAATATGCCTCACAGCAGACAGCGCATTAACTATCTTAAGTGAGACCTAAATGTACTTTTACAATTTATCACAGAAGTGCCTAACAAAGCAAACCCAACTTTAGGAAATGCCTCTGAATGGCTAGTGAGAGATGCCCATCTTTACTCAATGCATAAAGTGACCTCATATGCTCTGACTTTTAGCGGCATCTAACCAATTCATTTGTAAGCTACAAACTATTTCTAGGTATATAATTATGGTAATACAATTATATATACTGGGTTTCCTGTGGTATCAAGTATTTGCTGAGTGACTTTGTGGTATCTGATGTCAATGGAACGTTTGCATTACATTCACACTCTCATTATATATGGGTTTGGCATTTCCTAGCTGCACACTGTGCTTTATTTCATACATTTCAATATGCTCATATTATTTACTGATATCTGTGTAAACTGGGCTTAGAAAGGGGTTAGATGTTTGCACTCGAACAGACTAAATGCTCATTTAACCAAATCAAGACCAATACATATTTTAGCACTGATAAGGGTATAAAAGGTTTTATTTATTGGTGCTGGCAGATAAAGATATACATTTGCCCTAACTGAAAATGAAAATGTATTAATTTATCTGTCCAATTAAACATCTCGCAAACTTTCCATTTTGTGTTGGTGCTTTTTTTTTGTCGAAAAGTGCATTTCTAGGGTTCTTACAAGCTGTGTGAGTGACAAAATATTCTAAGGAAGTCAACTTGTTTTGCTGTGAAAAAGTCTGCAGTATTTCAAATTTGCCGGATTAATTTACTGGAAATTAAGTAGAAAAACCCCTAAGGTGGTTTATCTTATTTGCACTGAGAACTGTCATCTTTAATTGCTTTTTGTATGACGTGCAGATTTTTTTATCCCACAAAACAATATTTTATAGGACATTCAGATTCATTTACAGTGCAATGTAGGGATCTACTTGATATTAGCAATACTCCTGTCCATTGAAAGTTTCCCCACTCAATTTTGAGTCAGCGGAAGCAAAAGGTTTACGTCGGTGGGACTCTGCTGGCTGTGCCAGTGTAAATCTTTGACCTGGTGGCCATCCACCACAACACCAGTAGGTCACAGTGGTTCATTCAATTCTATTTAGGGTGCAGTGACTGTCACAATTTTTCCCTGCCCATGTCTTCCGTGCCTGAGTGCTTGAAATGAAGTACAACACTGGACACGGTAGGTACCTCATTTAATGTGTCTCATCACATCAGCTCCCAGGCAGCAACTACCAGAGATAACACATTCTATGTTCCACGCACGAAACAGTGCCATGAAGCATACAGTGAGGCAGAGACATTCTGTATTCTACACAGATCCCCACACACCTCCCTTACTACACAATAACGAACAAAAGGAAGAGAAATGTAAGGAAAAAAGGAATAAATAACAAAATAAAGAGAAAACGAGATTGAACAACAAAGGAAACACAGCATGATCAATGCATAACATAGTCTTGAAAATTAATAGGAGTTGACCTTGCTCTGGAAGAACATCTTTTGGAAGAAGAGTAGTCAGAGTGAACATTCCTGGAAGAAGGACCAACATTAGGAGAAGAACAACCTGAATGAACAGTAGTTACATTTACAGAACAAAAACCAGAACAAGCAGAATGATCATAGGGACCAACATGAACCCCCATCTTCTCACCAACATCCACAGCTTTGGATTGAGGAACAACAGAAATGGCACACTTGTTCCAAACATTTCCATTCTCCAACACCACCACACGATCTTTCACCTCCGTTACCTTAGCCGGAGCAGAAAATCGAGAACTTCCCTTGCAAATGAAACCAGGCTTTTTAATTCTTTCCCAATCACCAACACACACAGGGGAAACTCCTCCAGAAACAGTGGCGTACTTCGATTGAACTCTAGATCTCACATCCGCTACCTTGCCAAGTCTACTCTGATCAACTTCTTTCCTGGAGATCCAGTCTTTATTCAACTTTGAACCAGCAACCCTGCCCCTGAGCAGGGTGAAAGGGGACATCCCTCTACTAATATGAGGGGTGGTCCTAATCGGCCACAACATATCTGCAATGGCCGTACACCAGTGCAAACCATTCACTAAAGCCAATTGTAATTGATCTTTGACAACATGATTAAAGCGTTCAACCAAACCGTTACTGAGGGGGCGATAAAGTGAAGTTAAAACGTGTTTAATATCATGTTCTCTAAGGAAAGGTTCCATTTCCAAAGACACCAGGTGGGTCCCATTGTCGGTCACTAATTCCTCAGGAAACCCCTCGCGGAGAAACATCTCTTTGAGAAAACTAATGATAGACAAATAATTCATACAGTAGGGGAGAGGAGTTGGCCTAGGCTAGGGCGCTTGACCTCGGACCTGGGGAACAGGGTTCGAGTCTCGGTAATTACGCTAAAACATCCTGTGATTCTGGGCAAATCATTTAATCTCCCTGTGCCAAACAAAAATGAATGTGTGTCCTCATGTAACGTAACTGGTGCTATGTAAAGCGCTCTGACCTAATTTGTGTAGGTTCAGGTTCTTTTTCATCCCTGTTTTCTCTCTTTGTTACTGTTTTCATTTCTTTTCTTTCTTCTTTTGGCCCTTATGTTCTGGGTCAAAGTCTGATGAAGAAAAAAAAGTACCAGTCCCAAAAATGAAAATTGGTCCCCACTACTTGCACCCGCCACTCAAATTACGCACTTCTATGCTCATAAAGTCAGAGAAGAATTTTTTAGATGTTGTTTTTTGAACATACCAATTTACTGAGTGCACTCTATATATCTATATTAAAAATGAAAAATGTGGTCAATGAATCCTTGTGGTGTCACTGAGTGTCTTGGTCCAAATTATGTTTCTCAAATAATCTGGTAATGCCCACTGCCAAGCCCCCCTTACCACACAATTGTGCATGCCCTACATTCTGGAGATACATTATTATTATTTATTATTTTGAGTTTTATATATATCGCTGGCTTGATCTCAAGGTATCTGAGCACTTTACAGGTTATGCGAAGATCAAAAGAAAAACATACAATACAGCACTGAGGTAGTGAACCGTTAAGTAAAAAGAGTGAATAACAATACAATGTTGAGACAATCATCTTGCTCTTACAAGGAGCTATTTCGGGGTTATCAGGAGTAGTGGCATGTGATTTCATCCTCTTGTACTAATATTGTGTCCTGAAGAAGGTGGGATGAACCATTGTAAGTACAACTGAAGCGTCGCCTCAAAAGTTTATTTCTCCGTCAGAATATTATTTATAATTTGTTTTTATGTATGGTTTTAAAATTTTGTGATGACTTGGTTTTAAATCATTCACATAAATATGAAATGTAATTTTGTGTGTAAATGAAATGTTTTTAACACTGTAAGATGAAGCCTAAATGAGAATATGCTATAGCGAGAGACTCCAACAAGACCACCAGGCTTCACAAAGGTGGTGGTGCAATCTTGACAAGTAGCCACCTCTGTGACTGAATTGTGTTGGGCATTCCTAGAAAAACCCCTGTGTAAGCAGGCAGGTGGGTGTGAGATGAGAACTGCAGATAAATGGAGGGTTCAGGAGATGGGATGTGATCAGGCTGTCCGAAGAAGGAGCAGTAATCAACTCACATTTCTGATCAACTGCAAAACAAGTATGATATAAGAAGCACTGAGCTCTCTGGGTACTTAAAATGTCTGTAAAGATAGGTAAAAAAAGTGTGGGTCTCCTCGGTTACACACCACTATAAAACAGTTCTTTAGGGAACCACTGGTGCAGAAGGCAGTCTAGCTTACATACAAAAAAGTGGCCCACCATTCCCTAAAAACACAACTACCTGAGATCCAGTGGTGGCTGGCATCTATGAGGAAGGGGGCCGATGTGCCAAAAATAAAATAGAAATTAATAAAACGTATCAATCATAACGTCCTCCACTCCAGTCCTCTTCTTTTCACAGGAAATGGATGCAACACCTCCCTTGACCAATCCTGGCACTTCTCTCATGCAGCATGAGAGCGGTGACCTGATTGGAGGGAGCTGCATCACTTGGCATTCTACAGCATTCTGGATTCCTGCCAACTCTAACCCAGCTGTCTTAAGACAGCTGGGTTAGAGTTGTTTAAAGTGTGCAAGTGTGGCTGGCTGTCGGAAGATGGCTTGCCAAAAGTCATGCACATTTTACACAGTGCATAGACAGCCCACCCTCCTCTCTGCTGCTGTCACTCAGCAGTGGCCTGCCCCAATCCCGATGCTCTGTTCAGGACAGGATTTAAAATTAAAATGTTACTAAATTACCATTTTATTTTTCACCTCTTGGATTTTGGGGGGAATTTAAGTGGGGCGACATTCCTCAGTGCCACCGGAGGAGTAGCCCCTGCAGAGATCGAGATAGAAGAAAGACCCAAGTCCACTTGAAGATTGATATGGGAAGAGGCAAAATATACCCAAGATAGTTTGAAATAAGAGCCTGCTTCATACTGGTCCAATTGCAAATTTTGTATAGGATATACTACACTAGGAACCAGATATGCCTGTTCTGCGGATGTATGTCGTTACTACACATGCTTTTACAACTCATGCCTTTACCACGCAACTTTTACAACGCAAGTCGTTACAACGACTTGCGATGGGGGGCGCTGGATAGTGAATAGTTTAATTTACTATTCCAACTCCAGTCCCCGTGGAGAGTAGGGAAGGTTTTGGATAGTAAATTAAACTATTCCCTATCCTACAGCGCCCCCCAGCGCAAGTCGTTGTAATGACTTGCATTGTAAAAGTTGCGTGGTAAAGGTAGTGCGTGGTAAAAGTTGCATTGTAAACACTGTTTACCCTGTTCTGCAGAGTCCCTTCGGCAGTATGTGAGAGGAGGTTAGGAAAGGGCACTTTACACCTACGTCAGGGCTTGAACACCAACTTTATCCAGAGGGAACATGTCCTTTATGGACTGCTGTGAGAAAATCCGGACTCCATGTCTAAAGGAGCGAGAAAAGAAAACAAGCATTTGCAATGCAATCAGCCTCGCATTTGTGAGAGTTAGAGCAATTGGTGCTGTAAATGACAATGTCTTTTACCCATGCATTTTCGTTTGGGGATGAGTGGATGTATGTGGTGTGGAGTGGAATTATGTGGGTTGGAGTGGAATTGTTAGTTGTGGAATTGTATGTGGTGGAATTGTGTGGTGTGGAGTGGATATGTGTAGGGGAATTATGTGGCATGGTGTGCAGTGGAATTTTGTGGATAGATACGTATGTATCTTGTCCCTTATACTTACCCACGTGAGTGCCTATTCAGGACAGGGCTTTGTGTTTTGTACTTTTTTACGCACATTTGCACAAAGTACATGTAAGCAAGGAAACAACTTTTGTTCATTCATCTAAATAGCCCAAAAATAAATGTGACATAGCAGGTTCAAGTAAAAAACATGTGCAGCTGGTCAACACCAATTTCGACAAGTCATGTTAATGTCACGGCTCTCTGGGAGGTTTAGATCTGGTCTTTCTGATCCACTGTTCATAGTGAAAAAACTCTCTGGCCAAATTATCTAGGACCGGCACTTGCAAGCCACCACCCTTTGGTGGACAATGCACGGTAGCAAACAGCAACCATAATTTTTTCATTTTTTTAAAATCTTCTTAATATTTGGTGCTCAGTAAATAACTTGGCAGATACCGTATACATTTCAGATGGTTGAGTCATTCTTTGGTTACAGGAGGATGAGTAGACGTGGATTATATCTGAATAGTTACTAATACATAGGTAATAAAGCTTTCCCACCTTCCCCCTCCCTCCCCCTCCTCCCAGGCCTACAAACCACGAAAAGCCTGCCATGGACCCCAAACTTTCTCCCATTTCTGTGAGCAACCCCATGCCTTGTATTTAGTCTGCTCTGCTTGTTGGTACCAGTCTAAGTCAGTTTTCTACTCTGACAGTTTGGGGGGTTTAGCTGCTCCCCATTGTTTTGCTATATTGCTCTTAGTGACCACCGCAGCCAGGGTCAACCATATTCTCGTATGCCTGGGCTAGTCCTCATCTCATGAAATCATTTGGGTTGCAGCGGGATACCCACTTCTGCCACCCCAGCCATGGTATCTCTTACTTTAGTCCAATAACTTTGTATCTTTGGACATTCCCACAGTGTATGCAGGAAGGAACCATCCTGTCTGCAGCCCCTCTGGCAGAGGCTATTCTCTGCTCAACCTAATTTGTGAAGTAATGGCCTGGGTTAGTATACTCGATGCAGGACTTTTCACCGGATTAGGTGAAATCTGGCTCAGAACGCTACTTCCTGGGGCACCTGAACCGCCTCTATCCATTCCTCATCATCTATATTCCCTCCCAGGCGGTCCTCAATGACACTAGTGTGTCGGAGGAATTATTGAGGATTTATTGCCTTTTCACTGAAGGGGTCAGTAAGTAACCTATCTTCTAATGAATTGTCCAATAGAGATTCCCCTTCACGTATAAAATGCATTAGGGAGTGTCCCAGTTGTATGTATCTAAGCCACACAACCAGCATTTTGTTTTTGCCCACAAAAGTTGTCAAAAAACACCTTGCATTGAGCAAGTAATATATAGTCATCAAACTGTGGACGAAATCCTAACAACTAATCAAACCAGGTGTAAAAAATGGACAATTGGAAAATTGTATAATATTCCTCTACGTACCATTTGCAATTTAAGCAGAATTACACATTTTAAGTGGCTTATCCTTGCTGGCTGTCATGAAGTAGGAATTTGTGCTCAAGGGTGTTCCTTGCCTAAAAGTTAGTGACGCACTAAACACTAACCTTTGAGTGTGCACTGCCAATCATATCATCAATACATACCACCGTGTAGATTTTTTACAGCACAATTTATCCTTGGTGGTGCACAAAGACCGTCAATTTTACACGCAGTGATTGCTCTGTTGTGTGAACAATAGTGAATCTTGGCCTCTTTCTTCCAAAAGTAGGATTCTGCCTTCGAGGCCCTGACATTCCCATGTGATTGTATGGGGGTGGGGGCTTCGTTGACCCCCAGTGCCTTCACATTAACTTGTATTTCCCATGGGTTTTACACACAGTGCATTGGGCAAACTTGCCCTATTTTGAACAGGAAATATTCACCCTCTAATTTCTGCAGCTCAGTGAAACTTTGGGTAATCAGAGTAAATACACCTGGCCCAGAGCAATGTGCCTATGTGAGGAATCCTCTCTCTCCAGGTGTGCGGATCACACTGGATTCCTTTGTTTCTAACTGAAGACTGAAAACACACCTGTTTCTTGGAGGTTTTAGCTAAAACCCTTCTTATATCTTCTGGCTTTTAATCTTTTACTTTTAAGTTGCTGTTAAAATGTTAATGACTGTGATATCTTATGGAAAAAAAAACTTTATTTAACTTTTATTCGGTATAGTGTATGGATCTGAGTGAAATTGCTGATATCAAAATAGTAGGGTTAATTTGCTTCAGTGTTTCATATTAAAAGTCGCTCTGGGCGAAATTAAGGGGTATATTCACAAGCCCCTATCGTCACCACAACGTCACTTTTAGTAACGTTGTGGTGGCGATAGGGGCCTCGCCTTATTCACAAGGCAGCATTAAGCCACTTAACGCTGCCTTGTGAATAGGCACCCTTTCACGCTGTGTTTAGTGTGAAAGGTGCTGCAGTAGATGTTGTGGTGGGCATTCCACCGCAACACCCATTGATATTTACTCTGCCCCCTATTCCCAAGGGCAGCATAAACAGGAGCTAATGCCAAACTTAAGAACAGGAAAACCCTGGTCTTAAGTTGGTGATACGAGGAGAAATGCTTTATTTCTCCTCGTTTTTGCATTTTCCATGTGTGCTGCCTTGTGCAACACACATGGAAAATGCAAAAAATGCCATGGTTTGTTTATGTACAGGAAGGTGTCCCTTCCTGTACATAAACAAACCTTTTTTTTTAAATGCTGTTTTGTAACTTACATGTGGGCTGCATGAAGCAGCCCGCATGTAAGTTGCAAACTGGCCTTTTAGGTTTGTTTATGTACAGGAAGGTACACCTTCCAGTACATAAACAAACATCCCTGCTTGCAGACACCCTTGCACTCTGGTGCAAGGGTGCCTGAATTGGCGCTAGGTTGTGAAACTTAGTGCCATCACAGGGGGAAAAGCAAGGCTGCACCGTCTCCTTGTGAATATGGTGCAGCCTTGCTATTCCGAAGTGGCAGAGAGAGGCTTTAAGCCAAGAAGGCTAACGCCTCTCTCCGCCACTTCCTTGTGAATATCCCCCTAAACCTTTGCCTCTGAAATTGGCCATGGTAAATGTAGTTTCCTGCGGCGCAGGGTAGTGTTCTAGCCTACCCGCGCCTGCGAGGACACGTTAGCGCGGGTGCGTGTCGTCACGTGCCCGCTATATAAAAAAATGGGCGTGGCCGCGGAGTCAGTCCGGACCGGCTCCGTGTATTCTTTGCTGTTCCTGCACTGCTATTAATAGCGCCAGCGCTAATTAGAACACGACATTGGTGACGAGGGGCTTATCGACCCCATGCTGTGCTGGGAGCCCCGCCCCCTGAGGTATTTTTGGGCCTGTTTCATGAGCCATAGTGTTCAGGCCCAGCGAGACCACGAGGGCCTCGTGTGAACCTACTGCTGGCTCATTGGTGCTGCCTGCTGCTACCAGAGGGCCTGTGCAGCCCCACTTCAGCCTGCCTCTGTGGAAAAAGCACTGCGACAGTCACAAGGAACACACCATCGCCATACCCTGCAGGTAGCCCACCGTGGAGTGTCACGTGAGCCCACCATTGAGGCCAGGGACCATCTGCAGAGAAGGGAGGGAGGTCCGGCCACTCGAGCTCCACCCAACAGAGTCACCACCGACCCCGGCCAGACGTCCGCCAACGCGCCTGTGAGGTGGGTGAACAGCACACGTGCCACGGAGCGACGCACGTGCCAAAATGGCACTGATTCCCGCCATAGAGCCGTTTGTCGTCGATGGGGCTCCGTCGTCCCTCGCTCCACGATGGAGGGACTGGGTTGACCGTCTCCAAATCCACTTCGAGGGAGCAGGCACGGCCCGAGAAAAGCGTAGAGCACTACTTCTTCACCTGGGAGGAAAGGATATCCACCGTATATACAAAACAATAGTGGAAGCCACGCCGAAGATGTATCATACCCTCCTCAACGCCTTAAACGCGCACTTTGAACCCATGGCAAGTAAAGACTATGAGAGGTTTATCTTCCGCCAGGCTAATCAAGAAGCAGAGGAGTCATTGGACGCCTTCCACGGGAGACTGAAAGAGTTGGACAGCATGTGTGGATTCCGTGTTGAACAGGAGGAAATTCGAGGACAGATAATTCAAGGATCCTATTCCTCCAACATGAGGGTCACCAACCTCCAGGAAGACGGCAAGCCCCTAGCTGACATCCTCAAGCTGGGGCGCTCCAAGGAGCTATCGCCGGTCAGAGCCTCTCACATGGAAGCAGCCCTCCACCGTCCCATCAAAACGGAGCAAGTCAACATGGCGGAGAACGTGAACGTCGTCAGGCCAAAAGCGGGCCAATATGCTGGCAGGAAACAGCCGGACAAGCATACAGAGTGTGGATACTGTGGGGGACCGCCCCACCGCATGCAGGACTGCCCAGCAAAAGGAAAGAGGTGTAGCGCATGTGGGTGGATGAATCACTATGCAGCAGTGTGCCGGTCGACGAAGTCAAAGAAGGAAGCTGCGCAAGCAGTAGTCGAGGAGCGAGACAGCGAAGATATGGACGACGACACAAGTGACTATCCGGTCCACAACGTGTTTGCGATCAACCAACCGCGGCGGAAGAAGCGACGTCTACCAAAATGCTGAATCAAAGTTCATCAGCAAGAGGTGAGGGCCACCATCGACACAGGAGCATCCATTGAACTGATGGCAGCCTACGTGTACAACCAATTGAGTAAAAAAAAAACTCTCCGTGAAGCAAGGATCAGGGTATTCGCATATGGACAGAAGACGCCAATTCCGCTCATAGGGTGCTTCAAAATGGATCTGCAACACCAGGGCCTCAAAGTCCCTACCACTGTGTACGTCACCAAAGAAGGCAGCGGCATGCTGATTAGCGGACGGTCAGCAGAAGAGCTGAGGCTCATATCGTTCGCCATGGCAGTTCTAGAGGATGAGCTGGAGGCCATTCTAGAAGAGTTTGGGGACGTCTTCAAAGGCATCGGATGCCTGAAAGGGAAAGAGGTCTCCCTCCACATCGACCCATCGATCCAACCAGTGGCACTGAGACACAGACGCATCGCGTTCCATTTGAGGAAAAAGGTCGAGGAAGAACTGGAGGCGTTAGAAAAACAGGGCATTATCGAAAAAGTAAGTGGGCCAACCCCGTGGGTGTCTCCGATCGTGGTGGCTCGGAAGCCGAAACAGCCGGGACAAGTCCGGATTTGTGTGGACATGCGCCTCCCAAACGCCGCCGTGAAGAGGGAGCGACATCTAACCCCAACCATCGACATCATACTGGGGGAGTTGAACGGAGCGAGATGGTTCTCCAAGATGGATCTCCGGTCGGGATATCACCAGCTGCCACTACACCCGGACTCCCGATATATAACCACCTTCTCCACGCATGTAGGCCTCAGAAGATACCGATGCCTCAACTTTGGGATCTCGAGTGCCGCTGAGTTATTCCAAAACACCATCCGGGAAGTCCTCAGTGGGCTCCCAGGAGTCTTAAACGTGAGCGATGACTTGCTCATCTATGCATCATCGGTGGAAGATCACCATCAGAGGCTAAGGGGGGTGCTACAAAGGATCCAAGAGTCCGGCCTGACGCTACACCGGGAGAAGTGTCAATTTCTGAGAAATAAAATCAGCTTCTTTGGGTACACATTCTCGGATCAAGGATTTGCCCCGGACCCCGAAAAAGTGAGGGAAATCCAAGAAGCCCCGGCCCCCACCAACATCTCGGAAACCAGGAGCTTCCTGGGCATGGTGAACTTTTGTGGACGCTTCATCCCCGATCTTTACAACCTCACCAAACCTTTGAGGGAACTGACAAAATCTACCACGACGTGGCAGTAGGGTCCCAAACAAGAGCAAGCCTTTAAAGCCACTAAACGGGCTCTGTCAGCGGACACAACCCTGTCCTATTTTGATCCGTCCCGGTCCACCAACGTCGCAGTAGACACCAGCCCCTATGGGCTAGGAGCAGTCCTAACTCAACTACAGGGCAATGGAGAATGGGCCCCGATTGTGTTTGCCAGCTGCTCCTTAACGGACACAGAGCAGAGATACTCGCAGATAGAGCAGGAAGCAATCGCCATCCACTGGGCCTGTCGACACTTTCACGTGTACGTGTATGGTCACCCTTTCACCGTGTCGACGGACCACAAGCTGCTCATACCCCTGTTTCAAGGCTCGGTGTCCAAGCCCCCACCATGGATTGTGAAGTGGATACTTCAGCTCCAAGGCTATGACTACAGAGTAGAATACAAACTGGATCATTGCATCTCGCAGACTACCTCTCGAGACATCCCCGGACGACCACCCAAGCTGAAAGAGAGGAAGCGGAAGATACTGAAGAATATGTCCGGCTGGTACTGGAGAGGGCTCGACCCCTACCAATGAGTTTGGAAGCCATCATCGAAGCCACACGGGGAGACAAGTGTCTACAATTGGACGCTGAGGCTGTCCAAGTAAATGACTGGCGCCCGATCCAAACCACCATTAACAAGCGGACATCACAAGCAAAAGAGGCACTGGAATCCATGATGCAAGTCAAGGACGAACTGTCAGTCGACAGTCGAGGCTGCCTCCTGCGAGGACCGCGATTGGTGATGCCCTTCAGACTGGCCCAGCAGGCCGTTGACCTAGCACACCGTGGACACCAAGGCATGGTAAAAACCAAGAGCAGGCTGAGGGCCAAAGTGTGGTTCCCAGGAATGGACGCAATGGTGTAACAGACAGTCCGGACCTGCACTTGGTATCAAGCAGCAGGACAACCTGACCGCCCCCACCCGATCATCACGGAGGAAAACCCTAAAAGACCGTGGGAATGTGTAAGTGCAGACTTTGGGCATCTTACGGATGGACGCTATGCACTGGTGATCATCGACGACTTTACGAAATATCCAGAGGTGGAGATTGTAGCGAGTCAGGTAGCCACGGAAGTCATCACCAAGTTAAAAAAAAACATTGCCACGCATGGAATATTTGAGATGGTCAAAACAGATAATGGCCCACCCTTCCAGGGAAAGGAGTTTGCGGACTACCTAAAGAGCTGGGGGATCAACCACCGGAAAGGGACTCCCCGCTGGCCCCAAGCCAATGGGGAAGTGGAGAGGTTCATGCGTACGCTCAACAAAACAATACGCATTGCACATGCAGATGGATCTCCCGTGGAAAGAGCCATCTACAGCTTCTTGAGAGAGTACCGGCAGACACCCCATCTCACTACCGAAGCAGCTCCAGGCCCCAGGCCCATGGGCCGAGTAGTGAAGGACACTCTCCCGAACCACCCAGACTGGGTCCCCGCTCGAGTGGATGTAGACAAAGCCCTAGCAAACCGAACCCAACCCAACAACCAAGCCAGTGCTAGGAGAGGGGCTTGAGAATCGGACATCCAAGAAGGAGACAGCGTGTTCATCAGAGACCGATATCCCGGGAGCAAATTCCGGCTCCCGTTCGAGCACAAGCCCTGGACTGTGTTACGCCGGACTGGCACAATGGTGACCACACAGAGAGGATCTGAAGTTGTCACAAGAAACGTTTCGTTCTACAAGAAGGCACACCCCGAAGCACCAGTTCATCAAGAGCCAGACCGCCAGCCAGCCAGGCCCAGCCAGCAAGCGGATGAAGACGACTATGAATTACCATGGCAGTACCCCACTGAAACTGAGAACCGACTGGACCAAGACACCCAGCCAATACCGGAGACGACAGGAGAGAGCTTGCCAAGCTCTCCCGTGCAGTCTCCGACAAGTGGGACCTCGCCGCGAGTGACAATGTCCGTGCCACTATCACGAGGGGAGCAATCCAGGTATGGCTTGGGCCGGAATCCAACACCATCATCCTGGCTAGCTGATTTCATGGTGTGACTGCCCAGAGACTGGAAATCAAGAGACTGGTAACAGACCCTCGTTAATTCTATAATGCTGTTTGTGTTTTTGTTCAAATAAAGGTTAGAAGGAATGTAGTGTCCTGCGGCGTAGTGTAGCGTTCTAGCCTACCCGCGCCTGCGAGGACACGTTAGCGTAGGCGCATGTCGTCCCGCGCCCGCTACAAAAATAAAGGGGCGTGGTCGCAGAGTCAGTCCGGAGCCGCGATTAAAACTGAAACCGGCTCCGTGTATTCTTTGCTGTTCCAGCGCCGCTATTAATAGCGCCAGCGCTAATTAGAACACGACAGTAAGAAAGTTTGTAACTCACAAAGATGGATGAAAATTATCTATTCTGAAGGGTGAAATTTCCATTACACCATTGTAATCTTGTACAGTTTTGGTAGTTTTGCTTTGTACGTGTAACTAGAAAATCCCCAAATTATCCTTTTACGCAATATCTCTTAATTGGTCACAGTTGGTGGGAAAGATTTAGCGTGAATGCACAGGAATAACTCAAATGACCATAATGCGAGCCCCGAATGTTTGCAGCACTTGTGTTTTTTTGTGCTTGTTTTTTAACATCAAATACATCCTCAGAGCGGGAACATTTTGTGTGAAATTACAATTTCACATTTCATGAAATTATGGATAATTTTGTATACTTTTTCTGAAATTTCACATAATTACGCAAAGCAATTTACATACATTTTGCACACCACTACTTTACAGGAGATGGGAAGTACACAGCTTGGAAGTCGGTGCAACAGGAAGAGGGTAAGCAACTCTGAGTAATGTGCTCACTGCCCCGAGCAGCAGCAGTATGATATTTAGAGCAGAACACAATTTCTGACAATGTCACAATATTTGCCCCTTCCCGATTATACCCTTGTGTATTCAATATGGTTCGTAGTGAAATCTGTTTCCTCCGTTCCCCTCAAATGAATAGGCTCAACTCTTAACTCTTCCCAAATAGTTTTTTGGGGGGGTTTTGCACCAGGATGCTCTTCAAAAATTTCTAGAAGCATGCAAACACTTGTCCTTATTACAGAAAAAGAACACCTGCTTGGAATATAATAATGTTTTCTCCTCCTGGTGGAAATTGCCTGGCAGGAGGGAATTGCACGTAGTTATATCCCTTTTATCCTCAGTGGGTGAGGAAAAAAAGCAAGCTGACAGCTGCCAGATGGGGGTGTTGAGCAGAAACGTCTCTGCTGATTGAAGAGGAGGTTATGTGATGTTGGAGAGAGGAATCGATGACACCTCCTAGAGAATGGAAGGTTTCCCCCTAGAACCAGCCGACATATCGGTCTCAGTGTCCTACCGGTCACCCTGCAAACATAAAACACATTTAGAGTCGAGGAGGTGGTATGTCTTCCAATTCCTCCTCTGTCACACTGAACTGATATACAAGGTCAGAGTTATCAATCAGTATGTGGGGCCTGAATATGATGGGGCGACCCTAAGCAAATAAGACCCTGTCCATCCCTCGACCTGAAAATGCTAGCTGGGGTAGGTTTTCCTACCACTAGACAATTGCACGAAAATTGCTCTAGTTTTTGTGACAAGGCCTTCCATTCTGTCAGGTGAAGCTGTTGTGTAGTTCCTAGAAACCTATATAGGATCTGTGTGTTTGGACAACAGACACTGTATGATTGGTGTCCAGACCGATTCTAGAAATCCCCACCGGGTATGTTAGCCTGTATACCACCTAGTTCACAGTTCCACTGGAAACACCTTTTACCAAGGAGAGAATAGTTCTTGGCAACTATCGAACATGACAACTCTGTCCCATCAGGGATTGTGGTAAAAGTACAATACTTTTCGCTCAGTCACTCATGCTCACTTTGTATCAGAGAGATGCACAGAATAAACAGTGGGGACATTTTCAATAAGCATTTTTTGAACCAGCATCATTCTAGTATAAAATAGGTGTGCTGAAACAACCATTAGACAGAAACAGATATAAATGATTATAAGTACCAACAGAGTAAAAGAATGGTAGATTTCTATCATAGTGCTAAAACAATGAATACAGGCAGGTATAAAAATACATGAAAATCAAATGCGTACTCCTACGATGTGACCCTAACTAGATGTACCTAAGTGTACTTAGCATGTATGTGGGTGTAAAGCTAAGAACCCCTCTAGGATAAAGTCAACCCCATTACCTGAAGTGAGAGACTTTGGGACCCGGTCTTGGTCTCGAGATGGACACCCCGCAAGGGATGTCAGACCACTGCGAGCTGGAGTGCCTGCATGCAGGAACCTCAGCGTCTTGCATTGAAGTCATTTTCTCCTCTCCCTGCCTCAGCAAAGATATGGTGTATATATATATATACCCAAAGTGGTACCCTCAGGGTTTCTACTGTGCTGTGTCATGTCGACTTAGGATGACAGAAGGAATGACCCTTAGACATAGTTATTATGCAGGAGATGGTAGTCCTGCTGAGTTTCCAAGAATCCACATACACAATGGATGAAGCTAGTTTTCAGAGAACACCCGATGTCTTGTAAGCAGTACCATAGCTAGGTAAAAGGTCAGTCTCAAGAACTGTTATGTAGTGTAAAGGTAGTTGAGAATATAGGTGAATGGTTAGTTGACTACCTGAGCCTATATTGGGGTACCTATATGAAACATAATATCCCATTGTAATATATGTTTTGATTGCTATTTGAATCTACATTTTCACCTGATTCTTCTGTTTTTCAAAATACTTCCTTAGTTCAGGTTTATTTCAATCATGGGTATTCCATGAAAGAAAGCAAATGCCCCATGTGCTCTACTCACTGGTCCCCACAAGGGTATGGTGGAGTGCACATTTTGTCACTTCCTCTGCAATTACCAGGACCCCATGCTTCTTCAATAAAGTGCATTTATAGATTAATAACTTTAAGCAATTGTGCAGTCTTTATTAATAATGAGGCAGCTAACATGGCCATACCACTAGATGACAGCAGATGCCATTCTTTCTCTTTATTAACATTATGATACAGGTGTTTATGGCACTTGCCAAAAACAGAATAAGCTTTCAGAGGCCCCGTAATGCTTTGGCCCAAGGCCCATGATATATTGAAGTATGACCCAACAACCTTGTAATAAATCCAAAGGAGGTTTTATTCAAGAAGTCTTCTTACAAAGCTTAATCCACCAGGACCTCTAATCAGGTCCTTTCTACCAGTCTCTCCCTTGAAAGTACACATTCAAATCCCTGGCATCTGCTCAGTTCTAAGGTTGACATCAGACCTCTGATGTCAACACCAGGTTACACGAAAATACAGTAGTCTAGGATACCACACACCACAATGCCTTCTGACTAAACTGGGTTGCTCCATCCCCTTCAGAGGGCTGTAAAAGGTCTGATGCAGTGGAAGCGGGGGCAACATTTTTACCACTGATGACGAATTTCAATAACCACCTGTCAATTCTCTACATAAACTAAATTTGGCACATACTTATAATAACTGGGTCCTCTGTTGAATCTTTTGAGAGTTGATAGGGATTGACTATTGTCAAGACGTATAATATCCCCCTTAAGAGAACCTACAACATGAGGAATATTCTACGAAGAAGCTAAAACTTACAATGTACAAATCACATTAAATATATTCATCATTAATGGCAGACTCTGAATACTTATCAATTTGCTTATATCTTTTTCTTAAGCATATGAATGGTCAATCAAACGACACAGCATTGAATCACAGATCATCACACAAGAGAAAGTAAGCAATTCACAATAAATTCTAATATAACAAGCATGAGCGAGTGGATAGGAGAAGAGACAAAAGAGCATTGCATTACGATCAATGCAATTACAGAGTTTCATACGAACATAGACAAAACTATATCACAGCCTGCTAATAGTCTGAAGAGCTAACCCTCCAGCCAGAAGGGAAAGCTGGGCAACCTCACAAAGGTATGAGGAGCAAAGTTAAAGAGCCAGGATCAGACAGCAGCAGCCAAAAAAGGAAGCTTAAGGGGACAGCAACACAGCTCCCTCCTCCCAGGAAACAGCTTCATTCTCGCCTCGACGCACAAAGATGCTTGCTCTAAAGAAAATGCTCACTCCCAGACTTAATTCTAACACTAGCAATTATACCCTAACTTTTAAAGTCCATCCCTAATTTGTATCAAAAGTCAGAGCATTTCACAGTTCTCATTGGTCCAGGAACATAGGGTGTTCAATCACACCACTTTCATCATACCTAACTTTTAAAAGTTCTTTGTTAGAGCGAGGCTGTTATCATCGTCCTTTAGCAGAGGAAATCATGATATTCTCCTTCCGAGGCTTGCGCACATTTTTAGAATACTTGCAACATTTTACTTGAACAGTTACCCGCAAAGTAAACATTTCCTCTGACAGTAAGGAAGTTCTGCTATTATCTCTTCCATGTAGCCATCAACAAGAAAATAACATAGAAATCATTATGAAGGACAAATACAATTCTTACTTACTTAATATCACTCATGTAAAGTTATTTTATTAACACGTTTCATTTACTTTGCACTCTTAAAGCTCAAATCTTTTAACATTATTTCTCTGCTACCTTTTATGCAGAGATCATTTGCGGCCTACAAACATCTTTTGTAAATTTCTCCTGCACATTTCTCGATTCCCTTTTCAAATACCCTATGTTCATATTTTTATCAGTTAATTTTCATGACTCTTAATACCTTCCACACAGAAGGAGGTTTAATCCAAGCAGGTCTATTTTGCGGAAATCCTGCTCCACCAAGTCGTACTTTGATGGAGGAGCAGCCAACGTGTTCATCAAGAAGAACACCCGTTTGGTAGAACGAAGACTACCATGGATGGTAGTAGACAGAACCCCCAATTCAAGTGGCCCATTCAAAGAATGGCAGTGTTATGTATCATTTTAGGACCCTATTGTAAGTTTCCCGATTCATGTCCTTATATAAGTATAAATCACCATATCCTTATATAGGCATAGAAATCATAACCATATTTAGGCATAGCTCATGCAGCTCAAATACGGCAGGGCTACTTCCACTAGTTCAGAAAATCCACAACAATTTCTTGGAAAACTCAGCTTCAGCAGCCGGTGATTTCCCCTTGCTTGAATATTGATTTGTCCAAGAACTCATGGAGTTTTCAAAGAACTGACACTTTGGATGACGTTATTATGTCCAACTGTACGTCAAACTCGGCACCTTCAAGGTATAAATATGCCCACACTCGCCCAAGCAAACACACAGTGGTTTGGAGCAGTTCGACTATCTACTTGCCCGACACGCCCTGCTACAGCAAGTGCCGAAGGAAGCCGACCCTCCAGCAGACGCACTGAGAGAGACGCTGTCTTTTCTCCTGCCGAGAAATCGAGCTCCAGTGTTTCCAAGCTGCCCTTGCGGGTTGTTGGAAAATCGAGTCCCGAGACTGACCTTCTCGATTCTAAACTAAGGTACGGAGCTGATTTGACCCTTAGAGAAATCTTGGGCAGATTCTTGGCAAAACAATACTACATTTATGCTACACCTCACTTACTTCCTCCCTCGTACTAAGCTTAGGTTAGGTACACCGGGGTAGGCGTATTTTAGAAGCACCAGTTAAGTACTTTTAGCCTCTGTTATTTATGTTTGTATTTATATACGGTTTAGGAACCATACAATGCTCTTACAGTATTATTTTATTCTACTATTTATACTGTAGGCATTATATTTTACAAACAGTATTACGATTGTAGTAGTTCATTTCTTATGCTTCAGAAAGAAGACCGTTCAATAAAACCTTTTATTGAAAACACCCGTCTTTCTACTTTCTCTGCACCTCTAGTGAAACAAAGCATGCACGATTGACTGAGTGAAATATCTATCTATTGTTTCCACGACTCTGAAGATACGTTTTATCTTGGGGAAACAAAGTTGTCATGTTTATGCAGTTGTCAGAGACTAATCCCTTCTTGTGAATTCGAGAAAGTTTCTAGTGACCTCTGAGCTAGCTGGCACACACAATTAAGTCTAGTATATTCGATAGAGATCTAGTCGACCTCAGTCCTACGTCTAATCTATAGGATATATTATTCCAATGTGCAGAGCCTATTGGGAATATGGGAACTACACTACATGGCGCCCAACGTTTGGTAAGGCACTAATTTAACGCTAGATACTAGAGTAACTCAGTCGTGCTTTTCACAGAGACCCCTTTATCCCGTAAAAACTCCAATAGACGTCTGGAGTGGGTTAAAGGGTAAAATATACACCTTAAACTGAGTAGGACAAAAAAATCCTATGTATTAGTTTTTGGTTTTGTGCAACGTTGAAGGATACAGTGCTCCAAAATATTGTGCATCTTATCTTTATTTTCTTGAAACTTGCTCTGCAAACCTACATAAAAAATTACGGAGAGTGACGAAGAGTTGGCTAGAGCTGCAGCAGCAGCACTTGCACAAAACCTAAATACTACAGGTTTTAATGAAAATGACCCAGATGTTATACACATCCATGCAAATGTAAGAAAAATGATAACTTACAAACTCATAAATAATGGAGTATCATCGAGAGGTGGAAAGGTAATATTTGTAATAGAGCACATGAATATCGTCAGACAGAGGTATTCTATTCATGGATTGTCTTTCCACAAACAAATCCAGTAACACATGAGTTCCACTTCTATAAAATGGAGGAACATCCAGCGGAATACGTTCCTTTCGAGGACGTTGAAATTCCACTAACTTACCAAGAGCATTAGCTCTGGTTTAATGGTGCCCTACAACATCAAAATCACATTACCAGGCTCGGTCAACTAGGTAGACCAGGAGCTACATGGCCGGTATTAGCCAGCTATACACCACATCCTAACATTGAAAGAATGTCAGATGTAGAACTGTTAGCTCAGCTAAAACAATTAATTAAAATACATCGACAATTGGTACCATATGTCATGCCGACCTTAATAGTCCAACCTGCTATAAGAATTCCACAGCACACCCCTCATCAGGGGAACATCAACAAAATCACACCACAGACTATACAGCCAGTAATCGGTAAGCTGCCCGCAAAAAGGGAACAAAATGGTTAGCCCAGAAAATTACTCAAATAGAGGCAGTATTTCCCGATAGTACACCTCATGAGAAACACAGGATTCTAACAATCTGTTTACCAATGGGGATTGCACCACACGTAGAGGACTGTGACACTTGGGGTACAGTCTTTCCTTCAATCTACACAAAAACACATGGTGTCCCGTCTATGCGGTAATACCAGACGTTCTGAGACAGATTCAAAATGAATACGGTCCGGAACCAACCTTGAATCTTGGTATGAAATTACTGAAAGATGTCAAACAGGTTTCAGCTATCTTATTAGCTAACATTAAAGGTGAAGCAGCATCAGTGGCAATCCGCCAAAAATTAAAAGAACTCGATATTGCTGAGCAACCGTATGAACGTGCCAGAATTATTGAAAAATCCTATGAAGAACTAGGAAGAGATAGTTTTGGAGGGAAACCTGTAAAGCCGGAACTAACAGAAAATCCTGAAAAAGTTTTTATCAAAAACAATCTAACTACTCCTAAAAGGAAATGGGAAAATAGTAGACAGTCACCTCCTAAAGAGAAGCGCTCTCAGTCCAGAGGTAGATCTCCTCAAAAGGGGCACTCTGAAAAGAGATATAACCTTAGAAATAGGGATAATTTAAGAAAACCTGATAGATATCAAGATACTGATACACGATCCTCTCGTACCTTTCAGACTTCCTCGCAGAAATCCGAAAGAAGAGGATGATCAGAACAAAAAGAAGAATGCTTGAAGTCCAAAGACGAACAACACGTTCCAAATAATAAGAAAACTCAATTCTCTAAAAAAGAAGGTAGCAAGTATTAAAATTAGACATGCCGAGGATATTCAGGACACAACTCAAGAACGGGGGGTGGGCCCAGACAATGCTGGACAGCGCAGCAGAGGTCACCATAGCTCGCAGGATCCTGAAACATCATCTGGAGACAGTGGATCTGAATGAATGCATTCAGGTTGAAACTGCAGACACCATGGTTAGTGTACCCCATAAGTTATATGAAGTAACATTCTGAATAGAGGGGGATATAACTAGGAAGATAAAAGCACTCTTTTGGGAAAAATTATCTAAGGGTTATAACTCCTTCTAGCTGAAAAAGACTGGCCACCTGAATTTGTCAGGGAGCTTCCCACATGCGAAGAGATCATTATGCCAGCCTTCTCTAATCATATTCCTATTCATAAAAAATACACCTATGCCAGAAAATGGGCTGTGGCCCAGGCTCCAGCATTATATAAAAATCATGTGGGATGGGATGAGGATTCTCCTCACCATAAAATCCAGTTGAAAAATCAACCTACTGCTCAGAAGCAATATCCAGTAAAGCAGGAAGCTAAAAAACAAGTCAGGGAGATCTTAGATCAACTTGAATACCAAGGGGTGATTGAAACATGCACCTCGTCAATGAACAATCCTTTGTTTCCTGTCTCCAAACCAGACAATACATATCATCTAGTTTTGGATTACAGACATTTCGGGCCATATGTATCAAGCTAATTAGCATTCGCTAAGGCCGAAATTCTGCGAATTTCGGCCTTTGCGAATGCTAATTAGATAAATGGTATGTATCAAACATGTTTGATGCAAAATAAGGAATTGCAAAATTTGCTATTCCTTATTTTGCGATTGCACTTAAGGAATCGCAAATTTAGCGATTCCTTAAATGCAATGTATCAAACAAAAAATATTCAAAAATTGCCATTAAGGATTCACAAATTACCACCAACTTCTAGTTGGTGGTAAGTTGCGAATTCTTTTCAAAAAGCTTTTTTACAAAAAAACACAGGTGCCATATGACGCCCATACATGCCCTTAGGGCGTGTATGTGCGCCATATGCCCCAAATGTCTTTTTCAGGGGTGCAGCAGGGTGTTCTTGAGACACCCCTGCACCCTTGAAAAAATTCCTAATTTGCGATTAACAAATTGCTAATCGCAAATTGCACTTTCATTCCCATGGAAATGAATGGGTAATTTGCGATTAGCAATTTGCTAATCGCAAATTAGGAATGCTAAGGAATCGCTATTGAAAAGCGATTTTGTACATACATACCGTTTTGCATTTCCTAAATAGCGATTCCTTAAAATTCGCTATTTAGGAAATGCAAAATAGTTTGATGATACATATGGCCCTTAAACTCTTGTTGCAAAACTTTTGCAGTACAAAATTCACACAGTACAGCACTGATGAATAATATCGTTCGGAAGAAATATAAAACTATTTTAGATATTTCAAACGGTTTCTTCTGTCAAAACATTGCACCAGAAAGCAGGTACTTGACCGCTTTCTCAATAATGGGGACACACCAACACTTCTGTCGTCTCCCCCAGGGATTCAAGAACAGTCCTGGGTTATTTTCAGCCAGAGTAATAGAGTTACTACAAACGTATGATGATGAGGCATTATCTTATGTCGATGACATCTACCTTACAGATGATGATTTGGACAGGCACTTGAACAGGGTGAACACCATAATACTTGGGTTCGCCTCAGAAGGGTATGAATTCAACTTTAAAAAATTAAGAATTGCCCACCTCAACATCTTATTATTGGGATACGAACTTTCGAGTGAAGGCAAAACCCTGGCAGCAAATTTTTTAGAAAAATGTGCGCTGCTCCAAACTCCAAAAATGGTGAAAAACTTACAGTCAATTCTAGGATTCCTAAACTTCGGACGAACTTACATTCTGATTTATGCAGAAAGAGTTAAACCTCTCTACGAACGAATCAAACCTGATTTCAAAACAACTAATTGGACTCAAAAACACACAGAAATTTTGCGTTCAGAAAAAACAGACATGTTGGCAACAAACACGCGACAATGTACACAACCTTGTTATCCGAATCATCCCAGGGAGATGCGGATTCACATACCTAACCTTTACTGAAGATGAAAAGGTACCAATAGCTTACAAATCACACTTGTACACACAAGCTGAAATGAAATTCACTTCAACAGAAAAAATTCTGATAGCGGTTCAGACTGCTGTAGCAAAGGAGAGAGCCCTTGCACAGGGTAAATGCATTAAAGTCGTTACACCTGTACCTGCCTTAGAGGCAGTGACGAAGGCAAGCATTCCAAATGCAAAAGCTCTACATCCAGGATGGATACAATGGGTTAATTCTCTTGCTGCAAAATAAGTTGAATATGTTTTTGACCCTTACTTGAAGACACAAGAATTTCTCCAATACGAACAACAATGTCCTCTGCCTACTGAAATTCTGCCTCTAGAACATTTCGGCTGTATAATATATACAGACGGATCAGCACAGCCCGCGATTGGGGGTAAAAAAGCTTATAGTGGCGTACGCGATTGTAAAAGGTCGCTGGCACCATGGTAAATTCAGACCTATGGTCACACAAACTCAATCTCTTGAAGACTGTACAGCTCAGCGAGCTGAACTACAGGCATTCAAGGTGGCGCTTGAAAATACCGATCGCGAACTCCTCACACTCATAGTGTGCGATTCGTATTACTGCATCCAGTCTTACAATGAATATCTGCAGACCTGGGTTCAAAATGGTTTTAAAGACACAAAAGGTGGCACAATCAAGCATAAAATGCTTTGGGAACAAGTAGTTCTTTTGCAGAAAGAACTACAAAAGACTCATGTGATCCATACACTGAGTCATCAGCGTGATGGCGTTCACGTTGAAGGGAATTCATTGGTTGATGAAGCCGCAAAGGCAGCTGTGCAAACGGCTTCCGTAGCTGCAATTACTTGTTCAAAAACGAAAATAGACACCGAAATAATGCAAGCAATCACTGCTTCAATAAAAGACAGCGGTAAAACACTACCGAAGGGCTTTCCACTCAAGTACTCATATATAACTGATGCGAATAATGTTCCTTTTGCTTGAATTCCTGGAGTGGGGGATAGAGTAATCCCAAACATGGAACACAGGTTAGGACTAATCTTAGCAGCACACAAAGGTCTTGCCTCTGCACATGCAGGTGTTTCTGCCACAGTTTCATTATTAAAACAACGATACTGGTGGCCGCGCATGAGGAAATAAACCAAAAACTATGTTTTGGAATGTGAAATCTGCTCGAAAATGAAAGTTTCTACAGTGAAATGCCCGGTGCAGACGCCCCTTCTGATTTCAGATAAACCACTAGCGTGTGTTTACCTGGACCACTGTGGTCCCTTACAAAGGGATGGCAACTATAAATATATCATGGACGCAGTGGATTCATGCTCGAGATTCCTTTGGATGTGGCCTCAGCGCTCAGCTGACACCCGAACTGTTATAAAAGATTTGCGAGTCTTTATCGGCACATACGCAATCAGCACGCTATATTCTGACCAGGGTCCTGCGTTAGCTCTAGGGCTTACAAGGAGGCCATGGCCAGCTTGGGCGTTGCATCGTGATTTTCGAGTCCATTCCATCCTGAGGGAAATTCGGTGTGGAGAGTAAAAACCGTGACAGAAAGCAATCTATAACAGCTAGGGTATTAGGTTTGGGTGATGGGTGGTTCAAACATCTAATAAATGTCCAACGTAGTCTTAATAACCTGCCAACAGATTCTCTGGGTGGAATCACTCCATATGAAATCCGTTTTTGGTACTAGAATGTTGGTTGAAGACCTCGATCATCACACTTCAGTGGTGGAACAAAAAACCCTTGATATCAAAGATCGTTTGGTTGTTTTACAGGACTTAAATGAAACAAAAAGAAGTCTAAGCAATACCAGCAAAAAGCCAACGACCACTGAAGAAAAACCACCTGTCCCAGCAAGACCTGTCTGGATTCCAAAGATTGGGGATCTGGTCAGGGAGAAAATAGCGGACAAGTAGGAATTTGGGCCTTCTTACAGAAAACCAGTACCTGTACTAGCAATCCAAGGATCAAGAACAGTACTACTGCCACCCCTTGCTGGAAAAAAGGAGAACCGCTCTGTGTCAATTGACCTGGTAAAACCACGCCATGTGGCCAATAATAAGTAGTAGGCCCAGTGGACTCCCAAGATGTAGCAGACGACTAAATCTTGCTACTATCCAAGAGGTTCAAACTGAAAGACTCATCACCTTTGAAGATTCTAAAGTAAGAAAAGAAGGACTATGCAATAAAGCCATGGAACTTGTGCTTCTTGAACCCCAAATAACAGTTCGTCAAGAAACTCCAGTCTACAATGATGTAGCATCTGAGCATACAAACATGTCAAGGGAAAAAACAGCTCCAGCGATTTCAAAGAATCCGGATGCGATACCAACAATTGACAGAACTGCCTCTGGCTATTTTATCAACTTGGATAACTTTTCTGAGGATCCCAGTGAACCTGAAACTACAACAGCAAACAAATCTTTCAAGGAAAAAGTAAAGGAACTTGGTCAAGAGCTTACAAATACATATCTGGTTTCACCTTGAGTTGAACTTTGGATTGTGTTAGGTGTACTTTATCTCCTGCTATGGCTCATTCTTGTGTTAAGTTTGGGAAAGCTGATAGATAGAAAGCACATTAAAATGGACACAGCAAGTAAGAACATCAACTTGCTCCTGAAGCCACACAAATCATCTCATCGTGAACAACAAGACCTGTCATCAGTGAACATCACAGCGGTCCCACTATATGGTGAAATAGCATGGGATACAACTGATTATGACATTTATGGCCTTGTTGAGCTGCTAAAGATTCCTCATCAATTTCAGGTTTCCTTGAGCGATTTTGTCTCACCTAGCACATTTTCTGATGATTGGGACTTTGAGACTGTTAATAACATGATGTGAGACTTAGAAATGTCAGCAAAATGTACAAAACATGAATACTTAGAAGGTTCATCAAATTATGAAGAAATGTATTATTTTAATCATTTTGGCCATCATTACTTGCATAAATCTGCAAACCCTAGAAATGTTTTAACTTATAATCAGTGGGAACTTGTCCAACACCTCCAAAGGGTAGTTCTAAAACGTTTCCTAGAAAATGTCAATTTTTTACAGTTTTTAATGTTACAAACTCGGAAAGTTTTACTTTAAAAATGTGAATAAGACAGGCATGAGAAGTAAGTTGACAAATACTAAACAAATTTATTCTGCTGCCTTTTATGCTCAATTGTCCACCTTAGGCTTTGACTTTTGGAAAGACAAAATCGAGACAAAAACTGTTTGGGGCACAAAAGACTGGCAGGTACAAGGCTTAGAAGCATTGTTCAGAGCCTGCATCATCCCAGAACAAAAGATGTTCCTAAATGACATTGATCAACAGACATCTTGTCTTGGCATTGCTAAGATAAAAGATTTAAACAAACCGTCCATATCTAAACCCAAACCTGATAGAAATTTTACTTCATATGAGGAGGTAGACGTAAATTATATTTTACAACAGAACATAACACATCCTGAATGGAAAAAATGGTTAATCTGGCCGACAGACACGAATAACTGTCAAGATAGATTCCTGAACAAGACACAAGGGTTTACGAGATATGTCCAGAGACAACATCCAGGGATAATAACAGCTTATAGTGTAAGAAAACTATGCCTTGTATGGCTACAGAACTCCACACTACCGGATATAAAACAACACTTATCTTTGCTTAAAGATGGCGTTGATTTATGAGAATTCTTACTTGGACCTCGTAATCCACGTCATAAATATTTCATATTCGATGGTATATATGCTGCTTACAATGAAGCTTGGAAAGTCACGCAAATGGAAACAGCTGAACGAATACGAGAAATTGATCGTATTCATTTATAGAAATCACTCTCTGTAGTTTACAATGGGTTAACAACTCTGTCATCCAGAATATATTCTTTGGACAGCATTGTATCATCTGCCATAGACATAATGGAACTGGACTTGCTAATGCTACAACATGGCCAGTCTCAATTACGTTCTATAATGCTATTAGGCTCGACGTAGCAAAACCTTCGTTCTGGCTATGTGCCTTGGTGTTTAATCAACACTACGTCACTGTTTACTGTATTTAACCTTACAGATAAACAAATCTCGTTGGCACAAAGGAGAGCAGACTATACGGTGCTGAGCATTGAAAAACTGGCGAGATTACCATTGACCGTTTCTGAGAAACCATCAGTTGAATGGATAATACATGGCACCATCTCGATACCAGTGACAACTTTCCAGTTTCAGTATTGCTTAAAACATATACCAGCAGGCCTGTATGAAGGGTTGGGTAAAGAATACTTTAAGTCGACCTGGGATTTACCATACACATACAAATGTTGGAGTGGGGTAAAGGAAGTATTACTTCGTGGTAAAAATTGTGAAAACTCACTAAGCGGTAGACTATTGTGTCAAGGTATTAATTTACACGGAGCCAGCGAAGGTTCTTCCAATAAACTTTCTTGTCACCTGCATGGTTCGCCCACAGCGGTGATAGATCCAATTTTCAGGCCGCTTTCCAATGGTAGCTACGTTATATTAAATGATCACAGCTGTTGTGGAATGATGCCAGGAATAAGCTATCTGGTTACTGTGTCAGCCAGGATCATTTGTTGTATGCAAGTATTGTTTCCTAAAACCAAGACAGACGTGGAGTCACCACTATGGCTTTTACTGAACATCTCTTCTATACGAATTGATACTTTAAGCAGAATGAAAGCCATTCTTTTGCAAAAAACTGTGCCACTGACCTCGTCCGGAGAGTCGTATGATCTGCAAGTTACAAGGTCCTCTGCAGAGATACATGCATTATTATCAACAAACTGCCCACTACATTTCTCAGAAATGTTAGGTCGTACCTTTAACATGTCTGATACCAGCGGTATTGCACATGTATTTAAGACGATTTTTTCGGGACTGTTAGCACCCTTTGAAGCAGTCCTGGGCATTTTTCCTAACTTCGTCCACTCTGTGTTCGGCGGCCTGCCTCTCATTTTGGGACTCGTAGCAGGGATCTTATTTTTATTTCTCCTGCTTCGTTATGGCAAATCAGGCCACCAGCGATACCCAAGCAAGCATGGAAAATGCGCTGCAGGCTATGAAGTACTGTGACAGAATAACACAGATCCTTGGCTTGGCTCGTTTGAGAGATCTGAATACCACATGGTTCCTGTTATTCAGACCAATCTGGCAAGATTGCATCTTACCTGTTCTACGATGCCTGCTTTGTGGAGAGGAATGCGTGTTAGATGTCTGTCTAACACTACCATCGGTTATGCCAACGGATGCTGACGCATTACTGGGTCTGGTAACGGCTCATGTGTTGTGTTGCCCCAACGGCTACCAATCCTGATGACGGCATTCATTGAGATCTCACCGGCAAATCCAACAGGAGGTGAGATACGCAGATCAACAGGCACACAGGTACCATCTGCTATGAACATTGTTTACGCGGCAACTGACACTGACGGCGATGCTTCACATATGTGCACAATTGACCTTCTTAATGAAGTAGTCGAACTTTCATCTACCGTGGTAGACGATTTCTTTGCCAGCCTTGATGACTTAATGTTTTCTCCTGACACCGAGAATAACTTTTGAAATTAGCACACAGCGTTCTTTTCGAACTCTGAAATTCGACCATCACTTTTTTCAAAACAAAAGCTACCAAGTTTGGAACTCTATTTTTTCGACAGATTTATTTGACTTAACCCCCCACCCCAAAAAAAAAATGTTGGCACAAAAAAAGTAATCTGCTTAAAGTAGAACTATTCTTAGAGAACAAGAATTCCTTGAACACTTCCTAGAAACAATATTAGCGTAATCCACAAACCAAACCAGTTTGTATATTCTGCTATGGAATGGTCTCGACCTTTTTCTTCTGTAACTAAGAGCCATTTCATAAATGTAACTTTCGTGATTCATTCAGTTAGCACTACTAATGTCATATCATATGCTTACTGTGAAGTAATTTTTCTTAAATGTGTACTATACTATATCATTTTTTCGTGTGCAACCATTTCAAATGCATTTCATATGATTTTTTGGGTGTTGTAAACACATGCTCTAGAATATATGTTTTAGTGCTTGAACTTAGATGAACATGATAACGCGGAGTAGGTGTTATGTATCATTTTAGGACCCTATTGTAAGTTTTCAGATTCATGCCCTTATTTAGGTATAAATCACCATATCCTTATATAGGCATAGAAATCATAACCATATTTAGGCATAGCTCATGCAGCCCAAATACGGCAGGGATACTTCCACTAGTTCGGAAAATCCACAACGATTTCTTGAAAACTCAGCTTCAGCAGCCGGGGACATCCCCTTGCTTGAATATTGATTTGTCCAAGAACTCATGGAGTTTTCAAAGAGCTGAGACTCTTTGATAACGTTATTATGTCCAACTGTAGGTCAAACTCGGCACCTTCAAGGTATAAATATGCCCACACTCGCCCAAGCAAACACACAGTGCTTTGGAGCAGTTCGACTATCTACTTGCCCGATGAGCCCTGCTACAGCAAGTGCTGAAGGAAGCTGACCCTCCAGCAGACGCACTGAGAGAGACACTGTCTTTTCTCCTGCCGAGAAATCCAGCTCCAGTGTTTCCAAGCTACCCTTGCGGATTGGGAAATCGAGTCCCGAGACTGGCCTTCTCCATTCTAAACTAAGGTACGGAGCTGATTAGACCCTTAGAGAAATCTTGGGCCGATTCTGGGCAAAACAATACTACATTTATGCTAGACCTCACTTACTTCCTCCCTTGTACTAAGTTTAGGTTAGGTACACCAGGGTAGGCGTATTTTAGAAGCACCAGTTGAGTACTTTTAGCCTCTGTTATTTATGTATGTATTTATATATGGTTTAGGAACCATACAATGCTCTTACAGTATTATTTTATTCTACTATTTATACTGTACGCATTATATTTTACAAATAGTATTACGATTGTAGCAGTTCATTTCTTATGCTTAAGAAAGAAGACTGTTCAATAAAAACTTTGATTGAAAACACCCGTCTTTCTACTTTCTCTGCACCTCTAGTGAAAAGAAGCATGCACGATTGACTGAGTGAAATATCTATCTATTGTTTCCACGACTCTGAAGATACGTTTTATCTTGGGGAAACAAAGTTGTCATGTTTATGCAGTTGTCAGAGACTAATCCCTTCTTGTGAATTCGAGAAAGTTTCTAGTGACCTCTGAGCTAGCTGGCACACACAATTAAGTCTAGTATATTCGATAGAAACCTAATCGACCTTAGTCAATCAATCAATCAATCAATCAATCAAGAGTATTTGTAAAGCGCGCTACTCACCCGCTAGGGTCTCAAGGCGCTGGGGGGGGGGGGGACTGCTACTCCTCGAAAAGCCAGGTCTTGAGTTGCATCCTGAAGGAGAGATGGTCCTGGGTGAGTCATAGGTGGGTGGGGAGGGTGTTCCAGGTCTTGGCCGCCAGGTAGGTGAAGGATCTTCCTCCGGTGGTGGTTCTGCGGATCCGTGGGATGGTGGCGAGGGCGAGGCTGGCGGAGCGGAGCTGGCGGGTTGGCGTGTAGAACGTGAGGCGGTTGTTGAGGTATTCGGGGCCCAAGTCGTGGAGATTCTTGTGTGCGTGGGTGAGGAGTCTGAACGTGATCCTCTTGCTGATGGGAAGCCAGTGCAGATGTGGCTGTGTCGGGGGATGTCCAAGGCGAGTCATGCTGAGGCGTTCTGGATGCGCTGGAGTCTTTTCTGTAGTTTGGCGGTGGTCCCAGCGTAGAGGGCGTTCCTGTAGTACAGACGGCTGGTGACGAGGGCCTAGGTGACCGTTTTCCTGGTTCCAGTGGGGATCCAGCGGAAGATCTTACGGAGCATGTGGAGTGTGTTGAAGCAAGAGGAGGTAACGGCGTTAACTTGCCTGGCCATCGTGAGGGAGGAGTCAAGGATGAAGCCCAGGTTGCGTGCGTGGTCCGTGGGCTTGGGTGAGGGGCCCAGAGCAGGGGGCCACCAGGAGTCGTTCTAGCAGAGATGGATGGGCCGAGGATGAGGACTTCCGTCTTATCTGAGTTCAGTTTCAGGCGGCTGAGCTTCATCCAGTCTGCGATGCCTTTCATTCCGTCCTGGAAGCTGGCTCTAGCGGAGGTGGGGTCGTTGGTGAGGGAGAGGATCAGTTGTGTATCGTCGGTGTAGGAGATGATGTTGAGGTTGTGCTTGCGTGCGATGGCTGCGAGGGGGCTCAAGTAGATGCTGAAGAGGGTGGGGCTGAGCGAGGAGCCTTGAGGTATGCCGCAGATGATCTTGGTGGCTTCTGCGAGGACGGGCGGGAGACGGACTCTTTGGGTTCTGTCGGAGAGGAAGGAGGTGATCCATTCCAGAGCCTTTCCTTGGATCCCGGCGTGGCAGAGGCGGGTTGTCAGGGTGCAGTGGCAGACCATGTCGAACGCACCCGAAAGGTCGAGCAGGATGAGGGCGGCGGTTTCTCCATTGTCCAGCAGGGTCCGGATGTCGTCGGTGGCCGCGATGACGGCGGTCTCGGTGCTGTGGTTTGCTCGGAATCTGGACTGCGATGGGTCGAGGGAGCCGTTCGTCTCCAGGAAGGCTGTCAGCTGTTTGTTGACGGTTTTCTCGATTACTTTTGCAGGGAAGGGGAGGAGCGAGATGGGGCGGAACTTCTTGAGGTCTGAGGGGTCTGCGGTGGGTTTCTTCAGGAGGGCGCTGATCTCTGCGTGCTTCCAGCTCTCCGGGAAGGTGGCAGATATGAAGGAGTTGTTGATGATGTCCCGAAGTTTGGGTGCTTTGTTGAAGATGTGGTGTGGGCAGGGATCGGCTGGGGAGCCCGAGTGGATGGTGTACATCGTGTGGGTGGTATCTTCCGTGCTGACCTGAGTCCAGGCGCACAGGGTGGTGGTGGGGGGTGTAGGTTTGGTGGTGGGGTATGAGTTGTGAGCGCCGAAGCTGTCATGTATGTCGTCGATCTTACGGTGAAAAAAGGTGGCCAGAGAGTTGCAGAGGTCTTGAGAAGGCGTGATGTCGTTGTTGCTGGCGTTGGGGTTGGAGAGTTCTTTCACGACGTTGAAGAGTTCCTTGCTGTTGTGGGTTTTGTTGTCCAGTCATTCTCTGAAGGATGACCTTTCGGTGGTGCGGATCAGCTGGTGGTCTTTGCGGGTGGCGTTCTTGAGGGCAGTCCTACGTCTAATCCATAGGATATATTATTCCAATGCGCAGAGCCTATTGGTAATAGAGGAACTACACTACAGCAGTACTACCCACATGAAGAAAGAAAACTCCCAGGGAATGAGAGATATGTTGTATGTGGGACCTGAAAGTGGAACCCCACACTAGGAGTCCACTTAGGGAATCCATAGTTGTACTAACGGCCCCTCCATGCCCCCACAGCATGGAAGTGGTCCTTCTACCATAAACCTTTATCACCAGAGGCAGCTTTCACCAGTTTAGGAGGGAGCCTCCCTAACAGAAAATACCTGGAGCATTAGAGGGCAGCTCTAAATTTGGAAACCCAACTGCTTCCAGTCTGGTGGAAACAATTCCTCTGCTAAACTAGTGACTGTTTTAGCCATGCCACTAAGTCTTAAATGAACATCTTAGTTTTGTGATCAACCCACATTTCTCGCCTGATCTCGAGAGGCATTGTTTAAGGAGAAGATGCACAGAACTACAGTCGTACAATCAGTGGCCATTGCACCTATAAAACAGAGGTCTTTTTTTAAGATTTGCTGCCTTACTTACTGTGCGTTGCAGGGGCAAGGTCCTGAGTATCTCCAGAAGAAACTGGGAAGATACATCCCTTCACGCTCTTTGAGATCAAGCCTCAAACAGTTACTGGTGGTACCTCGTTCCAGACTTCGCAGATCTGGGGGCATGGCTTTTTCATGCCTTGCGCCTAAATACTGGAACAGTCTGCCGTTATCCCTGCGGGAATCTCCCTCCTATCTGATGTTTAGGAAACATCTTAAGGCCCTACTGTTCTAACGCTCTCCTTACCTTTCCGTGCTTTCTGCTTTCTGGGTTGTTCTAGAGTTAAGCGCCGAGATGCCCCCAGGTGATTCGTGCGCTATAAAAAAGGGACTAACATAACATAACATAACCTGCTGCGCTAATGGAAGCTCCGCCCATGAGCACATATACTATGACCTTTTTCTCCTCCTGATTGAGCAGGTGCAATCTCCCTGCAAGCAGAGAGGAAAGCCAAGTGGGCAGTGCAAGTTCTGTTATGCCTTTCCTGACTCAACCTCGTACTGCTATATAATTCATTTGCTCTCAGTGTCCACCTGGCTAACATGGCAGAGACATGCTGATGCTGGCAGGCCCGAGCTCACCGGACCACATGGGTCTGAGAGTGTCTTTTTAACTCTTCAGTTCCTGTGTCCGGAAGAGCAAAGGATTCTTTCATACATTCATATTCACATGTAGCTTTCACATCAAGATTTCTGGTGAAAATAACATATTTCATACGTTCAAATTGAGTTTTGCACTTGACAAAAGTCGTTTTTGAGCACATCTCCTACAGAAGGGGAGTAAAAGTTCCAGAAACTAATGCCTGGCAGTTTGAGAGCACCTACACACTTACATGTGTGAGGGCATTCACAAGCACCACTGTAAGCCATTCCCACCCTGTACATTTTTGGAGATTTACACCTCATATGGTGGAAGTAAGCTCCTTTTTGGTACTGTGAGGCAATGGGAACAACCCTACATTTGGAGAAGTGTGAGGTAAAGGATTTGCCCAGGAAGTCCAAAAAAGCTAAACATTAACCAAGTACCTTTACACTAGCTGTGCTTAATTTGTAAATGAATAAGTGCCAGACCTAAGATTTTGTTCAGAAGCCAGCACTACTGAAGGTCAAGGTGCTGACTCCCAAGGCTGGGTAGACTTCCTTCCACCCCATGCCTCTGTAGTCCAGTACCAGAAACTCCCTGCCAAATTATCTCACACATATGTTATTTTTCCTTACTGCTTTCTGTCTTTGTTACTGTTTTCCGACTTCCTCTTCCTTCTTCTTTCCTCCTTTTGTACTTTTCTCCCTTGCTCTGGGCCAAAATCTGATGAGGAGAAATAAGTGCCCGCAACTACCAGTTCAAAGTAAGCAAAGTGTACCTGCTCTTTTTTTCCTCATGCAAAAATATATTTCTCAAAACATATCATGGTACCGGTAAGAGCAGTGGGGTGGTGGGCGGGCACAGGGGAAGTCAACATACTCCAGGATAGTCAATATAGAATAAATAAATAAATAAAACCACCTACCTTGCGCTCGCCGCATTGCCGACGCGGCTAAGGGGTGAATGCCTGGTAAGTATTTTTCTTTATTTATTTTATTTTCCCTATCCCGTTGTATGCGGACTCCCCGCGCCCCACCCGCCCAACCGCTCTTACTTGTACCGGCCACACCTGTTTCTGGGTGTAAAGTGCAATAGATTTGAGAATTTACAAAAGTAGTATGTTTGCACTCAGGTTGGATATTTGTGTGTCTGTATGTGAATTGAGTATCATACAGAATACATATCTATGGTTAGAAAAATAAGTGAAATCATTTTTAGAGAAGTCTGTGAATTAAATGTTTGTAAATTGGCCAAACACTAGTAGCTGAAGACCATGGCTATACATAGAAATAAGCTGCTGCACGCTGCAATTACATGTATTGTTGTGGCCTCGGTCTAAAACGTCTTAGTTTTAGTTACTCACAGCAACACACCCAGTTGGTAGCATGGGGCAAGCCTTCAATGCTGTTCTTGGCAGTGCAGATGAATCATGGATGATCATAGTACAATTGAAGAAATGGCAGGCCTACAAAATGGTCCATCAGCAGTATATGGCAAAATTAGAGTAAGATGTGTTACAATACATTTTGAAAAAACATGAACTATTTCTCTGGAACTGCAAATCAGAAACACGAAAAACAAAATAAGCAATCAAATATCAATGGACCAATTAACAAATATTTCTCCACAGACTAATGCTTGGTAAAGCCACATATTTAATGCTCATGTTTACATCTCACATGATTGTCAAAGATTGAAACAGGATGTATAAGGGCATGCACTTAAGAATTATTTTTGCATGTGTACTCTTCTCATACATAGTTTTTAATTTACTGTTGGTTTCCCAGAGAAGCGTCACAGGAGATATCCGGGAAATACAGTACAAATGAGGTGAACGGACACACTGCGACAGGTTTGTGTATTTTGCAAATATTTTACAATTTATGACTCATAATGGTCTGTATATCTAATTTGAACTGAAAGTAAAGGCATAAGTGTGGTTGGAAGTATGAGAAAATTTTCAGGCGACGTAGAATGAGCATAGGAAGGGGAAATCTGCAATGAAAAAATATTTAATAACAATAAAAAATTGAATTCCACAAACATTCAAGCGAAAGGCATTTGTTCTGTAGACTGTTTTGAGTGCACATTCCGATGGACAATAACAGGAAAGAAGCAACACTTTTAAGGAGTAGTATAGTATATACTTGTACTAGTAATTAATTTCTTTGGAAAAATATCCACGCATAAGGTAGAAATGTTTGGAATTCATCCCAACAGGTACACGTTATGCATAGGTCTGCTGAACACTGGGAAGTGTTCTGATTAACAATTTTGAAAAATTCCTTTAAACATTTGTGAACTTCATGAAGTGAAAAGATTGCAAAGTAAAAAAAAAACAAAAAAAACCAGGGGCCAGCCACTGAAGCATGCTGGGGTAGCGAAAAACATTCCGACTGCTGCAAGCAGCTCCTCATGGTAACTACGGGGTTTAACCACTTGGCAGCTACCCAACATCATACTCAGAGCACTCTGTCCCAACCTAGCAAAGTCCCAGGCCCCTGCCACCTCCGCCCCTTTACACCTAATGTATTCGGCAGTTTCTTGCTTCTGTCACCGGCACACTTACCTGGATGAAAGGACTGAGGTTTGCTTGTTGCCATAACAATTTGCTGCTCTGGATGTCCCACAAAAGGACTAGTTAGGGCAAATTACCCTGCCTTTGCCAAGGGAAACGTTTCTCAACTTAAATTGAACTATGCATGCATAGTAAAAACTTAGCATCCCCCCTAATTATAACCACATGTGGGAGTAAAGATTGCGTGGTGTAGTTTATGAATGTTTCTAAATCAGAGGATGTGATGTAAAAAATACAATGAAAATGCACTTTTAAACTTTTGTTGAAAATGAAAAATGATTTCAATGTATTCTACACTTAAAGTTTCACAACATTTACTACAAAGCAAATAAAAATACAAATAGGAATTTTTACTTAGGTGCAAATTACAAAACATTGGAGCATATTACCAACAACTAGCGATAATTATCGCTGAGTTGGCTTAGCGGGAATATTTCTATTGCTGCCCTTCACCTGTTTTTATCGCTGAGATACCTTGATATTAGCAAGGTTTATCTCAGGAGCGATAAAAAACAGGCGAAATGCGTGAATATCGCTGTCAATGCAGCGATATTCAGGCATTACCGTGACAATGCTCTTAGCCATGTTATCCACCTCTCATTGGATAACATGGCTCAGAAGTGGTCAGGGCAGGCGTTAGCTTTTGGAGATATTCGCGCTTAGCGCGAATATTTCCAAAACTACGCCTGTGTTGATCATAGGCGATAGCGATTGCAGCGACTGTATTCAGTCGCTGACATTTTGGCACGCCCACTTTGCATGTCATTAGGGATAATTATCGCTGACATGCAAAGCGGCTCCAAAATGCCCGCTATCGCCTACAAGCTGTCGCTAACTGGTGTTAGTGACAGCTTGGTAATAGGGCGATAAAATTATCGCCGCTTTAGCGGGAAAAAGTCCTGCTAAAGCGGCGATAATGGCCCTTGGTAATATGCCCCATTGTTCTTTAAGGATCATGTTTTGTAAATCTATTTCCATGAATTAGTAACTTAATACACATTTATCTGAATGAGTTAATGTGCTCTAACATTATATTTTAACAGTTCTAGCTTTATAATCAAAATTGTAATTAATTTGACAATTATAAGTTATATAAAAATAAGGGTACTCTTTTTTAAAGATTCATTGCTCCAAAAATGTTATTAGTAGAGTAATAAACTTTAATATTTTTCCCTCTACTTTCCCCTATGTTTGAAAAGTTACTAGTAGTAACATTACACTTGTAAATCCTGTTGCATGCGGCTCCACAAGGGGGAAGAGACATATAATTCTATATTTAAGTATAAATCTAAACTCAGAAATGGTGAATAGCAAAATAATGTAGATTTACACCCAGCTGCAGTAGTCTTAGAGGCCCGATTCTGTGGAGGGTAGCCTCTCTCTGAGAGGATCTTAAAGCAGAGAGTTAAGTTAGCACATTGTTCTGTTCCACCACTGTGATGATGTGACCCTCAAGAAGAAATCTGATTGAAGTAAGACCAGCAGTGTGGAGCACAGCAAGGCTAAGGGCCAGATGTACGACCCCATCAATTTGTGAGTCGCAAATTCCGTCTTTTTGCAGCTTGCAATTTGCAACTTGCAAATAGGAATGTACAACAGTGTCTCACACACTGTTTATGATTCTTAATGGTGTCGCAAATTGCATGCGTCGTTAATATCCATGATGCAGGTGCAATTTGCGACCCCATTAGGAATGGCTAGCACTCCGAGGGATGGTGGCCTGCTGGGGTCAGCAGACCACCATATTATGACTGATTTTTAAATAAAGCAGTTTTTTTCAATTGCAGCCCATTTTCCTTAAAGGAAAAAGGGATGCATTTAAAAAAAAAAAATGAAAGTTTCTGTTTCACATTTTTAAGAGAAGGCAGTGGTCTGTGGGACCACTGCCTACCCTTCTACAGGTCTACTTTGCTCTTCCCATTAGCGAGTGGCTTACCACCTACTCGAAGTAGGTGGTAAATTGCAAGTGTTTTTCGACCGCAATTGCAGTCACAAAACAATCATACATTGAAGTGCGAGCCGCTATTACTAAGGGACGCCCTTGGCACTCCTCTTCCTAATAGCAAGTTGCAAACCCTATGTAGCGAGTCGGTAATTGCTTACCGACCTGCAAAATAGGGGTTGTACTTGAGGCAGACTAATTTTGCGGCTGCAAACTGGCTGATTTCTCATGTACGGTGGTAGTACATCTGGCCCTATGAGTCTGGCACAAAGAACAAGATATACTTGTCCTCATGTGTGGAAGCAGCACAATCATTCCTGGACAGACTGAAGTCAACAAATGGATTATAGTGAGAAGGCTTTATCTGTAATTCTTAAGACTAAAAAGAGTTTGAACTTGCACCATCTAATATTCTGCTGCCATTATTTATGCGATTCAGGACTGCACAAGACCAGTGATCAGCCTGAGGAGCTTACTTTCGCCACCCCTTCTACACACCCACGCTCTAAATCTCTTTTATTCTACCCAGGGTTGGGCTGGGACAGAAAATGGGCCCTGGTACCAAATATAAAATCGTCCACCAGACTCAGTTTTAGTTTGATACTATCAGGAGACAACGTGTGGCCTAAATAATCTACTTGTGATTTGCAACATTTGCACTTTTGCAAACTAATGCTAAGCCCAGCATCCTCTAGTTTGGTAAGCACATTCTTCAAAAGATCATCATGTTGATGCTTATCCTTTCCCCAAACCAAAACATCATCTTGAAATACTAGCACATTGGGTATATCCTTTAAAACTGCTTGTGTTACCAAAGGGCAAACAAATGACTTGAAATGCTCCTTCAGGAGTAATAAAGGATGTCAAATGTCTAGATTCTGGTTGCAATAATACCTCGTGAAATGCGCTGGAAAGGTCAAGTGTGGTGAAAAATATACCGTCATCCACACTGGCTAGCATTTCATTTATATGGGGTAGTGGATGATGGTCCACCCAAACGCATTTGTTTAAATCCCTAAAATCCACACACATGCGGATGCAGCCGTTGGGTTTGCGTGCAATAACAATGTGACTTAACCATTCCGATGCCTCTCTAGGCTCTATAATGGCTTCCTTACATGATCTCTGTAATTCATAACTCAGAGGTTCTCTTCGAGCTAAGAGTACATTCCGCACTTTAAGCACCTTAGGAGCAACCCCTTTTTCAAGAATAATGCGATGTCCGAATTTCTTCAGACAACCCAACTCCGCCTTGAAAAGATTTGGAAATCCGAAATCCATTAATTCTCACTGTGTGACTCCGTTAACAACACCGGCTGATTATGATTAGGATTAAGCACGATTCCCAAGGCTTTTTGCTCTCTCCATCCAAGCAAGGATCGACCTTTTTCTACCACATACATTTTAGCCAAGGATTCTCTATTTTGGAATGCAATCAATTTTGGCAGAAAAATACCCAAGAACACATAACCAGGTAACTTTTGACCACAATACCCTTCTGGTTTCACATCCAAAACATTAAATTTCCTCGTACCTAAACCCTCCCAAACATGTTTGTCAATAGCCGTAAATGATGAACAGGATTCTGCCCAGATTTGTACTTCCTCATTGTCAATGCATATATTACACTCAGGTGGACAATACATGTTGCACATATCCTCAACGTTATAATTTAGATCACTAACCACTAATACTTCTATGTCACTTTCACTTTCTCGGTTAGCGTCAGTGTCATTCTTTATCACATTTATAGCTTGTTTAGCACTGGACATGTTATCTGCTTTGCATACTCTAGAAAAATAACCTAGTTTCTTACACTTTAACCTTCTCCTTTTCAAAGCAGGACAATGGACTACTTCAGCAGTATGCCTGTTGCTAGCACACCTAAAGCACATTCTTTTGAAACTTGTAACTTGTTTCTTATTGTTGCTTTTATTACCTTCCTCTACCCGCAAAACCTTTCTTAGTGTTACTTACTTCACACACCTTATGTGTGTCTAAATTAACCTTAGGTTCCACACTTCCTATTTCTTTTACATATTGTGAAGTATATTCAATGCGCCTGGTTACTTCAATAGATTTCTCTAACATGGGATCCTTCAAATCAAAACATTTATCTTGATTTCTTATATTATTTGTTCAGTTTATCAACTGATCCCGAATAATTTCACCTATAAGATCTTTGAACTTGCAAATGACAGCTAATCTCCTTAAAACTGCCATATGCTGTTCAGTCTTCTCCCCCTGTAATTGATTGCGGGAAAATAACTTTTCACAACAATGCTCAATTTCTCTCCATAGTTCTCCGTTAATGCAGCTATGGCAATTTCATAGACATCCTCTTCCTCATCGCCTGATCCTGCATCAGCATTTCTCTCCTCCAATATTGGTCTAGGAAGCGTCTTTAATATCCTACTTCCTTCTACCCCCAAACTGTGTTTTAATTTAAGAAAGCCAGTTTCCTTTTGGCTATGTAGACATCTCCACCTATTGCTTAAAGATAGGTGGGAAATTACTCCTTCCAGTCTTCGCAGTCCATGCAAGTAGGACCAGTGTCTTGCAGAAAAGTGGGAGGTAGAGGTATTTACTGTGTTGTCATTGTTACCTTTAATCAGTAAAGTATGTTTATAATAATGATAATTGCTCTGAAATAGAGTCAGTTAGTAAATATCAATTCCAAGGTTACCCAATTGACTGAATTGTAACTGAATTGAAGTAGAAAATGAAGCTGTAATTTACAATGTGACTACAGGAAACGGAGCTCCAATTTACCATGTGGGGACAGGCGGTGTGCCTATCACCAATGCTTTAATCTTCTCGTAGCACGATTGTCATCCAGAACGATGATAATCTTCACTGTCTCCACCAGTCGTGAAGATGTGCCAGTTTCACGCACTACGATTGAAAAAAACAAACGGACTGCTCCCATTCACATGAAGGCTTTGGAAGATACTTCCTCCTTATTAAAAATGGTGGCACGTTCAACGTGGGGTCACGCCCAGCGTGAGGTCACGCACAGTCGGCATACGGCAGACCTCAGAGGAACACTCACGTGTCAGAACACTTCGCTCCTCGCAGCGGCAGAACATAGGAACTCACCGGAGATTCCCCTGCATGACTCCAATCACTTGTGATGATTCAAAATGCTGCTACTACAACGTTTTGCCCGTTCCAACTCAGACGTTGGTAAAATTCAAAAGTAAACTCTCTTACTTGCTGCTTCTGAATAGACTTTACTGTGCAAATCTTCATATGTGACTCGGCTTCACTTGCGGCCGGGGGTCTCCCTAATGCTCCAAGAGTTGCTCCAAGAGTTAATTCTGATTTCGTGTTGGTAGTTCTACTGGCACCAATTTTGAAAAGAAATCACTTCAAATACATTGCCCACGAATCCCTTTCACAATGGGCATCCCATCCTCGTCACCATTTTTGTGAAGCATGGACTCATAAGGGCCACATGTAGGTGGCCAAATACCGGTCGGTAACACCAAAAATGGGTCGTTTTCGGCATTACCGACCGGTATTTGGCCATGTGAGATGTAGGTAATACTGAATTGAATCTATAATAACGAATCGGTAAAGAATTACCGATTCCTTATTTACCGATTGGAGAGTACAGAAACAATGAATACCGAATCGGAAATAACGATTCGGTAAAACCACCAAAAATGCGATGTAGCAAACCTCGGTATTACCGAATATGACCAAATTCGGTAATACCGATTCGGTAATTACCACTTTTCCAGAGCAAGTGGTAATCAGGTGCAGTGCATAAAAACAGGCCCAAAATGCATCTGTGAGAACACAATGGCGGCCCTCTACCTCATAGCAAGGCGGCTACGCTTGAGAGCAGCAGGAGTGAGGATCTGGAGATGGGAAGAGCAGGTGTACAGACTGCGCATCACAGTGTTCCAATTGACTGAACCAGAAATCCATGAGAGGTACAGACTGCACCCAGATACCATCCTTGACCTAATAAGGGACCTAAAACCCTATATGGAGCATCAGACACCAAGGGCCCACGAAATCCCCACCCATGTCCAGGTACTCTGTTGCCTGCACCTCCTTGCATCAGGAAGTTTTCAGGGTGTGATTGCCGCAGTGGGTGGTGTGTCACAGAGCTGTCTATCCCGTTTCCTCAACACCTTCCTGGATGCCATGATGGACAGAATGGAACATTATATTACCTTCCCCAGTTCACAGGCGGAGCTGCAGAGGACCAAGCTGGAGTTCTACCAACTTGCGCAGTTCCCACACGTAATTGGCTGCATCGATGGGACCCATATACCCATCTGCCCACCTGCAGCAAGTGAATACATCTACAGAAACCGCAAATCCACCCACTCCATCAATGTGCAGGTGTTATGTAATGCCAAGTACATTATAACTGACATGGTGGCCAAATTCCCCGGGAGCAGCCACGACTCGTACATCTTCGGGAACAGTGGCATCCATACACGTCTGCTTGCTCGTGAATTTGGAGACGGATACCTACTAGGTAAGTCAACGTGACACACCCTGATGTACACCCTGGCTCGAGCTGTTGGTCACACAAATTAATGCCACTTTCATCTGTACATAGGTGACAGCGCATATGCCCTCCGGCCTTATCCACTCACACCATATCTCAACCCAACCATCCCAAGGGAGAGGAGATACAATGTGGCACATAGGAGCACACGCAACGTGGTGGAGCGCACATTTGGATTGCTCAAAAGCAGATTCCGTTGCCTCCACAAAACTGGAGGTGCACGTCTGTACAGCCCCATCAAATGTTGCAAGATAATTGCTACATGTGCAATGCTACACAATCTGGCCACAAAAAGAGGAACAGCAGTGGAACTAACTGACTCAGAGGATGAGGACGAGGACAATCCTCAGCCAGAGCCCTGCGCAGCTGGCGTTGCAATTGAACATGATGGTAGACAGTAGGTATGGACTAATTCGCAATCCGCAAAATCCACGAATTCGTGCGAATTTGCGGATTTTTGTTTTTTTGCGTGTTCGCGGGGTTTTTTGCATGTCCGCGCGGCTTTTTGCGTGTTCGCGGGCCGCTTGCGTGGCGAAGTTACCCATGCAGTCGTGTATGAGCACAGAACCCTCTGGTTCACCACTGCCACCCTCTGCTTCATCACTGCCACCCTCTGGTTCACCACTGCCACCCTCTGGTTCACCCCTGCCACCCTCTGGTTCTCCCCTGACACCCTCTGGTTCACCACTGCCCCCCTCTGGTTCACCACTGCCACCCTCTGGTTCAGCACTGCCACTCTCTGGTTCAACCCTGTCACCCTCTGGTTCAACACTGTCACCCTCTGGTTCACCACTGCCACCCTCTGATTCACCCCTGCCACCCTCTGGTTCACCCCTGCCACCCTCTGGTTCACCACTGCCACCCTCTGGTTCAGCACTGCCACTCTCTTGTTCACCCCTGCCACCCTCCGGTTCAGCACTGTCACCCTCTGGTTCACCACTGCCACCCTCTGGTTCATGACTGCCACCCTCTGGTTCATCACAGCACCTCTGGTTCACCACTGCCACCCTCTGGTTTACCACTGTCACCCTCTGGTTCAGCACTGCCACCCTCTGGTTCACCACTGCCACCCTCTGATTCACCCCTGCCATCCTCTGGTTCATCACAGCACCCTCCGGTTCACCATTGCCACCCTCTGGTTCAGCACTGTCACCCTCTGGTTCACCACTGCCACCCTCTGGTTCACGACTGCCACCATTTGGTTCATCACAGCACCTCTGGTTCACCACTGCCACCCTCTGATTAACCACTGTCACCCTCTGGTTCAGCACTGCCACCCTCTGGTTCACCAGTCACCCTCTGGTTCAGCACTGCCACCCTCTGGTTCACCACTGCCATTCTCTGGTTCACCACTGCCACCCTCTGGTTCCCCACTGCCACCCTCTGGTTCACCCCTGCCACCCAGGTTCACCCCTGCCACCCTCTGGTTCACCACTGCCACCCTCTGGTTCAGCACAGCACCCTCTGGTTCACCCCTGCCACCCTCTGGTTCAGCACTGTCACCCTCTGGTTCACCACTGCCACCCTCTGGTTCACAACTGCCACCCTCTGGTTCATCACAGCACCTCTGGTTCACCACTGCCACACTCTGGTTAACCACTGTCACCCTCTGGTTCAGCACTGCCACCCTCTGGTTCACCACTGCCACTCTCTGGTTCACCACTGCCACCCTCTGGTTCACCCATGCCACCCTCTGGTTCCCCAATGCCACCCTCTGGTTCACCCCTGCCAACATTTGGTTCATCACTGCCACCCTCTGGTTCACCCCTGCCACCCTCTGGTTCACCGCTGCCACCCTCTGGTTGAGCACTGCCACCCTCTGTTTCAGCACTGTCACCCTCTGATTCACCCCTGCCACCCTCTGGTTCACCCCTGCCACCCTCTGGTTCAGCACTGCCACCCTCTGGTTCAGCATTGTCACCCTCTGGTTTACCCCTGCCAACCTCTGGTTCATCACTGTCACCCTCTGGTTCATCACTGCCACCCTCTGGTTCACCACTGCCACCCTCTACCGAGAGCTTTTGTGACGCAGCGGCAGCACAAAAGATGCACCATGGTGCTGGGTATTAACAACGTGACGCATCTCTCTGTGAGATGCGTCACGTTGTAAAGCCCTGCGCCATCAGGAGGCGCTCCGACTCAGCCTCCTAAAAGTGGCTGAGTGAAATCTACATGATTTCACTCAGTCACTTTTAGGCCAATGCTGCGTCAAAACCCTTCACCTGCTTGAAGCAGGCGCAAGGCTTGATGCAGCATTGGGGAGATAGGGCACCCCCAGAGCATTGCAGGAGCTGCGTCGCAAGCGCGACGCAGCTCCAGCAATACGCTGCTTTTACGGCACAGATGCGTGACGCATCTGTGCCGTTTTTGCCACATGGTGCGCCGCATTGTAAATGCGGCGCACCATGGGTGGCGGAGCTGCGGCGCACAATAACTGGCGCATCCCTGGGGATGCGCCAGTTATTGTAAATCTGCCCCTATACATTTAGCCAACGAGGGAGCACTTACTGATTAGACAGTAGAAAGTACTCCAGTTGAGTAGAGGTATTGCACAAAAAGGTGGCATCTTCGTGGACAAACATGCAGGGCGGGATTCATTCTGCCCCCTATTAGACTTGTTTTTTTTGTACCCTTCTGCCCTCTGTTATACTCACTTTTTGTGCCCTTCTGCCCTCTGTAGACTCGTTTTTGTGCCTTTCTGCCCTCTGTTAGACTCGTTTCTCCCTTGTTTTTCTGCCCTTCTGTCCTCTGTTAGACTGTTTTTTTGTGCCCTTCTGAAAGGAAGAAAGAAAGAAAGAAAGAAACAGAGAGAGAGATAATGAGAGAGAAAGAAAGAGAGAGACAGCGAAAGAGCAAGAACGTGAAAGAGAAAGAGAGAGAGAGACATGGAAAGAGAGAGAGAAAGAGAGAAAGACACACAGAGAGGGAGAGAGAGAGAGAGGATGAGAGAGAGAAAGAGAAAGAGAAAGAGAGAGAGAAAGAGGGAGAGTGAGAAAGAAAGAAAGAGAGAGAGAGAAAGAGAGAGCGAGAAAGAGAGGATGTGAGAGAGAGAAAGGAAGAGAAAGAGAGGGAGAGACAGAGAAAGAGCAAGAAAGTAAAAGAGAGAGAGAGAAAGAGAGAGAGACATGGAAAGAGAGAGAGTAAGAGAGAAAGACACACAGAGAGGGAGAGAGAGAGAGAGGATGAGAGGGAGAAAGAGAAAGAAAGAGAGAGAGAGGGAGAGTGAGAGAGAAAGAAAGAGAGAGAAAGAGAGAGCGAGAAAGAGAGGATGTGAGAGAGAGAAAGAAAGAGAGGGAGATAGAGAGAAAGAGAGAGAGAACAACGGAGAAAGAAAGAGATAAGCAGAGAAAGAGGAAGAACTTGAAAGAGAGAGAGAAAGAGATAAATAAAGCAAGAAAGGAGAGAAAGAGAGAGATAGATAGAGAGAAAGTGAGAGAAAGAGAGGGAGAGAGAGAACGAGAGAAAGAAAGAGAGGCCGGATCTCTGAAGGGCTAGATTCCTGAGTTGCCCCTACAGAACATACAGCTTTTTATTTTTAGCAAAATGCATATGAAAATTGTGCTGTAAAGGTCTCTTTTAGTTTAACCCCTCCTGACAACTCAAAATGGGTGTATTTGCCATCCTCTCCCTTCTTCCTGTTTTTTTATATCTGTAAGTGCTTCCTGAGGAGGTTTAATTCCTGGGACAGGTGCCTTGTTGCCTACTTGTAACTATTCTCTGACCCTGCTTCAAGGGTCAGAGCTGGGTCAGAGAATAGTTGCAAGTAGGCAACGAGGCGCCAGGAAGCACTTAGCAGCAGGTGCACAAGTTGAAGTTAATTTCTTTCTAACCCTTTTGTAAAAGGTTACAAAGAAATTAGGTTCAACTTTTGCACCTGCTGCTGTAACCCTTGCTTGGCTGAAAATTCGTCCCCGCTGATTCGCGGATTTTACCGCGATTTCGCGAGATTCGCGGATCGCGAAATTGCGGAAAATCCGCAAATTCGCCTGCGAAACGGATTTTACGCCCACCCTTAGTAGACAGAGACGGGCAGAGATTACGTTAAACTGTTTCTGAGTGAGTAACGAGACAGAGCCAGTAACAGTTACATGTTAAGGTGTTTATTAAGCACACCTCCAGTATTGTGAACAATGTCCAATTGGACTTGGATTACATCACCCTGAAAGTATGGCAACAGGCATAGGTCTCTACTTCCTGCGTCCACGCGCTGCACGTGCATGTTCCCTATCAACACTGTCTGGTGTGTTGGACTGTTCCTGTGCAGCCCCGTGGCGTTCACTGCGCCTCCTGCACTCCGTGGGTGAGGGCGTAATGCTACCACGGCTGGTAGCCTCCTCACTGTCCCCCCCCTTCCATTGTGGCTACTTTAGCAGTCTGCAGGAGCTCTAAAGCTGAGGTCATAGACACCATCCCCCTGGCCACATCCCTGCTGCAATGCGCCATCTCCTCCTGCATGGCGATGGACCTGCGACACATCAGTGATGTTGCAGTGGCCAGCCGGTTCACAGACTTGGCATAGGCCTGGAGCCTCTGCCTCTCCTCCTGCGCCTGCCAAGACAGTCCTGCTCCAGCTGGCTGCAGAGGTTGTCCACAGAGGTCGCTACTCTCTCCATTCCCGCACACATGTTTTCTCCCATTGCACTGATGCCCTTTTCCATCCTGTGCATGTGCTTGTTCATGTGTGCCACCTCCCTGTGGATTGATTTAATCTCCCTCCATTGCAGGCACTGGACCTTCAGCATGTTGCCTTCCAGTCCAGCGAACACACTTTCACCCTGCTCGGATGCTTCTGGACTGTCCGGCCTTGCCCCGCGGCGTCTGGATGAAATGTGGGCGCCCTCGGATGGAGTACCAGCCCTCTCCCTGGTGGATCTCTCACGTATTGGACTTTGTTCGCCCACTGTGCCCTCCTCTGACGACTCCTCCATCTGCTGGAGGGTGGCCACGGCATGCCTCCTGCTTGACTGTGGTGGTGGGGGTGGTGTTGGTGATTGTCGCAGTGGGGACTGGGTGAGAGGGGATTGCGGACTTCCCTGGCGCTGTGGTGATGGCTGTGGTGGAGGATTTGATGGCTGTGATGGGGCCGAGCTTGGGGTCCCTGCAGGCATGCTGTCATCCTCATTTTGCCTCCCCTCTGGCCTGGCTGACTTGGCTCTGCTGCCCTCTGCTGCACTGCGAGATGACTCGCCTGTAATGACACAAATGTACATATACTCACTGCTCTGTCTGCAATTGAATTACATTAAACATCTTGCCTACAGAGCACAGTGATTGTCCTGACGTAGCCAATTACTTTACCATGCTTTTGTGTTTGCTAGCCTGACTGTCCTATACATTAGTTCACGCTGACTACATCACCCATGATGCATTGCAGGTAATCAGTAAGACATGGTGTGGAGTGGGAGCTCACATGCCACTATGGGGATTGGGGTTGGGGAGGGGGTAGCACAGCATGCATGCTTCTTACCTTGTTTTCTTGCTGCTCTGGCGGAGCTGTCTGCGTCTCCCACGCCACTCACACTCTCCGGCTGGATGGTGGACTCCACCATCAGTTCCAGTGGTGTTGGTACTGGGGCTCTGTTTTTTCCTCCACCTGTTTTGCCAGCCTGCCTCTGTCTCTCTGCCATCCTTAGTTTTGCTGTCTTCCTGAGGTCGTACCACCTCTTCCTGATGTCCTCTATGGTGTGCTGGGTCACACCTATGGCATTGATTTTGTCCCGAATGCCACTCCAGATTTGCCTCTTCTGTGACTCGGGCACTTGGTGGGACTGGGCTCCAAAAAGCTTGTGATAGTCTTGGCTGACATCCTGGATCAGTACCTCCAGCTCCTTGTCACTGAACTTCAGTTTTTTTCCTATCACCTCCCTCCTTCTCCCTGTCCTGGCTTGCCATTTCAATGCTTGATGTCTTGTTTTTGAATTTCTTGCTAGTAGCTGTGAGGCTCTGTTGCTGCTGGCTCCTCAGCTCACCTGCCTGCCTGCCTCACAGTGAGCTCCAGGTCCTGTGCACCTGCCTGGGTGTGGCCACTTCCTGTTTGGGAGGTAATTGGGTGCACAGGATTGGCTGATTCCACGAATTACGAATTTTTGAATTATCGATTCAGTATTTACCGAATCGGTAATGTATTCTGTAACTCCGAATCGGTATTTGTCTTTGGGTATTTTTATTTTTTTACCGATTCGTTCACATTCGGTATTTATTACTGAATTTTAACGAATCGGTAATGTTTACCGAATTTTTATCTACATCGCGTTTACCGAATGCTTAATACCGAATCGGTAAAATTCGGTATTAAGGATTCGGTATTCTTGATTTACCTACATATGGCCCTAAATATGTTGAAAAGGCTTTAATGAGTTCAGGACAACAAACCCCAGCAGCCAATTTCCCGGCAGCTCCATCCACCTCTCCCTATTGGAATCCAACAAGCTGCATTCCAATAGTAGAAGCTTACAGTCACCTAGGAACCCTGCTGCCTAGGATGCTTAGAACAAAACACTAGAACATAACATTACCTTTACAAATGAAATCTACTGATGATTGGTCTTAGCTTGGAATCGTACTGAAACTCATTTTAACGTCAGATAGGTGAAGTCTAATAACTATCTCCTGAAGATAACATAAAATAACATTTTAATGTTTGGTATTGCTGTTTGTTTTCCTCTTTATCATCTATTGATTCCTTAACCCAAACCATCACATGTACAGCCTAATTAGTCAACAAGTAACCTGTTCCATTCTGAAAAATATTTATAATCCATTTTCAAATGTATTAAGAAGAATCGTAGTCAAGCTTAACGAAGAGTATAAGCTTTATTAAGATATAGGTTACAACTCACCAGCACGACAGGAGCGTTCCGTATAGGTTGCTGGCTGGGTCTCAATCAATCATCAACTGTCAACTGTCAAAGGAGCAACTGTCAGCTGGCATTCTAGAATGCCAGCTGATGTCATGACAATGCATGCACGAGGGCAGGGACCCAAGTGGAAGGGGAGCCTAAAGGGGACAAAAAGTAGGAAAGAGAAAATTACGACACAACTCACAGAGAAAAACAAAGGTAGGGTCCGTTGCAAGGAGAAAGAAGCGCAGTGCGGCTAGGTTTGTTATTCACAAACAAAATATTTGTACTTGCTGGGTTTTACAACGCTTCGGCCATGTCTACTGATACATCCTGCTTCCTTTGCTGTATCCCCTTCTGGATTGTAATCTTCCTCTGACTCGATGGTGCTCTCTGCACCAGGAGGATCCATAGTATCACTATTGATTGGGTGTCCCACTTCCGCAATAACTTCCTCAGGATCCTGTTCTTCCTCTGAATGCAAGGACTCTCCACACCATGTGAATCATCCGAGCTACTAGTGCTTATGTCTCTGTATTCTCCAATTGAATCAATGTGTTCCTGCTCGGTGCCAACCTCAGTGCCATTGGTTTGGGATAGCACAGGTGTGCCGTTCTCTTCTTCATCCAACCCTGATCTTTCATTGAGCAACCAGTCAAAGTTGTCCTTCTTGTTAGTGTACTCATGTGCCTCGTATTGTGGTGATCTGGCAGCGCCCTGATTGTTTGCTCATCCGCCTCTACCTCCATCACTTCGGGCACAGGCAGAAAGCGCAAAGGCATGCCACACCCTCCCATCACTGAGCGGGCGGGATTACAAAAGACTTTCTCCACCACTAACGACGTGGTAAACCTATTTTGTCTCTTTCAACAAAGCCACTTCTTTTCACTCTCACACTGTCTCCTTCTTTGATGTTGATTTGTTTGCTCTTATGTTAAGCATCATATCTTTCCTTACATGCAGCTTGTGCCTGTTGGATGCTCTCCCTTACCACTTCACTAGACGACTCTGCTCTCCTGGCTGTTTTGAACCATCCAACATTGTCCTTTGATAAGGGTGTCCTGCCTCTCATAAAATCGAAAGGGCTGAAGTGTTTACTCTTCCCTGGTGCTATCATGTATGCCCAAATCCTTTTGTACACTTCCTTCTTCCAACATAGCCAATTGTTGTTTGCTAGTTGTATAGTGCCTTTCATTACTCCATTGAAACGTTCCACCGCACCGTTCCCAGCGTGGTGGTACACAGAAGTCATTTTGTGTTTTATTCCATTCCTTTCCATGAACTTCTTGAAGCACACAGAGGTGTATTGGCTGCCGTTGTCACTAACAATTGTTTTTGGTATGCCTTCCCTCATGAAAACGCCATGAAGGAATGTGACTATGTCCTGTGTCTCAACCTTGTGGCATACTTTATCTCTGACCACTTTGAAAAATGGTCCACCATGACCACTATGTATACCTGTTCCTCCTTGTACCATATGGGTCCCATAATGTCTATGCCCAGTCTCTCCCATGGCATACCAGGATAGTGTAATGGTTGCAGAGCGGGTTTCATTGTGACCTGAGATTTGTCAGAATTTTCACATTGGACACAGTTCCTCACTGTACGTTCTATTTCTAAGTCGCAGCCTAGCCACCAATACCAGCTCTTAATCCTGTTTTTTGTTTTGTTGATGCCCGGGTGTCCTACATGGAATATGTCCAGTATTATTTTCCTTAGTGTGACAGCTGGTATCACCTTGCCCTCTCTCAAAATAAGTTCGCCTTCCACAGACAATTCATTTGTGAGTTTCCAGAATGGTCTCAGCTCTTTTCTTATAGTCTTCTTGCTGGGCCATCCACCAACAATGAGTCTGTGCACTTCCTGTAGTGTTTCATCCTTTAGGTATGCATTAGTCCAGTCATCTTTTTATATGCTGGGGAATGCCTCATTGATGCTTGCCACGCAAAATTCGTCCTCCCTTTCCCCTGGATCCTCACGGTCTGGTAGGGGTAGTCTACTTAGGAAGTCGGCAACTACATTTTTGCCATTGGGCAGGTACTGCACATCATAATTGTAGTCTAACAGTCTCACAGACAAACGTGCCAGCCTAGGTGATGCATTGTATAATCCTTTTATGATGAATACCTTTGTGAGTGGTCGCATCATAAAGTGACCCTTTTTCCCCAGTTAACAGCCGGAAGTGTTCCAGTCCACACACACAAGCCAATGCTTCCCACTCAATTACAGAGTATCTTTCCTCCATGGGGGTTAGTGAGCGGGATGCAAACGTGATGGTCACTTACTTTCCTGTGCTTCTTGCCTATGTGAGGACTGCACCTACCTCTTCCGCTAGCATCTAGGGTGACAATGCTGCTTAGGCTAGTGTCGAAGCCTTGCAGGATCTGTGCCTCCCAAATTTCCTGCTTAAGGGCATTGAAACTCTCATTGCAACCTTGAGACTATTAAAACTTGTTTCTTGATTTTAAAAGTTGTCTAATGCTATATGTTTTTGTGGAAAAGTTTCTCACAAACTTAGAATAAAATTCCACCAGCCCCAAAAATGCTCTGAGTTCCTCTTTGTTCCGTGGAACTGGTGCATCTCTGATAGCATTGAGTAACTCGTTCTTGGGCTTTATTCCCTCAGGTGTGATTTCATGCCCTAGGTACGTGACTGTTTTTTCTGCAAACTTGCATTTTCTTTACTCTGCAGTTATTCTACACGCTTCCAAGATATTTAGAACACATAACAATTTTTGGTCATGGTCCGCCTGGTCTTTGCCCATTACAAGAATGTTGTCTTGAAAAATGAACACCTTTTTGATTCCTTTAAAAAGTTCATGCATGAACCTCTGGAATAATGCTGCAGCCGAAGCTAACCCAAAGGGTACCCTCTTGAACCTGTAACACCCAAATGGTGAAATGAAGGTGGTGAGGTGCCTGCATTCAGGGTGCAGAGGGACCTGATGGTATGCCGCAGCAAGGTCTATTGTAAAGAAAATCTTCATGCCTTTTGTCAGGGAGAGCATCTTATTTATTTTAGGGAGGGGGTACTGGTCAACCAGGATACTTTTGTTGAGATTGCGCAAGTCTATGCACAACCTCAATTTGCCGTCGGGCTTGCGGGCAACGACCAAGGGTGTGACCCACTCTGATGATTCCGTGGGTTCTATGATGCCTGCATCTTGTAAATTACTAATTTGCGTTTTCACCTCCTCCCTGAGTGAGAACGGAATGTGTCTTACCTTGTGTATGCATGGGTCAGTGGTTTTTTTTAGCTTTATTTTATGTTGAAATCCTTTCAACTTCCCTATGGTGCCGTTGAAGACTTTGGGGAACCTAGCCGGAATGGTGGACTCGCATAGATTGTCCTGTAGCATAACAAGTACGGGTTCTGAACTGTTGGGATTGAGAGTGATTCCTACTTTTCCTTGATCCTTCCATCCTAGTACAGTGGGACCCGTGGCAGAGATGTATAATTTACTGGTGGTAGTTCTGTCCTTGAAAGTGAACTCAAGCTCTCTACAACCTACCAGCTGAATGGGTTGCCCCGTAAATGTTCTTTAGGTGATATCTGGTGATTCCAAGAACTTACCTAGTTAATGTTGAAATCTCTCCCTCCATACATTTCTGTTGACAATAGTACAAGGTAACCCTGAATCCGCTGCTATCTCAATGCTCAATCCTCCAATGTCAACCATGCACAAAGGTTTTTTCCTATTACCTTTCTCTTGTGTGTCATTTTCAGATGCTTCAGTTACATTGAGCTCACACAGGTTGTACTCTGAGTCATCAGATGAATCCTGTTCATTTTCATCATTCTCCTCTACCAATTTTACGTTTGCTCTTACTTTCCTTTAACACACTTTTTGAAAATGCCCCACCATTTCACATTGTGTACATTTATTGTTCCGTGCAGGACATTTCCAGTCATTCGCTAAATGTCGATTGCTACCACAGCGATAGCATTTAAGTTCCGTAAAGGTTTTCGTTCCTCCTTTATTTCCAGTCTCTACATTTACACTGCTTTTATTAACAGTGTGTTTTTTCTTGCTGCCACTTATTTTCGCCACTACACTGGCTTCATCCGGTTTGCCTTTACCCTCATTTAGAACAGCTTTTGCACTTCTTCCTGTTATTTCTGCTTTTTAACTATCTCAATCACTTCTTGGAGGGGTTTCTCACCTTTGGCCCACAGTGCATCCTGTATGCTGGGATTTTCTCCACACATCACTATCTGATCTCTTATGAGATCATCATGCATGTTTTCGAATTTACATTTGAGCACCAAATTTTTAAGTACAGAGACGTAGTCCTCGATACTCTCTTCCTTCCCTTGCTTCCGTCTGTAAAATGTATGTCTTTTTACAGCAACACAGACAGTGGGCTTATAATAACTATCCAAGTCATCCATGGCATTAGGAAAAACATCTCCCTGTTCTCCTACTTGCACCGTCTTGTTAATGCTGTTATACACTCTCAGTCCACCAGCACCCAAGCAAATAAAGTAGGATTTTTTTTCACCTGCTGAAAGAGGTTCATCTGCCTTATCAAAGGTGGAGATATAGTTATTAAAGTACTCCCGCCATTCTTCCCACTTTATTTGAGGTTCCACAGATCGAGCTAAAAGTGATTGCGGGAGCGTCAAGTTATATTTGTTGCCAGTTGCCATGTTGTATATTTTGTCAAACCCAAAAGAAGCACAAGTCCGCTAGAATATACGAACCATGAACTATTCTACAGTCTTCTTATTGATACTCCAAAAGTGTGTAAAGCTCTGCTACTGTTGTGTTAAAAACGTAGAGCTCCAAGAGTAAGGCTAACCCCACTGTATAACTTTTTTTTAATTCTCCAATTTCCTTTGTTTTTCACTTGTTAAGTGCTCAATCAATCAATCAATCAATCAATCAATCATTCCATTTGTAAAGCGTGCTACAAACTTGTGAGGGTCTCAAGGCGCTGGGGGGGCGTGGTGAGGGGGGCTGCTACTGATCGAAAAGCCAGATCTTGAGAAGTCTTCTGAAGGCCAGCAGGTCCTGGGTCTATGGTAGGCTGGTAGGGAGAGTGTTCCAGGTCTTGGTGGTGAGATAGGAGAAGGATCTGCTGCCGTCGGTGGTTTGCCAGAAGCGTGGAACTGTGGCAAGGGTGAGGTTGGCAGAGCGGAGGCTGCGGGTGGGGGGTGTAGAAGCTGAGTCGGTCGTTGAGGTATGCTGGTCCGGCATTGTGTAGGGCTTTGTGTGCGTGGATGAGGAGTTTGAAGGTGATCCTGTTGTTGACGGGGAGCCAATGCAGGCCTCTCAGGTGGGGTGTCAAGTGGCTGCGTCGGGGGACGTCGAGGGTCAGGATCGTGCTAAGGCGTTCTGGATGCGTTGCAGTCGTCTCAGGAGCTTGGTTGTTGTTCCTGCGTAGAGGGCGTTCCCGTAGTCCAGCCTTCTGGTGACGTGGGCCTGGGTGGCATTTTTTCTCGTGTAGGAGGGGATCCATTTGAAGATCCTGAGGAGCATTCAATGGGTGTTGAAGCAGGAAGCAGAGACGGCATTGACCTGCTTGGTCATGGAGAGGGTGGAGTCGAGGGTGACCCCCAAGTTGCGTGCTTGGTCGGTGAGTTCTGGGGCTGTTCCTAGTGATGTTGGCCACCAGGAGTCGTCCCAGGCTGAGGGGGTAGGGCCGTGGATGAGGACCTCTGTCTTGTCTGAATTCAGATTCAACCTGCTGTCCTTCATCCACTCGGCAATGGCCTTCATTCCTCTGTGGAGGTTGGCTTTTGCGGTGTGGGGGTATTCGGTGAGGGATATGATCAGCTGGGTGTCGTCAGCGTAGGAGATGATGTTGAGGCTATGTTGTTGTGCGACCTGGGTGAGTGGTGCCATGTAGATATTGAACAGCGTCGGGCTGAGGGATGATCCCTCTGGAACGCTGCAGATGATCTCGGTGGAATTGGAGCGGAAGAGTGGGAGGCGGACGCTCTGGGTTCTGCCGGAGAGGAAGGATGTGGTCCAGGCCAGGGCCTTCTCTTGGATTCCGGCGTCATGGAGGCGTGCTGTTAGGGTGCGGTGGCAGACCATGTCGAAGGCTGCTGATAGGTCCAGAAGGATGAGGGCGGCAGTTTCTCCTTTGTCCATAAGGATCCTGATGTCGTCGGTGACGGCGATGAGGGTGGTCTCGGTGCTGTGGTTGCTGCGGAGGCCGGACTGGGATGGGTCTAGGATGCTGTTGTCTTCAAGGTAGCGGGTCAGCTATCTGTTGACGATCTTCTCCGTGACTTTCGCCGGGAAAGGGAGCAGGGAGATGGGCCGGAAGTTTTTGAGGTCGTTGGGGTCCGCCTTGGGTTTCTTCAGTAGGGCACTGATCTCGGAGTGTTTCCAGCTCTCTGGGAAGGTTGCTGTCTCGAAGGAGATGTTGATTGTTTTCCGGAGCTGGGGTGCGATGGCTGTGCTGGCTTTGTTGAAAACGTGGTGAGGGCATGGGTCAGATGGGGATCCGGAGTGGATGGAGTTCATGGTCTTGATGGTGTCTTCGTCGCTGACGTTGGACCAGGCGGTCAGGCGACTGGTGCGGGTGGTGGTCGCAGGGGTGGTGGCCTGGGCGGTGGATGTGGGGGTGGCGGTGTTGAAGCTGTCGTGGATGTTGGTGATCTTGCGGTGAAAGAAGGTGGCCAGTGAGTTGCACAGGTCTTGTGATGGTGGAATGTCGTTGGTGTTGGAGCTGGGGTTGGAGAGTTCTTTCACGTTGTTGAAGAGCTCTTTGCTGTTGTGTGCCTTGTTGTCTAGGCGGTCCTTCAAGGCGGTCCTCTTGGTGGTCCTGATGAGTTGGTGGTGTCTGCAGGTGGCATTCTTGTGAACTGTGTAGCTGTCTGGTATTTGGTCGTGGAGTCAGCTCTTCTCCAGCTTCCGACAGGTGCGCTTGGAGGTCCGGAGGTCTTCGGTGAACCATGCGGCTTTATTGTTGGTGTGATTGGTGGCGGGGGTATTGAGTGGGGCGAGGGTGTCGGCGCAGTTGTTGATCCTCTGTTTGAGGTTGATGGCGGTAGTGTCGGGGTCGGTGGGGTCGGCAGGTGGTCCCAGGGCGAGGGTGGTGGTCAGTTTGTCCTCGCCTCTGTATCTTGTGCTCCGGTGCAGCCTGCAGTACTCTTGTTTGCCAAGTGAAGAGATTATAGGTACCGGTGAATCTGCGATGGTTTCACAGATTGAGATGCATTCAACATGGTGGCAGTCATGTTTCCTGTGCATCAGGAGAAAGTCTGGACTGCCTATTTTTTTTACCTTCCAAGATGGCACCATTTAACGTGCTACATAAGCACGATGTCTAGCCTTTCTGCGCACTTCAGTTCTGAGGAGAAAGTTCTGATTTCAATAGATGCTGTGTTCATTCCTCACAGTATTTTTCAAGCCAGTTTTTTTCTTAAAGCAGCGCAACTCACTTCTTCTTCTTACATCCTCCTGTCGTCTTCTCATGATCACGTTGCTACATTCTTCATGTATTCCGTTCTTCAGTCGAAGGCACGGACAGCACCAGAATTCAATCTAGAGGTTTATCTTTTAAGGTAAACCTACCTTCGCGCTGATTGTAGTTCGGTAGAATGTTGTTGTGAAATCACAGCGGAGTGCTGTGGCCCATGATCAAGTAACAGTCTTGATTCATATGCTTGTAGCTATTACTGTGATTTTGCGTGGACTCCCTGGTGTGTTGTTGAGTTCAGCTTGTCGCCATAATTATTAAGAAGAATCGTAGCCAAGCTTAAAATGGAGTCTAAGCTTTATTAAGATATAGGTTACAACTCACCAGCACAACAGGAGCGTTCCGTACAGGTTACTGGCTGGGTCTCAATCAATCGTCAACTGTCAACTGTCAAATGAGCAACTGTCAGCTGGCATTCTAGAATGCCAGCTGATGTCATGACAATGCATGTGCGAGGGCACGGACACGCGTGGAAGGGGACGGGAGTCTACAGGGGACAATAAGTAAGGAAGAGAAAAGTATGACACAACAAAATGTACCATGTTTACGCATAAAATACAAGTAAAACCTTGAATAATCGTACTTGTATAAATAAAATGGATCATTCTCCATTCCTTAGGCCAAGAGTAAAAAGTTAGAGTTAAACTGAATGGAACTACACAGAAACTTGGAACATGATACTTGAATGTTACTAAAATTGTTTCTTTCTGTGCAACCACTTTGTTTTTATTTGAATCAGGCTGAATGTGCTCCATGCCTGCTGCAGAAATCTGTTTGCAACCAGATTCAAATAAAAGCAAATTGATTGCACAGAAATAAACAATTTCTGAAACATTCAAGTATATTGGTAATGATGACATTCTTGGCGAAGATGAGAGCACGGTTTCTGAAGACACTTCTTAAACAATGGTCAGCCCTAGCGATAGCCCATTGCCTTGCGGCCTGTAGCAAGTATCTGGTTGCAATGTAAACAGATTTGTGCGTTGGCGTTGAGCCCATTTAGCTACCTTGTAGCACAGGATGGGCGGAGTAAAATCTTATCCAAGTACAAAAAGTTTCAGCAGGGCATTACCCACCACCAGGCACTGCAAAGTGGAACACGAGGATTGGCATTTTAATTTAAAAGCGCCACCACAGTTCGGACACAAATTCCAGTACTCAAGCAAACATCAAGGTGGGTGATTCAAACTCCATTCTGTGATGTGTATACTATATTCCTGTGTATTTATTTTCCAATCCACAGACACCAATGACAAAGTGACTAATTAAACTTACTTTTACTTACCTGTGGAACTTAAGGCAGCCCAGTTGACTTGGCTGAGTTTTTTCAAATGTGTGCCGTAGGCCTGTAGCAACCAACCACTTATTAAATGTGTCACAAGAAAATAGGGGGGAGAGAGACTGCCTCCCCTCACCCCCATGCTGCCTAACATGATGTCACAAACACACCCTACAAGGAGGCCCCAAGTAACCAAAACACTGTGTCTCTCTGAGCCAATCCAGGCGCTGCTCCTGCTTTTACAGTAGCGCCAGTATTGGCTTGGGAATGGCAGCCTCACCACTCATTTCTGAAACCAGGGACTGCAGCTTTGAGTCACCCCCGCCTCCCTAAAGCGCAGGTTGAGATGCCTCTAGTGCAAATGTCGGACTGGCCAGAGAAAGGCAGCCTTCCAACCCGACATGCACAATTGGGACCAGGTCTGCACAGCGTGCTGCCTCTGGCTTGTACAGTACTTACTTGCCAAATACATGCCTGTCAATGTAAGCTCCACCCCCTTAGGCCCCGCTGTACTGGCATCTACAGGACCTGCCTCAACCACTCCTCCATAGCTGAAAGACTTTATGTTTAGTAGTTGTCTGCCCCAAAATATGAGTGGGGCAACGCCTCACACCCTAAGGGATGCACCGCCCCTGCAAGCCTTATGTGCCAGGTCCGAGAGGGAGCGTCCTCTGCTGTTGGCTCTTAGGATCCGTGGGGTGTCTCTGATTTAGAGGGAGGCAATTACTTGTTTTTAAAACTGCTGTGTTTAATCATTAATATTTTAAATAGATCACATTTTTAATTTCTCTTGTTTTATTCTCTCTTCAAAATATATACATCATCAGGCACATGCATCAAAAGCCAAAATAGCGATTTTTTATTTGTGAAAAATAAGGAATCGCAATTAGAAAAATCGTTATCCGGAATGCATGAAGCCAATCGCAAACTATTACCGATTCGCAAATGAACGCAAAAACTAATTGCGAGGACACAAATGCAAGGTGCAAAAACTGGAAACCCCAAATTGCAATATCGCAGTTAGCGAGATCGCTATTTGCGAAATCGCTATTAGCGCAAGTCGCAAAAAGAGTGTCGCATTGGAAGCAGGCTGATGATATCACAGCTAGGAAGTCATCCAGTCCATGCTTCATTCAGTGCACTAAGGAGGAGGCAGAGTACTGGAGTTGAGCTTAAACACTTCCAAATCTGTATCCAGCAACTTTGTGTGACACAAGATGGACAAAACAGCATCAAGGGAGAGTGCCACACCCAGGCAGAGGAAGATACAGTTAATTGAGAGAGAACTAGAATATCTCATTGAGGAGGTCAGCAGAAGTCATGACAAGCTCTTTGGTAAAATGTCTCTGAAAATGCCAGAGGCAGAAAAAAGAAAGATATGGCTGCGCATCAAGACCAAAGTGAATGCTGTGGGTGTCACACACCGCAGCATCGATGACTTAAAAAAAAGTGGTATGACCTGAGGATACGTGCCAAAGAACGCATTGCCGAAAGGCTGAAGTAGGCAGGTGCCACAGGAGGAGGACCATCAACTGCACCCAACAAGACAGCCATGGAGGACCTTGTGGAGGCAACATTCCAGCCTGAGACAGTTGTTGGAGTCACACAGCGGGACACATCCAGTGCAAGTACTCCACTAGGTAAGATGCATACAAACATAATCCTTTGCGTAATGTATAATCATGCACATACACCCAGGCAAATCAGTGTAGAGATCAAACTCCAGTTCTCGTTTTCCCTCATACAACCAATGCATCATGGGAGTTGTAGGCATGTCAGCCAAGTGGGCATTCCAAAGCAACAATGGCAAGCAAAACACACCAACACTGCATGGCAGCCAGTGTTTTCTGTCAGTGATTTAATGTGAGCAAAGTATGCCAAATGTAAAACAATTGTAGGATTAACCAAAATTAACATTGCACTGTTTCACATCACAGATGCAGCTGAGGCAGACTCTGAAGATAGTGACCGTCTCCACATATCAGAGACACCTGCTGAGACCGATGTTGAGACTCCAGTTTCCCCAGCATGCACACCACCCCACCACCAAAACGCAGGGCACATGTTCCCTCACTGCAGCCAATGGAAGCCGAGCTGACTCCTGCACCCACTACAGGGACCAACCAGCCTCGTGTTGCAACACCACCTACACCACAAGCACAGGTCCAACAGGGACAACGGCGCAGGTCCAGGGCCCGTATCGCTGCACATGAAGAGCAGGCTCCGAATATGTATGGAGGCGTAGAGTCCCAGATGTTACGCATGCAGCACCTGCAGGGAAGACACATGGGCTCAATTAATCTCCAGATATCAAAACTTGCAAATAACATCAGCACAATGACAGACAGTGTGCGTGAGGTGACCATAGTGGTTGCTGAGGGTAATAGGCAGACAAACTCGAGCCTACAGGAGGTCACCCGGGCGCTGCTTGCGGGAAAAAGCTCTAAGCGGAGAAGGCATTGCCCGAGCAAGATCCCCATGTCAGCCAATACAAGGGCCACCAAGAAGCTCTGCAACACCACTGCGCTATTGGCACGGTGCTCCGTGGCAATGCAAATAGATCTTGGACATTTCTGTGTGGATGTTGCCAGGGCCCTAGGTCAAGTGACCACTGCTGTGGAACATATCCAGGCCGGGACTGTGGGTGGCATCACCTTGACAAGGGAGGAGGGGAGTGAAGAGCCTTAGTAGCCTGTCGTTGCCAGAGACCACGGCCAGGAGGCGCAGTGCGGGCAGCACCACATCTTCAGTCACACATCAAGGTGATTTAGCAGAAGCATTCTCCTTTTGCGTTGGGCTGCTGCATGGATATTCATTCTCTTTGCCATCATGTAGAGGGCTGCCATTGTGAAAGGCATCAGGGGTGTCCTGAGTCAGTTTTAAAGGGTTTCTGATTAGAGGCACCTGTGCGATTTTTTTTTTTTTACTTTACCACCTGATTGTGATTCCCCTTATTCTGCACTTGCTAAATAGGGAATTTCATGGTATTCGCTAAATGCGATTTTCCATGCATTGCGTTGCGATTCTTTATTTGCTAATCGCAATTTGCAGTTGCTGTTGTATGTGTCGCTGTTAAGGATTCGCAATGTTGCTTCTCGCTAATTTTGCGGTAGGTATTTTTGCGATTTTCTTGCATTTTCGGTATTTTGGTTCTCGCATTGTAAAGTGTTGTTTTGCGGTCGCTAACGATTCTTACCGATGACAATTTTTGCAAGATTATTTATGCTTGATGCATGGGCCAGCATATCCTTTATAACTATATCTTATATTAGTTTCTTGTCACCATATATACAATGGCACTACTTTTATTCACATCTGGCTTCATAGATTTGTATGACCCACTTGTGGGACACCCCCGCGCCGCACGGCCACCAGCTGCTGCGTGTGCCCCTCTGCTCTGCTGTGCCTTACTGCCTCGGCGCCGGCCTCGCGGCCGCCTTGCGTCTCCCCTTGTGTTTTGCCCCAGCTGTTTTTGCCGTAATTTGTGCTTGTTTTTTGTGATATTTTATTGTGCTCTGCTAACGTTGTTTTCCTCCTGTTCTCGATCTGTTTCCCCCCCCATCAGGGCCTGTAGTATTATTATTGTTTGTTCACTCAGCTCCTTCCCCTTTTCCCGCCGTCCTCGCCGCTCTCCCTCCCCGCTTCCCGCCACCGCCAGTTGCCCCGCCCCTTTCTCTTCTGTTCCCTCCCCGCTCCCGCCTCCCAGCTGCTCCGCCCACCCGCGCACTTCGCCTTATATGGCGACCGTGCGAACGCGCAGCGTTGACGCGCAGCGGGCGCGCCGATTGTGCGCCGAAGGCGCGCCAAAGGTAAGCCCGTCTGCGCCTGGACCGCGCCCAGTGCCAGGACCCCTGGCCCCCACCGACGGAAGCCGACCCGACGAACCTACAACGCCGCCGATCTCATCGCACTCAACACCGGCCGCATCCCAGGATGTCATCGAGCTGCCCCGAAGCACACCCACGGACCCTTCAGCTGCCCCGCCTGCAAGTTCACCTGCATCCGGACCTACCCTGCACCCGCCAAGCCGAACACCAGCAGCAACCACCTCAAGTGCATCCTGCTCAACACCCGCTCCGTCCACAGACACGCCGTAGAACTCTGGAACCTCCTCGACACCACCGCCCCTGACGTTGCCTTCCTCACCGAGACCTGGATGAACGCCTCCTCAGCCCCAGACATCGCCATCGCCATCCCAGAGGGCTACAAGATCATCCGGAGGGACCGCACCGCCAACCAGACGGGAGGAGGCATCGCCATCATCCACAGGGACACCATCCGCATCACGACCAACACCGACGACACCCTAACCACCGCTGAACACCTGCACTTCCAGATCCACACCGACCCAAAGACCACCCTCAGAGGCACCCTGATCTACCGACCCCCGGGACCACGTACACGATTCCGCGAGGACATCGCCGACTTCGTCAGCCCGCATGCCCTCCCCTCCGCCGACTACATCCTCCTGGGGGACCTCAACTTCCACCTGGAGAACAACAGCGACCGCAACACCATCAGCCTGCTCGACAACCTCGCCAACCTCGGACTCAAGCAACTGGTGACCTCCCCCACCCACCTCGCCGGACACACACTCGACGCCGTCTTCTCATCCAGCAAAGACGTCACCTTCAGCCACGCAACAGGACTCCACTGGACGGACCACAGCTGCGTCCACTTCACCTTCAAAAGAACGACGATCCACCACCACCAGCAACAGGTTGCCCGAAGAAGCTGGAACAAGATCACAGCCGACCAGCTCACCGCTTCCCTGAGCCAGCACCCTCCCGCCAGCTCAGCGAACCCCAGCCAGGCCGCCGACAACCTCACGAAGTGGATCAACAACTGCGCAGACGAACTCGCCCCTCTGAGAACCCCACCCAGCGGACCCTGCAGCAGAAAAACACCATGGTTCACCGACGAACTCAAGAGCTCCAAGAAGAACTGTCGAGCCCTCGAGAAAGTCTGGAGAAGGGAACCAACTACGGACAACATGACCACCCTCAAGCGCGCCACCCGGAAACACCACCAACTGATCCGCGCCACCAAGAAAAATACATACAAGGACCGGCTGGACAACAACGCACACAACTGCAAGGAACTCTTCAACATCGTGAAAGAGCTCTCCAACCCCAACGCCGGAAACAATGACATCACCCCGTCGCAAGACCTCTGCAACTCCCTCGCGTCCTACTTCCACAACAAGATCGCGGACATACACAACAGCTTCAGCAACCAACCAACGCAAGCCACAACCGCAACAACGCCACCCACCACCACCCTCCGCACCTGGACTCCGATCAGCATCCGCACAATGAACTCCATCCACTCCGGATCTCCGACTGACCCCTGCCCTCACCACGTCTTCAACAAGGCCGACGCTGTCATCGCACCCCACCTGCGGGACATCATCAACACCTCCTTCGACACCGCCACCTTCCCTGAGAGCTGGAAGCACGCCGAACTCAGCGCTCTTCTCAAGAAACCCACAGCAGACCCCACCGACCTCAAGAACTACCGTCCCATCTCGCTCCTCCCGTTCCCGGCCAAAGTCATCGAGAAGACCGTCAACAAACAGCTGGCCGCCTTCCTCGAGACGAATGGATCCCTCGACCCCTCACAGTCTGGCTTCCGAGCGAACCACAGCACCGAGACCGCCCTCATCGCTGCCACGATGACATACGAACTCTGATGGACAACGGAGAAACAGCGGCCCTCATCCTCCTGGACCTCTCCGCGGCTTTCGACACTGTCTGCCACCGCACCCTAGTACAGCGCCTCGGCAACATCGGAATCCAGGACAAGGCACTGGAATGGATCACCTCCTTCCTCGACGGAAGAACACAGAGAGTCCGCCTACCACCGTACAAGTCAGAGGCCACCAAAGTCATCTGCGGCGTCCCCCAGGGATCCTCACTGAGCCCCACCCTCTTCAACGTCTACATGAGCCCCCTCGCGGCCATCGCACGCCAACACAACCTCAACATAATCTCCTACGCCGACGACACCCAGCTGATCCTCTCCCTGACCAACGACCCCACCACCGCCAGAGCCAACCTGCACGAAGGGATGAGAGATGTAGCCGAATGGATGATGACCAGCCGCCTGAAACTGAACTCGGACAAGACGGAGGTCCTCATCCTGGGCTCCTCGCCCTCCGCCTGGGACGACTCCTGGTGGCCCCCCGCCCTGGGCACCGCACCCAAACCGACGGACCACGCACGCAACCTGGGCTTCATCCTGGACTCCTCCCTCTCCATGACCAGACAAGTAAACGCCGTCTCCTCGTCTTGCTTCAACATCCTGCGCATGCTACGTAAGATCTTCCGGTGGATCCCCACCGAGACGAGGAAGACGGTCACCCAGGCCCTCGTCACTAGCCGACTGGACTACGGCAACGCCCTCTACGCCGGAACCACCGCCAAGCTCCAGAAGAGACTCCAGCGGATCCAGAACGCCTCGGCCAGACTCATCCTCGACATCCCCCGACGCAGCCACATCTCCGGACACCTGAGAGATCTGCACTGGCTCCCGGTCAACAAGAGAATCACCTTCCGTCTCCTCACCCACGCGCACAAAGCCCTACACGACCAAGGCCCGAGCTACCTCAACAACCGGATCAACTTCTACACTCCCAAGCGCCTCCTCAGATCAACCAGCCACGCCCTCGCCGCCGTCCCCCGCATCCGAAGAGCGACAACAGGAGGAAGATCCTTCTCCTACCTGGCTGCCAAGACCTGGAACTCACTCCCGACCGACCTGCGCCTGACCCAAGACCACCTCTCCTTCAGGAAGAAGCTCAAGACCTGGCTGTTCGAGCAGTAACGGCACCCCCCCCATCCCAGCGCCTTGAGACCCTACGGGTGAGTAGTGCGCTCTATAAATGACTTGATTGATTGATTGATTGAATTAAAGTGAGATGTCTTTGCCTCCTGTTTCGGGTTTTCATTATTTCTCTGACAATCCGATGAGGTAAAACAGTTAAGCCGAAAGGGCTATGGATGTCTATGCCAGAACTATAAGATAATCTGGGCATTCAGTGGGGAAAGTGGGACAAGTTCCATCATTGGTGCCCTTTCTGTGCTAATACCAGTCCACTGTCTCTGCAGCGGGTACGAATCTGTATGAATAATATGAGTTTGGGTCAAATGTACAAAATACTAATTTTGTATTTCCTAAATAGCAATTCCTTAGAAATCGCTATTTAGGAAATGCAAAATGATAGGTACAAAAATAGCGATTCCCTCTTAGCGATTCCTACAGAGTAGGAATCACTATTAGGAAATTGCTATTTAGGTAATACCAAACCATTCGTTCATATGGGCCTAAAGGCCCATATGTACGAATGATTTAACATTTCCAAATTTGAGATTTCCTAACAGGAAATCGTAAATTAGGAAATGCTGAAGCAAGGGTGATGTGCAGCCTTAGGCCCCCTTGCCGTACCCCAAAGAAAGTGGTGAACATGTCAAGCACGCAAATGCCATAGGGGCATGAGTGCACTTTATTGCACTTTAAAAAATCATTTTGGAGTGTTTTTTTTAAATTTCAATGGTTACCATTTACTTTAAGTCGATTGTAATAGTATTTCCTAAATGCCCAATTCGTATTTAAGAAATGCTATGTACATGTGCGTTGGAAATCGCAAATAGGAAATCCCTATTTGCAATTCACTATTTGGTAGAAATCGTGTTTTGCGATTCCCAACCCACCTTTGTAAATGGCAAAAGGCTATTTAGCATTTCTTAATGGGTCTAAATAGCGATTCGGTCTGTTAGTAATGCTAAATAGCTTCGTATGTCTGGCCGTATGTGCCTTGATTGTGATTCATCCTTCGGTTTGGGAAAATGTCCACTCTTCTTTTTTGCAACTATTGCACCTCTGCTTTCTCTGTGACTGAGTCTGAGAATCATTGAGACGTCCTGATCAGACACGAGAATCATTGAGACTTCATAATCGAACATGAGAATTTTCGAGACTTCATGTCCCAGTGTAATAATCAACTAGACTTCACAAATATCTTCAACTTTGAGTTTGTATTTTTCAAGACAGTTCTCTTCGCAGGGTATTTAACTAGCTACAAGAATCACACACCAAAAGAAAAGTGGCGACGAGGATGGGATTTCTTGTGGTAAAAAAAAGGTACACGGTAATAGGTTCAAGTTTTATTCAATACAGCCCCACAGAGAGTGTGCTTCAGTTAGGCTCAGGAGAGAATGGTGACAGTTGGGAATAGGGGCAGAGGAGAGGAGGCATTGGAATGTTGGGAGAGCCAATGGGAGAAGGTGTACATAGAGGATGCTCTCGCGCAGGAGAGTGGAGGCAGTTACTGTCATGCGCTGGCAGAAGCACGTGACATGAATACAAGTTGATTACAACAGAGACCATCCACACAGCCACCATTGATGATATCCTCATCCTCCTTGATCAAGGCCACACTGCCCTCATACTACAAGACCATTCAATAGATTTCTCTAATGTAGTATCCTTCAAATCTAATAATTTCTCTTGATTTCTTATAATATTTGTTCAGTTTATCAATTGATGCAGCTATGGCAATTTCATAGACATCCTCTTCCTCATCGTCTGATCCTGCATCAGCATTTCTCTCCTCCAATATTGGTCTAGGAAGCGTCTTTAATACTATCCTTCCTTCTGCCCCCAAACTATGTTTTAATTTAAGATAGCCAGTTTCCTTTTGGCTATGTACACATCTCCTCCTATTGCTTAAAGATGGGTGGTAAATGACTCTTTCCAGTCTTCACAGTCCATGCAAGTAGGACCAGGCTCTTGCAGAAATGTGAGCGGTGGAGGTATTGACTGTGTTGCCATTGTTACCTTTAATCAGTAAAGTATGTTTATGATAATAATAATTGCTCTGCAATACAGTCAGTTAATAAATATCAATTCCCAGGTTACCAAATTGATTGAATTATTACTAAATTGAAGTAGAAAATTAAGCTGCAATTTACAATGTGACTACAGGAAACGGAATTCCAATTTACCATCTGAGGATAGGCGGTGTGCCTAGCACCGATCTTTTAATCTTCTCGTAGCATGATTGTCATCCAGAACGATGATAATCTTCACTGTCTCCACCAGCCGTGAAGATGTGTCAGTTTCACGCACTACGATTAAAAAAAAAAAACGGACTGCTCCCATTTACACAAAGGCTTTGGAAGATACTTCCTCCTTATTAAAAATGGCGGTTCGATCAACGCGGGGTCACGGCCAACATGAGGTCATGCACAGTCAGCATACGGCAGACGTCCGAGGCACACTCGCCTGTCAGAACACTTCGCTCCTCGCAGCACCAGAACATAGGAACTCACCGAAGATTCCCCTGCATGACTTCATCCACTTGTGATGATTCAAAATGCTGCTACTACAACGTTTCACCTGCTCCAGACATTGGTAAAATTCAAAAGTAAGCTCTCTTACTTGTTGCTTCTGAATAGACTTTACTGTGGAAGTCTACGTATGTTACTCACACTGCTGATTCAATGGCGGCCGGGGGTCTCCATAATGTTCCAAGAGTTTCTCCAAGAGTTAATTCTGTTTTTGTGTTGGCAGTTCTACCGGCAGGGCCGGCGCTAGGCATGGGCAGCATGGGCGGCTGCCCAGGGCCCCGAGCTCAGCCCATCAACAGGGGGCCTCGCAAAAGTGTTTCTCCACCAGCTTTGCGCCTTCGGTGAGCACTGCGTGGCCCAGGGAAGGGCTGCCTCTCCCCTGGGCTTCGCAGGCATGTGTAGGAATAGGGTAAGAGGCCCCCCTCCCCGGTGCCTCGCAGCACTGGGCAATGGCTGTTAATCCCCAGGGAGGGGGCCCCTTTTCCCCAGGGCCGTGCAGCCCACATGTAGCGCGAGGCCCGTCTGCATTTGCATGTTTGACCTATAATTGGGGACAGGGTCGGATTACGAAGGCAAGCAGTCGGGTATTGGCCGATGGGCCGGTGCTGAAAGGTGTGACATGTGGGCTGGTTGTTAAAGGGCCTCAGCTTTATTCCTGCCTCCCAGGCCATCACACTTCTGGCTATGGTGTGCGGGGCGAAAGTGTTAAGCGTGGCAATATGCCGTAATTGTGGCCAGTTATTGCTCTATTGTGTCATTCTTCCCTCAGCCCCCCATTGGAGCCGGCAAAAAAAGTGTCTTGCCCCATACGGCTCCCTTGCCAGGCAATGGTGGGTGGGGTCAGGTGAGAGTATGCAGGGGGCGTCACTGAGGGAGCAGGTTTTTGACTATGGATAATTGACACCTTAGTCTTCAAGGTAGCAGCAGTAGCTGTGCCCTTTTTCTTGACCCCCCTCCCCTGCAAGTTCATCACCCTGAGGATATGGAGGGCTGAGGAAGAAGTGAACTACGATAAGCCTTCCTGGAGGGTGTGGGTGTATTTACATGGGCCTCGCAGTGAGATAACCTTTGTTAGGCTTTTATTAAACTAGAGAGGATGTGGCGTTGTGTCCTAAGCTGCCTATATTGGCAGTCAGAGACCAGGTTCTAGTTCCAGCATCAGCTCAACATCCTGTCATTTTGGGCAAATCACTTAATCTCACCAAATACTAAAGTAAAAATACATTTGATCTTGTGCAGTGTAAATGTTGCCCATGTAAATCACCCCAATGCCCTAGCACCGAGTTCACCTTATGTAAACAATAAAAATCACGGACCAATCGCAAAAAAAGTCATTTTTTTTACTCAATTCCAGCTATTTTAATGCACACTAACTGCCTGATCTGCTCACACTGCAACGACAAGGAGTTTAATCCCCAAGCCATAGTTTCCACTTGCCTTGAGTTTGCTTTGTGCTCAATGTGTCGATGTATGCGTATAGCACCGTATGTAGATTTGCATATACACCTGGCACATAGCACTCCATGCATTATCCACATTGGCCTTTGCTATTCTCCAACTATGTATTTTAATAAAAATAAAACATGAACAAAAAGTCGGAATGCTTGTTCTTTACTTTGCATGTTTGTTGCCTCTGAGTAAAATTAACTGTGTTTTTTTGGTGAGACAGTGTAGGAACAGAAACTGTCTATGAAGAGAATGCTGCAAAGCATTCAAAGCAAAGAGAAAATAAAACGGCAATTTATTTATGTTATAAGATTCTACAACGGCCAGAGCATGATAATTAGAGAGCACTATTTATATATAAATATCAATATTATTTTTAACATGTCTTATCTGTCTTTGTTTAACTATTAGTCATAGTTATGTAAAGCAGCTTAAGAACATATTTTAAAGTGCTTTCAACATGGCGGCCGCCCGATACCAGCCCGGGCTAAACAACAAGGATGAGGAGCGGAGCCTGTGGCGTCCTGCCGGGGGCGAGCCTGACAGGCGCTGAACACCCGAGCGGTATGTAGGGCTCCTACCGCGTCCCCCGCTGCCACCCGCCGGAGTGGAGCGGCGCTGGTTGATTCCTCTCGATCCCTGCCTGGGACCCAACATGGCGGCCGCCCGATACCAGCCCGGGCTAAACAACAAGGACGAGGAGCGGAGCCTGTGGCGTCCTGCCGGGGGCGAGCCTGACAGGCACTGAACACCCGAGCGGTATGTAGGGTTCCTACCGCGTCCCCCGCTGCCACCCGCCGGAGTGGAGCGGCGCTGGTTGATTCCTCTCGATCCCTGCCTGGGACCCAACATGGCGGCCGCCCGATACCAGCCCGGGCTAAACAACAAGGACGAGGAGCGGAGCCTGTGGCGTCCTGCTGGGGGCGAGTCTGACAGGCGCTGATCACCCGAGCGGTATGTAGGGCTCCTACCGCGTCCCCCGCTGCCACCCGCCGCCACCCGCCGAGACTCTGCGGTCATTCCAGGGGCACTCCAGAAAAGGGCAGGTGATTGACGGCGGCGCCCTCTGCTGATGACGGCGCCGCCTCGTGACCATCCCCACTTACCTGCTCCGGGGGCCATACATCCGTTCTCCGCCACAGACGGGCCTGGGCCCGAGGGCAGTGATGTGCCCCCCCCCTTGCTGACCACGCTGTTTCGCGCCAATGGTGCCTGACTCCAAGATGGCGCCCTTGGGGTCACGCTTCCTGCGACCGGCGGACACAGGCTCCAGGGTCATGAACACATGCCAGGGAGGATGAACTCACACGCAACTCGCCGGGAGCCAGCGCGACCGCATCCATAGCGCCAACACGATCTCCCCCCCCCCCACACGCTCAACGCCACCACCCACATTATGCTTAACTGGGCTCTGGTGAGAGGCCCCTCCTTCCCTTTGCTTCAAACTTTGCTGCCCTCCATCTCTGCCTGGGCGCCTGTGGTCTCTCTCCCCTGACCCTCCTCTGGTCTCCGGATTGATCTCCTCTGCCCCAGCTCCTCTTGAACAATGAGGCTGCGACTTTGCTACAGACTGCCTTTCTCCCCCTGGACCTGCTGGCTGTGCCAGCCCTCTTCCTGAGCTTTCGGACATGGACCTCCGTGCTCCCCGCCATTTTCTCTGTATGACTTGCCTCTTCTTCTAACTTTCTCTTCCGCCTTTTTAGTGATCGCCCACTGACCTTTCGACTTTCCTATTGTCTCTCCTGTTGCCTCTGACACACTCCTCACTGTCTTTTTCATCACTCTCTGCTTCCCTCTCTCGTTTATCCCACGTGCCTGCCTTCTCTGTGACTCTTAGAGTATATTCAGTCCTTTCCCTTCCCTATGTATATAGAGATAGCTCTAATCACTAGTATATGTTGTAGAACGTTGTGCTCTCCACCATTCCTATGTGACTCTTAGAGTATATCCAGTTATATCCCTTCCCTATGTATATAGAGATAACTCTAACGACTAGTCTCCCATTTGATTGTTTAGAGTATATCCATGTCTATCCCCTCCCTTTGTTGATAGAGATATTACTAGTTTAGGCCTAGAGTATATCCATTTGTATACCTTTTTGTAACACTTGTAATCCTAAATCCGTATGCTTTTAACTGGTTCTTTTGTAATGCAAAATTTTTGCAATCATTTTACGCATGTAACCTTCAGTCCTTATGTTGTCCACTGGATCCTATGTAAAGCGCTCTGACACCTTCGGGTAAAGTTCGTTATCTCACGTGCCTGCCCTCTCTTAGAGTTTTTCCAGTCCTTTCCCTTCTCTATGTATATAGAGATAGCTCTAATCACTAGTATATGCTGTAGACCGTTGTGCTCTCCACCATTCCTATGTGACTCTTAGAGTTTATCCAGTCATATCCCTTCCCTATGTATATAGAGATAACTCTAACGACTAGTCCCCTATATGACTGTTAGAGTATATCCTTGTGTATCCCCTCCCTATGTTGATAGAGATATTACTAGTATAGGCCTAGAATATATCCATTTGTGTATCTTCCTTGTGTACGCATGTAATCCTAAATCCGTATGTTTTCAACTGGTTCTTATGTAAGTCAAAAATATGCAAATCTGTTCCTCCGAATGTAACCATCAGTTCTTATGGTTGAAACTGGGTCCTATGTAAAGCGCTCTGACACCTTCGGGTAAAGTTCGCGCTATATAAAATCGCATAAATAAATAAAAAATAAATAAAAATACGTTGACTGTTTACATACTGATCAGAGAAAAAAATAGAGACTTCCGCATTTTTCTTAATTTTCACACCGGCCAGGATATTAAAATACAGGTCATGTCAGTAAAAAAGTCAGCCAGTTGGCAACCCTAGCCAAATCAGGTAATGTGGCCCTTGTGCCATTTTATTTCACCTAGCCCGCCTGGTCTAAATGCAGTGCTTCTAGTTTTCACCAATCTTTCTAATTCTAGAGGCTTTAAAGTGCTTAGGTTACCAAACATTTCTCTAAAGAAAGAGTCCAATGAGACTAATCAAATGATGTTTTCTGAAAGAGCACGACCTGCAAATGTGGGCCACTTTTTAGGGACTGACCGGGCCTAATTGCAATCCCAATCCGACCCTGATTGGGGATGCCGTCCACTTCCCACCCCAGTGCCAATTAGCACGCATTTTGGGGCCTGACAGTTGTAATGATTTAGAAAGACAAGCAACTCTCACTCTTTCAGATGCTGATGAGCTGTGAAAGAGATGCTGGTCAGTGGCAGAAAGGAAGGCATTGTGGCACACGAGGGGGGCATGCACCATGCAGGGTCAGGAGCACATTCCGTAATTTAGATGCCAATATTTTTCAATCTCTGAGTTCCAAAGAGCTCTCTCAGTCCAGGGGCTGTGTGTCAGGTCAGATAAAAATGTTAAGTGTTTTGCAAATGTTTGGCTGGCTCCACTGGTGGAGAGTTCATACTACTCCTCATTTGTATGAATGTTAGGCGGCGTCCCCAAAGCTTTGAGGGGAAAAAAAGTTACCTTTTAATTAGTAGTTACGAAAAAACTTGATTGTGAAAAATTATGTCTATTTGAGGAGTACCGCGTCTAGTAGTTTAAGCCATAGGCTACGTTTTACAACTTTTTTTTAAAACAAATCTATGGAGAGAAAAACATTGAATGCAAATATATAAAATACAAATATTGCCTACCCCAAGTTAAGCCCTTGAGTATATTCCCATTTTTAATTGGCCTATTTGAAATGTATACAAAGGGAAGATTTTACAAAAAGTTTGTAGCCTAAACTCTGCTATCCCAGTACAAATTCTTAGGCTAGAGCTTGGACTCCATCACCCATGTTCAAGCACTGGCTAATGTGATTTGTTGGGGGGTACAAGGTCCTTAACTCCCTTTGCTGCTAGGCCTTTCCCCCGTGCTAAGCCTTTTTTTGGCCATTTGTTGTAGTTTGCGTTTAGGCCCGTAACTTTGTGCATGCAAGGGGAAGAACCACCCTCCCCTCGGCCTTACAGCTCGGGCTCATCGTGGGGGGTCCACATCTTGAAGCCATGGTGTAGCACTGAAAGGCCTTGCAGAGATACCCTCTCCCCTGGGCCTCATAGCCATACTTCAGTGCTGATAGGCCTATGGGTCTATCCTAATCCTCTCAATGCTACACCATGTCTGAGAGGCACAGGAGAGGGGCGCACATTGTGTGGGCCCCCACCCCTGGGTCCAATTAAATTTTTCTCCTAGTGCTGGACTCTGGCCCTGTGTACATGTCTCTACCACAGGAATAGCAATCGGTAATGCAGCAGGTGGCGTGGCACCAGGCTCAGGCATATTAAGAGCTCAATGTTCCCATATTATGCTTTACTGTACTGTGCAGCCAGTGGACGAGGGTGAGAGATGCTTTCACTTTGCACCATGGCACCACTGGTGTGCTACAGCCCTCTCTTTCGTGGGCCTCACAGCCATTTGACAGAGCCGTGAGGCCTGCGAGAGGCCTACCTCCCATGGGCATCACAGCCATGGTTTGACACTCACAAGAGGAGGCACCCTCCTATGAGATAAGCAGCACTGGAAGATGGCTATGAGGCCCATGGATCCTCTCTCAGGGGGTGTAGTTAACAATAGTGCAGCAGGTGCAGTGGCATCAGGGCTCTTTCTTGCATCACGGTCCATGACAACATTACTATGTCACTGGTTCCTTCTCCCTTGCACTGCCTAGCCATGATCCAGTACTGCTGTGCAGCTCACGGAAGGCCTACCCTCCCCTAGGCCTCACTGTCATTGTCCAATGCCGAGAGACAGCACAGATTCATGAATTCCATGCTTAGGGCAAGAGGCAACATCTGAAGGGCATAGCTATTAATAGTGTAGAAAATGCAATGGGACCATGGTCTTGTGGGGTTATGTGTCCAATGCACCCAAATTATGGCTGTAGTTTACTGCTTAGTCAGTGACCAGAGGGTAGTGGGGAGTCACAATTTGCCTTGCTTGCACGACGGCTGGCCTGCTTTCCTACACCTTGCAGCCATGATCCTGTTCTGCGATGTCCAAATGTCATTCTCTCCCTTGGGCCTTATGTTTTTTACTATATGTGTTGTGTTTTACACTTAACATAATTCTGGCGAGTAAAGAGCCTACACACGGAAAAGATTGTCCTACGTCTCTTAGCGTGTGCGTGTGGGATACTGGTGAGAGAGAGGATTTATGTTAAAACAAATTACGAAGTATTAATGTCATCCTAAGGTAGCACAATAATGGCACATAAAGATAAGGGAGCCTTTTGAAATTTGCAATTATATCCATAGTGAGTGAGGTTTTCTCTTGTGTCATTTTATATTTTGAATGATTCCCGCGCCTCATTACCTCACAGGATCTCCCCCCTGTATGAGGCAGAACTGGAAATTGTATCATGTACAGAACGAGAAGCAGAAACATAAAATGCTAAAACTACCATTTTATGTTTCTGCTACTCATACTGCGAGAAAGCAGAAGTGTTTGGTTGGGGGCAGGCGGGTCTGCTTTAGGGCAGGGGAGGAGTCCCTTGCCCTCTGCTAAGGGCCCTGACTGTTTGGTCATGCACACTCTGGCCTTTCTCCATGAAGGCACCAATGCACCCTACATGGAGAAAATGGCCTCCCTATAGGTGCCTGGCTGGTCGGTGTCCCAACCAACCACAATGCTGCCATTGCAGCGTTGTGATTGGCTTAGGGGAGGGAGGCTGCCTGCTTCCTGTTCCTGCCAGAGGCAGGAAAGAAAGAGAGCAGGTCAGGAGCAGAGATGACGCGAGACCTGGGAAAGTACGTTTATTTTATTTTTAAATTACCCCCCGCGCGCGAACCTCTGTGGGACCTCCCACCCACGAGTCATGCTAGCCGCGACAGGATTTTACATGCAAATTAGAGGGGCCTCACATCTTCCCTTTCGCCCGGGGCCCCAGAAGTTCTAGGACCGGCCCTGTCTACCGGCACTGATTTAGAAAAGAAATCACTTCAAGTACGTTGTCCACGAATCCCTTTCACATTAGCCATCCCATCCTCGTCGCCATTTTTGTGAAGCACGGACTCATTAAATATGTTGAATAGGTTTTAATGAGTTAAGGACAACAGCCCTCAGCAGCCAGTCTCCCTGCAGCTACGGCCACCTCTCCCTATTGGAATCCAACAAGCTCCATTCCAATAGTAGAAGCTTACAGTCACCTAGGAACCCTGCTGCCAAGGATGCTTAGAACACAACACTAGAACATAACAATACCTTTACAAATTAAATCTACTGATGGTTGGTCCTTCCTTGGAACGTTGCTGAAACTCATGTTTTCTTTAGATAGGTGAAGTCTAATTACTATCTCCTGAAGATAACATAAAATAACAATGTTTTAATGTTTGGTATTACTGTTTGTTTTCCTCTTTATAACCTATCGATGCGTTAACCAAAACTATCACATGTGCAACCTAATTAGTCAAAAAGTAACCTGTTCCATTCTAGAAATATTATAATCCATTTTCAAATGTATGTTTATGCATAAAATACAATTAAAACATTGAATAATCGTACTTGTATAAATAAAATAGGTCATTCTCTATTCCTTAGGCCAAGAGTAAAAAGTTAGAGGTAAACTGAACTGAACCACACAGAAACTTGAAACATGATACTTGAATGTTACTGAAATCGTTTCTTTCTGTGCAACCACTGTGTTTTTAGGTTTCGCCTGGCGTTTACTGCGCAAGCAATATCGCGCAGGCGAAAACTTTTGTTTACAAGTATGTAGCTTTCTCTCGCCTCTGTCTTCCATTGACTAGCTCCATCAATGGAGGGTAGCCATTGGAAGACAGATCTGTCCGTCATTGCCGGAGCAGATTCGTTGGCGTTCCCGCGATTTTTACTCATCCCACCCCTTTTCGTACGTCATGCGGCGGTGGGCGGTGTTTTTTTTGGGGGTTTCTTTTGGTCATTTCGCCGAAGATGGCGCCTGGGCAGTAGCTTCGTGCAGTCACTGTAGGGTGCCCATGGCTGCTTCTCGATCTTGGTAAATCAGTGGCCCCATTGTTTAGCGCTGCAGAACAGCATTTTATTCCACTTTATTCCACACAGGCAATTACTTTCACTTTTTCGCGCACGCGTGCGCATCACTAGCGCTATTGCACAATGGCTTCATTACTTCACTACGCGGCGGACTCCAACGTTCCGTGTTTGTTTACCATTGGCAATAGTGCTACCCTATCAGCGCATGTCTTACTAAGCTCACGTTCTTCGGCACCGTCACTGGTTCATTTCTATTTTGTTTTCACTATTACCATTTCAGGATGACATTGTTATCATCACTATGCAGCGAACGTCTATGCACCGTTATTTTCATTTTTCACTGTCCCACAATGGCTTCATTACTTCACGACGCGGCGTTCTTTAATGTTCCGTGTTTGTTTACCATTGACAATAGCGCTAACCTATCAGCGCACGTCTTACTCAGCTCACGTATGCCCTTATAGTTCTTCGGCGCCAACTGGTCAGTTGATTTCTACCTCGTTGGCATGGTGACTGTTTGCCACGGACTTGCTGTAAGTGAAGATTTATTTAGTTAATAGGGGTTATAAGGCACGATTGTTAATTTCGGCGGCATCTATATTTCTACTATGCTGAATCCATTCTGGCATGCTTCCTGTATTGCCTTATGTTATCAAGTCTATCCGCAGGGGTGACTGCTTTCATTACACAATCTGTAATATATGTTTGAAAGCCAGGGATTGTTGTTTCTGAAGGTTTAGTTTTTTACTTTTTTCTGCACATATGTGGTATTCTTAGCCTTCTGGCATGTGCGCATTGTAATAGACTTAACTTGATCTGCAATCCGCATGGGTGAAGGACTGCTGCACACCGGTTTCAAATAGGAAGTTCTATACTGAGGGGCTGTTTATTCATGTCATTCGGAGACAACTGCGATTTGCCTTCCATTATGCACGGCTTCGCCTTCCATTATGCACGGCTTCATAATAGTACCTCTCTCATTCAGAAATGTGCCTCGTCTTCTACTGTGGCCCCCGCCCTCCCACTCCGCGCGGACTCGCAGTGCAGCAGTCGTGCCAATGTTGTGTTCTCAGTTACCCCGGCAACAGCAGTGATGGGAGGCCCAGGCCGTGATCTCACTGCGGGATCAGGAGGGGGCGAATGTGTGACTGGGATGCTGAAGTGAAGTGCAGGGCTCAGGACAGCGGGCGGCTGCACCCCGACATTCCCCTGCTGTCGTGCATGTTGTGGAGATGGCTTCGGCTCTGTTGTGGTGTAGTGTTTAGTTTGTTGGGCTGGTGATGCGTCAACACCGAACAGAGTTGCTTCTGGGGCGCAGGTGGTGCCGACATTGGTGGGGGCCAACGGAGCGGCTGACAAGGGGACTGCTGCCAAGTTATTTCTTTATATAGCGCTGTTAACAGCTAGTGGGGTAACTGTTTAGGGTGGCATAGAAGGGTGAGAATACAAGCAACAGTATGTGTATGGTACGTTACTGAAGCTCTATGCATTGGAGCTTTCGGGTTTTGAAGGAGGTTAGACTGCGAGAGTTTGAGGCGTGCCTTCTCCACCATAGTATAAACTGAAGGCTCAGATCATGAGTCAGGAGTGCATGGGCAGAGACCCCGGCCAGCCGCGATTACTGTTAAAGCGCCTCTGCCCTTTTACACTCCTATTATGAGTTTACACCTCTTGGAATGGGTGAAAACTGTGCGGATATTGATTGTATTAGCCTGTGCTGCTCTGCGTGTTATTCTCTCTACCAAAGTGTGTGCATTTGCGAGAGATTAAGCTATTGGCACTGTAAATGACAATGCCATTTATTTATCTGTTTTCAAAACTAGCACATAAATAAAAATGTTGTCATTTACAATGCCAATAGCTCAAACTTTTCAAAAGGCGAAACCATTGCATTGTAAATGCTTGTTATTTGTATCTAGTTGCCAGACGATTTCTGCACAGGCGCGGAGCTTATTCAGGCTGAATGTGCTCCATGCCTGCTGCAGAAATCTGTTCGCAACCAGATTCAAATAAAAGCAAATTGATTGCACCGAAAGAAATAATTTCCGAAACATTCATGTTTATTTGTAATGATTACATTCTTGGCGATGATGAGAGGTTTCCGAAGACACATCAAACAATGGTCAGCCTAGTGGCAACCCATTGCCTTGTGGCCGTAGCAAGTATCTGGTCGCAAAGTAAACAGATTTCTGCGTTGGCGTGGAGCCCATTTAGTTACCTTGCAGCACAAGATGGGCAGAGTAAAATCTTATCGTAGCACAAGGAGTTTCAGCAGGGCATTACCCACCACCAGGCACTGCAAAGCGGAACACGAGGATTGGCATTTTAATTAAAAAAAGCGCCACCACATGTCGGACACAAATTCCGGTAGTCAAGCAAACAGCAAGGTGGGTGATTCAAACTCCATTCTGTGACGTGTATACTATATTTCTGTGTATTTATTTTCCGATCCACTGTCACCAACAACAAAGTCACTAATTAAACTTACGTTTACTTATGTGTGGAACTTAAGGTTGCTCAGCTGATTTGGCTCAGTTTGTTTAAATGCATGCCCTAGGCCTGTAGCAACCAACAACTTTCTAATCGAGTTGCACGAAAATGGGGGAGTGAGAGACTGCCTCCCCCCACCCCCATGCTGCCTCATGTGACATCACGAGCACACCGTACACAAAGGCCCGTAGTAACCAAAACACTGCGTCTCTCTGAGCCAATCCAGGCGCTGCTCCTGCTTTTACAGTAGCGCCAGTCTTGGCTTGGGAATTGCAGCCTCACCGCTCATTTCTCAAACCAGGGGCTGCAGCTTTGAGTCACCCCCGGCTCACTAATGCGCAGGTTGAGAGGCCTCTAGTGCAAATCTCGGGCTGGCCAGAGAAAAGCAGCGTCCAACCCGACATGCACACTTGGGACCAGGTGTGCGCAGCGTGCTGCCTCTGGCTTGTACAGTACTAACTTGCCGAATACATGCTTGTCAATGTAAGCTCGACCCCCTTAGGCCCTGCTGTACTGGTATCTACAGGACATGTCTCAGTCACTCTTCCGTAGCTGAAAGACCTTATGTTTAGTAGTTTTCTGTTTTAAATATTCACATTTAATTGTGGGGCCAGGGCAGTGGTCGAAGTGGGGACAAAAAAGTAGGGGAACTGTGGGCGGAGACTCAGGGGGCGGGAATAAACTGAGGATTGGATTAGTGGGCGGAGTCGGAGGTGTGGCTAAAAATAGCAAAACATACCAATTTTTAGTGCATTTGGCATTTCACTGACCAGTTACAGCTTATAACGTTATTTAATTCAAACAATCGATAAACATGTTCATTTGAGGTTTAATATATAAGTTGTTTATATTTAATTCATTTACAATGTGGGACATGTTTCCAATCACAGAATATTCCAAATACGCTTATAAGTGGAATCATAAGCCATTTGTCTTCGAGCCATGCAGTTTCTTTCATTGGCACTTCCTGCATTGCAAATCCCTGGTGAGTTTGCAATGCAAAATGGAGGCACCAATGGGTGAGGTGGACTGGCCTCAAGAGTCCTGTGTATCATCCCCAGATCGAGCCTCCCCTTCCCATCGTCATTCTGGAATCAATCAATACATTGCTTTTTACATACCCATGTTCTGTCCTCTCTTTGCCACCATTACTTCCTGGCATCGCTCATTACCGTACTTCTGGCAGAGCAGGGTTGAGCCCTCCCCTTGCCAACCTACATCTTGGCCTAACTCTTAACCCTGATTCCAGCAAACCCAGATCTAGCCCTCCCCAATTTTAATTCCTGCCATCGCACATTACTCCGCTTCTAACATACCCAGATCCAGCTTTGCTTTCTCCCACTCTCACTTCCTGGCATTGAACACAATCCTGCTTCTGGCATCGCCAGGTTCAGCCTTACCCTTGCACCCTTAGCCCCTGGCATAGTCGTTAGTATGCTTCTACCATACTTAGATCCAACCCTCATCTCGTCAGCCTTAGGTTCTGGCTTCACTAACTACCCAACTCCTTGTATACAGGTTATATCCCTCCTGTCACCTTACTTCCTGGCATTGTCCTTTACCCTACTTCTTGCACCCCAGGATCAAACCATTCTGCTGCCACCCCATTTAAGGCAACGGTAATTACTTTACTTTTTGGATGTCAGGAGACAGCTCTCCCCTCACCCTCCTCACTTTCTAGCACTGCTCATTACCATGCATCTAGCATACCCAAATACAGCCCTCCCATCACCACCCTTACTTCCTGGCACTCATTACCTTGCTTCTAGCATACCCAGCTTCAGCTCTACCCTTACCGCCTTAACTTCATGTTATAGTTTATTGCCATGCTTCTACCAAACTTAGATCTAGCCTTCATCTCGTCCTGCTTAGTTTCTGAAATCACTCACTACAAAACTTGGAGGATACCCAGGTACAGCCTTCCTCTGACCACCCTTACTTCCTGGCATTGCTCTTTACCTTAGTTCTAGGAGTGATTCAGCCCTTCCGGTGCCATCGCTACTTCCTGGCATTGCTAGTTACCTTGCTTATAGCATTACTAGAGTTAAACCCTATTTGCTAACCTTACTTAAAGGTATCCCAAATTACCTTACTTCTGGCATACCCAGATCCAACCATCCCCTCACTACCCTTACTTTTTAGACATCATTACCCTGCTTCTAGCATAGACAGGTTCAGCCCTTCCCTCGTCCTCTACCTCCTTGCACCGCTTATTATTGCCCTACTCTAGAACACCCACGTCCCGCCCTCCTCTCGCCACCCTTACTGCCCGGGATCGTTCATTACCCTAGGTCTAGCCATAGTTGGATCTCGCCCTCCCTTCGGAACCCCCACTTCCTACAATCATTCATTCCCCCAGCTTCTAGCTTACATGGTTCCTTTCTCCTCTTTCCACCCTTACTTCCTAGCACCACTCATTTCCATGCTTCTTCATACCCAGATTCAGCCCTTTCTTCACCCCTCTGTATCCTGGCATCCCTCATTACCCAACTTCTAGCATACCCAGATCATGCAATCCCCCTCAACCGTCCTCCCGGCATCGCTCATTACCCTATATTTAGAGTACCCAACTCCAGCCCACCCTCCCCACCCAAACTTCCTGGTATCACCCATTACCTTGCTTCTAGCATACCCAATTGTTCACCCTCACATCGCTCATTACCCTGCTTCTAGCGTCCCCACATTGAACCCTTCCACGCCTCCCAGGCTCTCTGGAATTACCCTGCTTCTAGCATACCTACACCCAGCACTCCCCTCGCTACCCCTCACTTCCTAGCATATCATTACCCTGCTTCTAGCATACCCAGACCCAGCCCTCCCTCCCCACCCTCACTTCTTGGCAACGCTCATTATCCTGTTTCTAGCATACCCACATCTTGGCCTCCCCTCGCTCCCCCTCACTTCCTGGCAACACTCATTAAACTTGTTCTAACATATCCACATCCTGGCCTTCCCTCGCTCCCCCTCACTTCCTGGCATCACTCACTACCCTACTTCTAGTATACCTGGATCCAGCCCTCCCTCGCCACCCAAACTTCCTGGGATAACCCATTACCTTGCTTCTAGCATACCCAATTGTTCATCCTCACATCGCTCATTACCCTGCTTCTAGCGCACCCACATCGAACCCTCCCTCGCCACCCATGCTCTCTGGAATTATCCTGCTTCTAGCATACCCAGACCCAGCCCTCCCTCCCCACCCTCACTTCTTGGCAACGCTCATTATCCTGTTTCTAGCATACCCACATCTTGGCCTCCCCTCGCTCCCCCTCACTTCCTGGCAACACTCATTAAACTTGTTCTAACATATCCACATCCTGGCCTTCCCTCGCTCCCCCTCACTTCCTGGCATCACTCACTACCCTACTTCTAGTATACCTGGATCCAGCCCTCCCTCGCCACCCAAACTTCCTGGGATAACCCATTACCTTGCTTCTAGCATACCCAATTGTTCATCCTCACATCGCTCATTACCCTGCTTCTAGCGCACCCACATCGAACCCTCCCTCGCCACCCATGCTCTCTGGAATTATCCTGCTTCTAGCATACCTACATCCAGCACTCCCCTCGCTCTCCCTCACTTCCTGGCATATCATTAACCTGCTTCTAGTATACTCGGGCCCAGCCCTCCCTCGCCACCCTCATTTCCTGGCAACGCTCATTACCCTGTTTCTAGCATATCCACATCCTGGCCTCCCCTTGCTCCCCCTCACTTCCTGGCATCACTCATTACCCTGCTTCTAGCATACCCACATCCTGGCCTCCCCTCGCTCCCCCTCACTTCCTGGCATCACTCATTACCCTGCTTCTAGCATACCCACATCCGGGCCTCCCTCACCACCCTCACTTCCTGGCATTTCATCCATAGACTGCAAACTGCCCATGGGGCACATAGGGCGAGGGCATGAAAAAGACTTGAAGGGCATCAGCAGAGCCTCTGTACTGTAATTGCAGGTTAAACTGCACGTCTGGATTGAGATAGGCAAGGACAGCAGTGTCGGGCCCCTACCAGCAGCACAGAGAGCAGTGGCAGATTGGGATAGATGCCCTTCGGTGGAGCAAAATGCCAACATTTTAGAAGAGTAAAGAGGGAGATTTGTTTAAAATAAACTTGACTTCTGCAGAAGCAGAGGCCGCAGGCTGCAGAAATAAAGCTGGTTTTGGCTTTAAAGGTTGGGCGTCTCCCGCCCAAATCGGGCCTATTGACATGTATTTATTTGATTTATTTTGAAGGTTTTATATAGCGCGAACAAGACTCTTGCGAGTATCAGAGCACTTTACATGACAAGTAGAAATATATACAGTATATATTACGATATAATGAACCACGAAATAAGTAATAGATACATCTGGATCAAGAAAAGGCAGCGCGATGCTAGTGCAAAACGGCAAAGATAAACAGAAGGACGGGCCCTAAAATAGTGTTTTACATATAATCAGCAAAAGACAACAAGATAGCCAGACAGATTTCTTTTTTTGGATATGTTGATCCCGCCCAGCAGTTTAGTTCTGGAGGGTCACCTATTTTATTTTAGTTATTTTATATTTTTTGAAAAAACATTACACAATCTCATTTGTGTATATCTTAAAAAGGACAATCAGCAGACTGTGAAAATATACATACAAACCAGTGAAATGTGCATAAATGTACAAGTGCTATACAAGTGCTTGAAGAAGTATTATCAATTGGTACAAACAACACCGAAAACAATGAATCAAATAACTAATGATCAATTAACATTAGAAACCAGTCCTTTACGTTAGGTACAATAAAACAGGCGGAAAAAACAATACAACAACATTTCCTGCCTGTCTATCTAAGCCAAGGGAAAAATAAGGGAAAAATAAATTGATGGGTTGCAAAGCTAGGGAAAACACTATGTAGATTTTAACAGCCCTAGTTGATTCATTGTTTTCGGTGTTGTTTGTACCAATTGATAATACTTCTTCAAGCACTTGTATAGCACTTGTACATTTATGCACATTTCACTGGTTTGTATGTATATTTTCACAGTCTGCTGATTGTCCTTTTTAAGATATACACAAATGAGATTGTGTAATGTTTTTTTCTAAAAATATAAAATAACTAAAATAAAATAGGTGACCCTCCAGAACTAAACTGCTGGGTGGGATCAACATATCCCAAAAAAGAAATCTGTCTGGCTATCTTGTTGTGTTTTGCATATTAGAGTGGTCCAAGCCAGTTCGGATACAGGACCCAAACCCTGCTTTTGTTCTAGTTACATATAATCAGGCAGCACACCACTTTACATACAGTACCTCTCCTACAATGCTTTTATATATAATCACCCCAGTACACTGCGTTACATATGACGTCCTCTGGGGAGCAGATTTGTAGGTACTCGCTCCTGGGCCCTGTTTATATACAGTGCTCGCCAGTGCACCAATCACAGTTCTATATATAATAATACCGGTGCACTGCTTTACATATAGTGCTCTCCAGGAATTTTAAATGCCCGTAGTGAGCCTGGCATGGGTGGTGCCGCCAACTGCACTGGCTTCTGAGTAGGGCACTACACATTGAAAGAGCAGATTTACAGCAAGTCACAAAGTCCCCCAGGTGGCGTCCGTCAGTCTGCTTGACACCAAAGAATCCTTTGTCACAGGTCACAGGGGGGCAGGCAGGCAGTGTCCTCACAAATGATGTGTGAATCACGGTCTCACGGCAGCAGCAGGGCCATCAGAGGTAGCCGCTTTTGCGCTATGCTACACTGATGGCCCTTTCAGTCTCACTTTGTAGGCCCCGAGACACAGCAGGGAAGGGGAGGAGGTCGGGCGCAGTGCAGAGGCCCTTGTCAATATTCACGTTGCACCACGCGCCCGACCTTCGTCAATATTCACGTTGCACCACGCGCCCGACCTTCGTCAATATTCACGTTGCACCACTCAAACAAACAAAAGGTGTCATTTTAAAGTGGCTATTCCTACAGTCCCGGTACGCCCTTTCAAAAACAAGAAGTAGGGGAACGGACTAGCATAATTTTTAGAAGTAGGGGCACGCCGTGCCCTTCCGTTCCCGCCCACTTCTAACACTGGGCCAGGGCCCCAAAACATGAGTGGGGCAACGCCTCACACTCTAAGTGGCGCACCGCCCTGCATGCCTTGGCAGCCAGGTCCGAAAAGGAGCGTCCTCCGCTGTTGGGTCGTCGGATCCGTGGGGTGTCTCTGATGAATAGGGAGGCAATTACTTGTTTATAAAACTGCTGTATTTAATCATTAATAGTTGAAATCGGTCACATTTTTAATTTCTCTTGTTTTAGCCACTCTTCAATTATATACACCATATCCTTTACAACTATATCTTACATTTGTTTCTTGTCACCATATATACAATGGCACCACTTTTATTCACATCTGGCTTCATAGATTTGTGTGACAATTAAGGTAAGATGTGTTTGCCTCCCGTTTCAGGTTTTCATTTCTTCTGTGACAATCCGGTGAGGTCAGACAGGTAAGCAGAAAGGGCTATGGATGTCTATGCCAGAACTATAAGATGATCTGGGCATGTGGTGGGGAAAGTGGGACAAGTTCCATCATCGGTGCCCTTGATGTGCTAATACCAGTCCACTGTGTCTGCAGGTGGTATGAATCTGAATGAATATTAAGATCTTGGGTCAGATGTACAAAATACTCATTTTGTATTTCCTGAAGAGCAACTCCTTAGAAATAGCTATTTAGGAAATGCAAAATGGTAGGTACAATAATAGAGATTCCCTCATAGCGATTCCTACAGAGTACGAAAATGCTATTGAGGTAATACCAAACAATTCGTTCATATGGGCCCAAAAGCCTATATGTATGAATAATTTAGCATTGTCAAATTTGCGGTTTCCTAACAGGAAACCGCTAATAGGAAATGCTGAAGCAAGGGTGATGTTCAGCCTTATGCCCCCTTGCTGTACCCTCGAAAAAAGTGGTGCACATGTAAAATGCACAAATGCCCTAGGGGCATGAGTGCATTTTATTGCACATTAAAAAACATTTTGGAGCACTTTTTAAAAATGTTAATGGTTACCACTGACTTTGAGTCGATTGTAATAGTATTTCCTAAATGCCCGATTTGCATTTAAGAATTGCTATGTACATATGCGTTGGAGATCTCAAATAGGAAATCCCCATTTGAGATTTACTATTTGGGTACCCACTGGGTAGAAATCGCATTTTGCCATTCCCAAACAGCCTTTGTACATATCAAAAAGCTATTTAGCATTTCTTAATGGGCCTAAATAGCGATTTGGTCAATTAGTAATGCTAAATAGGTTTGTACGTCTGGCCCTATGTCCCTTGATTGGGATACATCCTTAAGTTTGGGAAAATGTCCACTCTTCTCTTTTGCAACTGTCGGACCTCTGCTTTCTCTGAGACTGAGTCTGAGAATCATTGAGACATTAGGATTGGACACGAGAATCATTGAGACTTCATGATCGAACATGAGAATTTTCGAGACTTCATGTCCCAGTTTAATTATCATCTAGACTTCACAAGTATCTTCAACTTTGAGGTTGTATTTTTCAAGACAGTAGTTTACTTCACAGGGCATTTGACTAGCTACAAGAATCACACACCAAAAGAAACGATTTGTCTAAAGGTCTTTAGCTTACAGTTAACCTTAAAGAAAATGTTGAGTCCTGGATACATATATAACAATATTCTCCATTTTCTTTAAACCAAGCTCTAGTCTATGGGGCCACAAGCACTGTCTGCTATTGGAGATGACTGCACTGACCATGTTTATTCAGTCCCCGACCTTTCCAAGCAAAGAGTTGCAAGGGTGCGTTGGGTAGGGTGAATGTTACTTTGGTCCACCCGCAGGATACCTTAGACTGTTGGTCCTTAGGATTGATATCCCACACACACATCAACCTCTTTTTAATATTATGGTTGGTCCTGACTTTGAGATAGCTAGTGATTAATCTTTGCCGGTGGTTACAGGTGGTAGGTCTGGTAAGGTTGTTGGGTAGAGTGGCAGAAAACTTACAGTGAAATGTGTAGTTGACATTGTGTGAAGGAAAATTTTTGGTTTGGTTGGAGTGGCTGTTGGAGGCTGCAGTGGAAGCAGCTGGTGGTGAAAAGCAGAAAAGGACGAATAAGGGACGGAGATAAATACAGTAAATCAAGGGGAGAACGCAGGAAAGAAAAATAAGTTATGTAGTCTAGTTACCACTGCCTTCATACTAATGCAGATTTCCTCACTTGCACCACATTGTGAGGTAATACATCGTAGGAGGTGCAGTTTGAGAAAACAAATCAGAGGGGAAAAGCAGGTGCATGGGGGTACCTCATAAAAGAATTTAAAAAAAGGATAAGGAGTGCATGGTGGCCGCCCCAGTACAAATAGGGATGTGCACCACAAGTGGCAACTACAAAAACAAAACAAAAACATATTCGGGAGATTGGGGGGAAAGTGGTCTCTTTCCTGGTTTACCACAGACCTCCAAGAATCCAAGCGCTCGTGCCAACTACTGGAGAAAGCATGGAGAAACATCAAAACCTCAGAAGCACGCACCACCTACAATGTTACCACCACAGCACACCACCAACTCATCAAATCAAGGAAGAGGAACTTCATCCAGGACAGAATCCTCTCCAACACCCACAACTTCAAGGAAATATTTGTCATCATAGAAGAATTCACCAGACTAAACTACTGACTCATACAGCAAAACTACAGACCCCCACAGCAAAACTACTGTGCAACCTAATTAGTCAACAAGTAACATGTTCCATTCTGAAAAAATATTATAATTAATTTTCAAATGTACCATGTTTATGCATAAAATACAATTAAACATTGAATAATCGTACTTGTATAAATAAAATGGATCATTGTCCATTGCTTAGGTCAAGAGTAAAAGGTGCGAGGTAAACTGAGCTGAACTACACAGAAACTTGGTATAGGTATACATTTATTTGCATAGTTAATTAAAACCGTTGCAAAAATGCCAACATTATCAAAAGATAAAAAATTCAATTTATATACATTTACAACCCATTCCTTCATAATTATAAATTTTAAAAGCTTCTTAAAAATAAAACAGAATGAAATTTCCAATGTGAAGCAGCTTTAACAGCAAAATGTATAATTTCAGTCCAGTTGCTGCCACCGCATTCCATACTATCCAGCCAAACTTTTTGCCGACCATTAACAAGCCCTTCTGACCTTGGAGAACCAATCTTTCTTTTCCGCATACCATGCCCTCAGGTACTGTACTGTCCGATCTCCGCGAACTGCAGATGTAGATGTTGATTTCTTTGAGTGGAATTTTCTTGAGTACGCCTCAGAACATTGGCCCATGTGTTTTTCCCTACAAAAATTCCTTAGGTCTCTATTTCAGGCATTTTACTATCGCACAATTTCAGATACCAGGCTACAATTCAGTTGTGGATCGTGTGGTGCAAAGCATGCCAGTAGAGCTTGCCTCCTGGTGCGAATCCCCCGCTGATTAATGTGTAGCCTCAACAGTTGTTTATGTTCTTTAAGCAGTTTTTTACAGGAGCACAGTAAATGCAGCAGATCTTCCGATGCTGAACCGCATAAGCGGCATACAGTGCCACAGTGCCCGCTTTCTCTCTTAACTAGGGAGGAAGATGTTGACTGCAGGGTAACAGCCCTAGTCTGTACTTCATGAAAGCAATTTTTATGTTCTTCTCATACCCCAGATTGAAATAGGCTTGGGCGACCGAGTCCGTATATGTCTTTAATGTCATCCAGCTATGGGCCCTTTTTGTCAATGTGGCCTTGTCCTCCAACAAGGAAAGATGTTTCACTGTTTTCCACACTAGTTTTTTGAAAATAGTCATAGTTGTTGATGTTTCCCAAAGCTGGCAAAGGTCCAACCCATTTAAACTGCTATAAAGATATTCCGCAGTATGTGATATGGAATGTTGTTCTATCTCCTTCTATAGCTGTTCGTTTAGTGTACCATGTCGAGCTTTTCGTACTTTGTCCCATGAGATGATGAATGCTCCTTGCCTTGCAACTGTTTGTTTTTTAACACCGAATTCCAGCCTAATTTGTGCCGGTGAGGTATGTTTGGTCAGCCCAAAGATGATCCTGTATACAGTTGTTACTACAGCATCAAGTATTTTAGCGTCTCTGCCTTTCTGAGCTTCACTGCCATAGGTGATTGTTGGCAGCAGTTTTGCCCGAACTACCTCAATCAAAGGGAGGATCGATGGCCCCATCAACCTTGAATTTCGTGTTTTTAAAGTGGAAGCCAGTATTAGGCCTTTGCGCCTAATGCTGTTTTTCTGTGATGCGAAACGACCCCCACTGTCCAACTTCACGCCCAGATATTTATATTCCGCTGTATCCTCAATTTTGGTTTCCCCCAAAAACCAGGCTCCAGTTTGTCTCCTTTTTTTCCTTATCATCATGGTTCTTGTTTTAGCCAAGTTGATTGTTAGGTAATTTGCTTTGGAGAAGTCCCGAGTTGCATTTATGAGACGTTGTAGCCCTACTTTTGTTTTACTAATCAGGACTATGTTGTCCGCATATAAGAGGCAGGGTATCAAAATATCTCCTAGTTTTGGGGCATGTGAGTTATAGCTGATTAGGAGTGGTACTAAGTCAGCTATATATAGGTTGAAGAGAGTCGGTGCTAAGACGCAGCCTTGTTTCAACCCTTTAACCATTAAGATGCGTCTCGACAAAAAAGTTCCGTCACCCAACTTCACCTGCAGCCATGTGTCCGTGTGCAAGTTTATTAGCAAATTTAATAGTGGCTGTGGCAGCCCCCAACTGTGCAGCTTGGACCATAGTTTGGTGCGATTGACATGGTCAAATGCAGCCTTATAGTCAATAAAACATACATATAGAGGTGTCCGTGTGTCTTCAGCCTTGTCCATGAGCATTGCTATGCTTAGAATGTTGGTTGTGTTCCCGACTGGTTTTAAAAATCTAGTTTGTTGTAAAGGGATTTGGGATTTGTCTGTGGCCCATGCCTGGAGATCCTCTAATAACGTCCCAGCAAAATATTTTGCCTCATTGTCTAATAAAGCCACTAGTCGATAATTTTGTGGAGCCGACTTTTCACCAGATTTGAAAATTGGGGAAATGATTGACCCTTTCCAAGAATTAGGCAGGGTGTTTAGTGTCCTAATTTCACTAAACAGTGGTTCCAGTGCTTCTGCCCAGAAGGTTGCCTCCTGTTTGTATAAAGCTGGTGGTATTCCATTTGGACCAGGCGCACCTTCCCTTCTCCCCTTGCCTATCTGCCATTTAATTGCTGTTGCGTGAGATTTTTGCAATTCCTCAGGTGATAAGCCTCCCCTTCTGTTCCCAAAGTCAATCGTGCAGAAACTTGAAACATGATACTTGAATGTTACTGAAATCGTTTCTTTCTGTGCAACCACTTAGTTTTTATTTGAATCTAGTTGCCAGAAGATTACAGCAGCAGGTGCGGAGCCCATTCAGGCTGAATATACTCCATGCCTGCTGCAGAAATCTGTCGCAACCAGATTCAAATGAAAGCACATTGGTTGCACAGAAAAAAACAATTTCCAAAACATTAAAGTTTATTGGTAATGATTACATTCTTGGCGATGATGAGAGCGCGGTTTCCGAAGACACATCTTAAAGAATGGTCAGCCCTAGTGGCAACCCATTTCCTTGCGGCCCGTAGCAAGTATCTGGTTGCAAAGTACACAGATTTCTGCGTTGGCGTGGAGCCCATTTAGCTACCTTGCAGCACACGATGTACGGAGTAAAATCTTATCCAATCACAAGGAGTTTCAGCAGGGCATTACTCACCACCAGGCACTGCAAAGCGGAACACGAGGATTGGCATTTTAATTTAAAAGCGCCACCACAGGTCGGACACAAATTCTGGTAGTCAAGCAAACAGCAAGGTGGGTGATTCAAACTCCATTCTGTGACGTGTATAGTGTATTCCTGTGTCAGACATGCCAACCCTCCCGATTCAGGCGTGAGACTACCGATTTGAAGGCTAGTCTCCCGCCTCCCGATTCCTACAAGCAAAAACCCGATTCCTCGGGGTTTCAGCTGACAGGGCTTGGTATTGTGTAAAGTGCCAATTCTTCCAGCAATAGTCAGAGTGGCCATGCAGGGGCTCTAGTAGGGGTGAAAAACCAACAAAGCCTCATTAACAAGGGAATAGGATTTTAAAGACCTTTGAAGTACTGGGGGGGGGGGGCAGCTGTGTGTGTGCTTAGGAAGCTGTTTCAGCCCGGGCTGTCACACAGGGGGGTGGGGCGGGGGGAGCATGCACTGACAGCAACCTGCCAGGCCAGTGCACAACACTTACATCACCCTCTCTCTGCCTCCCATTGCGCTCCATGCTTTTTAATCTCCCTCTTTGCTCTTCTGAAATGTTGGCATGTATGCTGTGTATTAATTTTCCGATCCACGGTCACCAACAACAAAGTCACTAATTAAACTTACGTTTACTTAAGTGTGGAACTTAAGGCAGCTCAGCTGATTTGGCTCCGTTTTTTTAAATGCATGCCCTAGGCCTGTAACAACCAACAACTTTCTAATCGTGTCGCACGAAAATGGGGGAGTGAGAGACAGCCTCCCCCCACCGCCATGCTGCCTCATGTGACATCACGAGCACATCGTACACAGAGGCCCGTAGTAATCAAAACACTGCGTCTCTCTGAGCCAATCCAGGCGCTGCTCCTGCTTTTACAGCAGCACCAGGATTAGCTCGGGAATTGCAGCCTCACCGCTCATTTCTGAAACCAGGGGCTGCAGCTTTGAGTCACCCCCGGCTCACTAATGCGCAGGTTGAGATGCCTCTAGTGCAAATGTCGGGCTGGCCAGAAAAAAGCAGCGTCCAACCCGACGTGCACACTTGGGACCAGGTGTGCGCAGCGTGCTGCCTCTGGCTTGTACAGTACTAACTTGCCGAATACATGCTTGTCAATGTAAGCCCACCCCCTCAGGCCCGCTGCACTGGTATCTCCCAGGCCCGGTTCTAGCGGGTGGGCCGGGTGGGCCAGGCCCACCCAAACATGAGCCTGGCCTACCCAAACAGGATCCTTGGCCCTCGCAGTGAGGGCTTGAGGGCAGGCGCGCAGCGCCTTTGAGAACAAAGTGCTTCAACCCTCCCCCTCGTGTGTGTCAGCCCCGACCGAGACAGCTCCCGGGCGCACACACACACAGACAGTTTTAGAGATGATGGCAGCCGCACCCGAGTACTTCACAGGTAGTTAAAGACCATTAGCATGTAAACGAGGCTTTGTTCATTTTTTCACCCCTTCATCTCTGCATGTTGAAAGGTGACAAATCCTTTGACAACGGTAACCTTCGGTAGCCTTTGCCTACTGTCCTGCTGCATTGATATTTATTTTTCTATGCAGTGCAGGAGAAAAGAAGTTTGTTCATTTCTATTCACCTTTCCTGACCCCTGCAGTGCGTCTCTGACACCAAGTTTGACTAATGGAGTAGGCAAGAGAATGTGTTCCAACATTTTTTTCTTTTTAAAATCTGCACAATGAAAAAGTGCTAGCTCTGTATTGTGCACTGATACTCTAACTTCAAGCCGGACCAGTGTCGGTTGGTGCTGCGATGACACTTGTAGACTGTCGTTGGGAATCTAACACTAAAAACTTGAGTAGGGTTTGGGAATTGTACTTCTACAAATTAACATTTGTTCATCTATATTGGTGCGTAAACTAAGAAGAAGGTCAGTATGATGAACACAGGTACTGTGGTTCCCCGTCTTTCCACTCAAAACGAATCTCGACAGAATCATTTAGGCAATTTGAGATTTCTAAATTCTTTAAATTTGCGCTGGATTTGTTCACTTTATAGGTGTACAATGGAAATCTAAAGCTGTCCCATTTTCAAAAGGTCAGTATTCTGACTGGTAACATAACATTTTTTGGTAATTGTAATGCCTTATCTGTGCCTTAGCACTTGTTTGTGGAAGGATTGGCCATCACTCTGGCATTACCCATTGGGGCAAAGAAAGGCAGCTCTCACTTGCACTGTCACAACCTCTAACTTTTCTTTCCTTCGTTTCTGTTTGTATTGTTTTTATCACGTGCTAAGCGTGTAAAAACACTGAGCTAACACACTGACCCTCTCTCTAAGTCGAAAGAGGCACTAACCTAGTTATGCTGCTGTACTTTATCATGCAAGGCAAGCAAGGAAAGAAACTAAATATTTTGGTGCCTTAGCAAATAATAGTTTGGCAATTATTGCTACGGGTGTTTCCGTCTTGGGCAATATTTTTTATATACTTAAAATGAATTTACTATGTAAATGAAGGATCTCTTTTAGTTGGGTATCAGAAGTATTGACCCTGCCTACCACAAATAGTGCATATGCTAGTTTTACTGTACTTGTTTGGTTGTTAAATGTTGTTGAAAGTATTACCTTTTAACCTTTTGTGTGTGTGTTTCTTTTAAACAGTTTTTATCATCATAGTGGCCAATGCATGACAACAATAATAATACAGAATGCCCAGATAACGCTGGTGATTAATGATCCTGCTGGAGAGCAATAATTTGTCTGTTAGTAGTTTTTTAATTTTGATGAACTGTATTTTATGTGGAATGCTCCAGGGCTTTAAGTGGGATGAATAAACTGGGGGGGGGTCTCTCAAAGGGGCGTGGCCAATGTAATTGAGGACGTGGCTTAAAAACAGTACGTTATAAATCTGTGTTTAGCAGTGTGCGGCCCGACTTGTATTTTGCTGTGTCTGTCATTGCATCCAGGTATATGATACAACAAGTAACATCATACCTACAAGTCAGGACTATTGGCTTTGTCAATGGTTGTTAGTTGCATAAGATAAAAACAGCAACTATGGCTTGTATATAATATTGCAAAAGTTTCCACTTAAAGCACCGGTGACATCACAACAATGTTGCTGCTCCTGGGTTTCAAAAAGAGAAGCGAAATCCAGAGAGAAAATGACTCTCTTTAAAGGATTTCGCTTCCCCCTTCAACCCTCACCTGGCATGACTTCATGATGTAACTTTCCACTTGTGAGTAGTGTGAACAGGGTACACCAATGTGCCTGCTGTCTCGAAACGGGTCTGTATCGGGCTCCATTTTGTGCCCTGGTACTTTTGTCCTGAATGCAGTGACAGCAGACTGCTGTCACTGCAGTTCGGAAAAAACTGACTTCCTGCGACCAGCGCACAAAATGAGCCCGATAGAGACCCGTTTCGAGACCCCTTAAAAAAACTGCCGGTGCTCAGACCGAGTGAGACCAGGCCCACTTAAAGCCCTGGATAGCTCAGTGGGTTACTGCCTTTGTCACATAGATCTTTGTGTTACTTGCAGTACAGAAGTTACAATCCTAACATAGGACAGTAACCAATAAACTGTCATCAAAGAGCTGCATACAAACATGAATGGTATAGTTAGAATGTCGCTTTTTTTTGTTTTGTGAAATAGTTAGAACTTACCCAGTCTTCCATTATTCTAATGTTGCTAAAATGAGTATGTTTGGGCAGATATACATTTTTATCAGTAAAGCTGACCCCATGGAATACTCTTTAAATCCTAAGGTTCTGTTTCACCAGACCAAACCCTCTTAAAATAGCCTGCTCACCAGTATGGATGACATGTGATTCATACACCTTGTAATCCTCATTGGCTTATATGACATTCCCTATAGACTGATTTACATGCTTATATGATTCATTGTCTCTGTATAATGTATGCGTTGTGAAAAGTACACACACTACACTGATATGAGTAGCGCTATACAACAAATGGAATCCATATGAGAGAGGGGCTACGTATATAGATAAGGGGAACTGTTGGAGGGTGGCAGTGAGGGAATCCGAGGAGGAGGTAGTGGGCAGGGCTACATAGAGAAATGAGGGGCACTGTTGGAGGGTGGTAGTGAGGGAATCCGAGAAAGAGGTCATGCCGTTGAGGGGGGAGTTAGGGAGAGATATGGGGCACTGGTGGAGGGTGGCAGTGAGGGAATCCGAGGAGGAGGTCAATAGGGGGAGGGGCTATGGGGAGATGAGGGGCCCTTGTGGCGTGTGGCTTTGAGGGAATCCGAGGAGGAGGTCAATAGAGGGGGCCGTTGGGAGATGAGGGGCACTGTTGGAAGGTGGGAGTAAAGGTATTTACTGAGAAAGAGGTTATTGATGCAATGCCAAAATAGACTTTCGCATCAGCGCTGAAGCCGGCCTTTCTGTTTTTGTTCATTTAATTAGCAGTCGGGTCATAAGGGCTTCAGTGGCACATACTTTAAAGTGCGTGCTAATTATATTTACTACAATATTCAATGTTTTAAGTTAGAAGGTGATTTTACTAATGTTTTTACCGGGGAAAAATTAAAGTGGAGCCTGATGGTGCCTGATATGGGGCTGGGGCCCAAGGCCATCTGTGAGATAAGGTGCACTGGAGAGGAGTTGTGGATATTCAAGCCTGTAAGGGAGTGCGCTGCAGAGTCCGGGGTCAGGTGGAGGTAGTAATGAAGAGAGATTCTCCCTGAAGGCTCGCACAGAGGGAGCCCGAAAAGTGTCACTTGCCTGATACTGTCACCTCAGAAACCTCCTCTCCCCATCAAAGGCACATTACATGGAAAAAAAACTTTTTAAGAGTGAACACATTTAGAAAGAGATTTGGGAAAGAATGCATTTTACTGGGCCTTGTAGGACTAAGAAGAGATAAAGAAAGGCCCTGAAGCAGGCCTGCCTAGACATATATGCGACAAATCGAGCCCGCAGTGGCCCACCCAAATGCACCCTTGGCCCACCCAAATAAAAATTTCTGGAACCGGGCCTGGTATCTACAGGACCTGACTCAGTCACTCTTCAGTAGCTGATAGACCTTATGTTTAGTAGTTTTCTGCTTTAAATATTCACATTTAATTGTGGGGCCAGGGCCCCAAAATATGAGTGGGGCAACGATTCCCACCCTAAGTGGCGCACCGCCCCTGCATGCCTTGGCAGCCAGGTCCGAAAAGGAGCGTCCTCCGCTGTTGGCTCGTCGGATCCGTGGGCTGTCTCTGATGAATAGGGAGGCAATTACTTGTTTTCAAAACTGCTGTGTTTAATCATTAATATTTGAAATCAATCACATTTTTTATTTCTCTTGTTTTATCCTCTCTTCAATTATATACATCATATCCTTTACAACTATATCTTACATTTGTTTCTTGTCACCATATATACAATGGCACCACTTTTATTCACATGTGGCTTCATAGATTTGTGTGACAATTAAGGTGAGATGTGTTTGCCTCCTGTTTCAGGCTTTCATTTCTTCTGTGACAATCCGGTGAGGTCAGACAGGTAAGCAGAAAGGGCTATGGATGTCTATGCCAGAACTATAAGATGATCTGGGTATGTGGTTGGGAAAGTGGGACAAGTTCCATCATCGGTGCCCTTGATGTGCTAATACCAGTCCACTGTCTATGCAGCGGGTATGAATCAGAATGAATATTAAGAGCTTGGGTCAGATGTAAAAAATACTCATTTTGTATTTCGTGAAGAGCAAATCCTTAGAAATAGCTATTTAGGAAATGCAAAATGGTATGTACAAAAATAGAGATTACCTCATGGCGATTCCTACAGAGTAGGAAAATGCTATTGAGGTAATACCAAACCATTCGTCCATATTGGCCTAAAAGCCTATATGTATGAATAATTTAGCATTGTCAAATTTGCGATTTCCTAACAGGATACCGCTAATAGGAAATGCTGAAGCAAGGGTGATGTTCAGCCTTATGCCCCCCTGCTGTACCCCGAAAAAAGTGGTGCACATGTAAAGCGCACAAATGCCCTAGGGGCATGAGTGCACTTTATTGCACTTTAAAAAAACATTTTGGAGTGCTTTTTAAAAAATTGAATGGTTACCATTGACTTTGAGTCAATTGTAATAGTATTTCCTAAATGCCCAATTCGCATTTAAGATTTACTATGTACATGTGCGTTGGAAATCGAAAATAGGAAATCCCCTTTTGAGATTTACTATTTGGGTACCCACTGGGTAGAAATCGCATTTTGAGATTCCCAAACTGCCTTTGTACATGGCAAAAGGCTATTTAGCATTTCTTAGTGGGCCTAAATAGCGATTCGGTCCATTAGTAATGCTAAATAGCTTCGTACGTCTCGCCCTATGTGCCTTGATTGTGATTCATCCTTCGGTTTGGGAAAATGTCCACTCTTCTCTTTTGCAACTGTTGCACCTCTGCTTTCTCTGAGACTGAGTCTGAGAATCATTGAGACGTCATGATCGGACACGAGAATCTTTGAAACATGAGAATTTTCTAGACTTCATGTTCCAGTGTAATAATGATCTAGACTTCACAAGTATCTTAAACTTTAAGGTTGTATTTTTCAAGCCAGTTTTCTTCGCAGGGTATTTAACTAGCTACAAGAATCACACACCAAGAGGGGGCGTGGCTTGCAGCCAACCAAGATGGCCGCAACATAGAGGAGCTCCGAGGATTAGACCGACTCCCCCCATAAATCCGGGCATTCATCCGTTTACTATATCGTCCCAGAGCTGATATTTATATTGTGGAGGTGAAGCGGACCCGGATGATCCCAGTCTGAGGCCTCTCCGTTCCCGGACCATTGAGTGACGGCGGGTGAACCACTGCGGCCTGTATGCACGTTTCAGGCCACGGGCTCAATTCTGAAGGTATCCAGACGCGCGTACAATACGGCCGGCTGAGCACGAGGACAGTGCGGCGCTGCATACCAGAGGTGAGAGTACGCGGCAGAAGCACCCATTGTCAGCTCAGACGGAGACCGCCTGCAAAACAGAGTGACGGCGTGAGAGTTGTCCCCCCCCAGTACTAATGGTGACGAATGGCAGGCATTAATAAAAATGGACTTACAGCGGGAGTGAAGACCAGCGTTGGGCAGGGCCTGGGGGCAGCACCATTGGGGGTCACCACAACATACTTGCAGAACAGTCATAGCACACCACGCAATGTAACGGCCACTTGTGGGGGCTTGATTGAAGGCGAGAAGAGCTCCGGTAAGTGAGGAGGAGGGACAGTCTCCCTAAAACTACAGGGTGCTTAGATAGATGGTGACATATACAGCACACCTGTCTCAGGCGGCTCCAGCCGGGAAGGCTCGGGGAGCGAGACTGGGGTAAACTTAACAGCACACCAGCGGTGTCAGAGAGGCCTAGCAGTGGGAGAAGGACCCCTGCCACCGGGAGACACAACGATATACCCGCAGAACTCCCGTTAAGAGCAATGCAGTACGGTGCACATTCCTAAGGGCCTGGGGTGAGCGGCAGCAAGAGATACCCCAACGTGTGAAAGAGGAAGGGCTACCCCCGGCATTGCTGAGTGCCTGGAACAACGACAGCACATACGATATCCCCATTTTGCATGGTTCACGGAAGGGAAGGACCGTATATCAACGCAGAGATACACGGAGCCGCGCAACAGTGCAAATGTAAGGCATATATAATTTGGGGCGAAACATAAACAGCGAAACAAAAAGAAAAGTAATCAAAGCACGAGACCAGTGCCTCAGGAAATTGCGGAGCAGACACGGAGACCCCTTGGTGCCGACCTACAAGCTATACAGTCCATATAAGTCCGCGACGACTCAGTGGAAGTGCTGTAAAGAACTGTAGAAACTGCTCCTTCCACAATGAGCAGCAAAGGCTCTCGCACGACCCAACAAGGCAAACTTGACAAGTTTGCATATGCTAAGGACTTTCCCTCATTGCCGGATCGAAAAGGGGCTGGGACTAAGGGCGCGGAGGAGGAAGGAGGCGCCAAAGTGACACTAGAAGACGTAATGGCGGCCCTCCACCAGGTACAGACCACGGTCGGTACGATATCAACGGACCTCACGTTCTTATCAACAGTTCTACAGAAAATGGCGACAAGAGTAACTGAAGTAGAACAAGCGACGACATCCCTCACTAAGGACACTACACTCCTGATTAAGAGAGTGACGCAACTAGAGGAGGACAACAGGCATATGGCGGCGAAGCTGGACGAACAGGAAGGGCGCCCCCGCCGTAATAACGTTTGAATAACTGGGCTGCCGAAATCTGAGGGGGGACCTGCCATGGACCTCTACGTTGAAGATCTCATAAAGACCAAGCTTCAACCTAAGGGCCTCTCAACCTTCTTCTCTGTGGAGCAGGCTCACAGGGTAGCAGGAGGGCGTCCAAGACCAGGAGCTCCTCCAAGGCCAGTACTAGCACGCATATTTAAGTTCCGGGACAGAGACGCTATTCTCCAAACGGCATGAGAGGCACCGCCTATACGGATACAAAACTCGGAGATCTCCTTCTTCCCGGATTACACAGCGGCGGTCGCGGCGCGCCGCAGAAGCTTTCTTGAGGTAAAAAAGACACTGAGGTCCTGTGAACTGCCGTATTCTATGCTCTTTCCAGCAAGACTCAGAGTGGTGGCGGACAAAAAAACTTGGTTTTTCGACATGTCAGAAGAAGCACACGACTGGCTTGAGGGGTGGTGACCGGCGGAGAGGTCAGGACGACTGGGAAGGAGGCGAAGACAAGTGGGCACAGATACATAAGGACTCCAGGGACTGAATTACCCACGCATAAGGGAAGTATCTCCCTTCCTTTTTCTTTCTGTATAGGAGAAACACACCTAGTTGCCTGTTAGGGCCCACCTCCTTTTGTTAACGACAATGGATTTATTGATAGCTCGGGACTCAGGGACTGGGGGGGTGATTGGCCTTCCTTGGACTTTTCCACCCCTGTACATACATGCTATCAAAGTTTCAGGGTGGGGGTACTAAGCGCTCTGCTGAGTTGGGGTGGCAGGCAGTTTTAAGTCCGCAAGGCAGGGAGGCAGGGAGGGGGGATGGAGGGGGGGGATTTATACATGTTTTTTGTTTAATGACTGTGCAATGAACAGATGCTGCTTAGGGTTCCTGAGGCCAAGATTGCACTTGGCGCCTCGCTTTTGACCGCGCTGGTCGCGCGTTTGTTTGCTCTCCAATTTTAAAAAAACCTTCGTTTTTTGTGGATTTTGTTTATTAATTTTTTAGCCTGCCTCCCTGCTACTAATTCTTTCTGGCCCTTACCTGCACTGTAAATCTGGTGAACACCACCGCTGTTGGGCGGATCCGGGTTACCGGGAGGGTTTGGACTGAGCGCCATCTTTGTGAGGGGAGTAGTGCGAGCGCCATCTTTGAGCGTCCAGGTCACCTGGGACGCCGAGACAACGCTATTTAGGGCAAGACTGCTGCAAGGTGAGCCTGCTCAGGGTTCCTGAGGCCAAGATTGCACTTGGCGCCTCGCTTTTGACCGCGCTGGTCGCGCGTTTGTTTGCTCTTCAATTTTAAAAAAACCTTCGTTTTTTGTGGATTTTGTTTATTAATTTTTTAGCCTGCCTCCCTGCTACTAATTCTTTCTGGCCCTTACCTGCACTGTAAATCTGGTGAACACCACCGCTGTTGGGCGGATCCGGGTTACCGGGAGGGTTTGGACTGAGCGCCATCTTTGTGAGGGGAGTAGTGCGAGCGCCATCTTTGAGCGTCCAGGTCACCTGGGACGCCGAGACGACGCTATTTAGGGCGAGACTGCTGCAAGGTGAGCCTGCTTAGGGTTCCTGAGGCCAAGATTGCACTTGGCGCCTCGCTTTTGACCGCGCTGGTCGCGCGTTTTTTTGCTCTTCAATTTTAAAAAAACCTTCGTTTTTTGTGGATTTTGTTTATTAATTTTTTAGCCTGCCTCCCTGCTACTAATTCTTTCTGGCCCTTACCTGCACTGTAAATCTGGTGAACACCACCGCTGTTGGGCGGATCCGGGTTACCGGGAGGGTTTGGACTGAGCGCCATCTTTGTGAGGGGAGTAGTGCGAGCGCCATCTTTGAGCGTCCAGGTCACCTGGGACGCCAAGACGACGCTATTTAAAGCTCGCCTGACCAGCGCAGCGGTGACGCGCAGCGGTGCGCCTTCCCTGCGCCTGAGTCGTGCCAGAGTCCTGCCCGTCTGCGCTCGTCAGCGTCTCGGAGGCGGGCGAGGCGGGACTCTGGCTTTTCGGGTAGGCTGTCAAGGATGATTGTCTACAGCGCGGCCGCTTTATGTGCGCTTCGCCCTGTGAGGCGTGATTGTAAATCTCTTTTTCCTGGTGGTCGCCAACTGGGCAAAGGATGTCCTGGTTGTGCTTGGCGTCCTGTACCTCTACCACCTCGTATCTTGTCCTTTCCTCCCTTAGAATGTCACTGCGCCTTGTTAAATACTAGATCCCTGGCGCGTCACTCGGTGGAGATCTGGGACCTCCTTGCGCTCTCTAAAATTTCCTGTCTTTTTCTGACAGAGACTTGGTTGGGGGCGGGCTCTGAACCGGACATCGCTAGTGCCCTTCCCCCCAACTTTACCATCTTAAGGAGAGACAGAACGGGAGGCCGAGGTGGCGGAGTGGCCCTGGTTGTCGACAAGTCCCTGGAATGCTCCTCTTTCCCTGTGGACAACATCGCTGGATGTGAAGCTCTTGGCTTTATTCTCCATCTGTCAGCTTCACATACCTGCACAGGGATTCTTGTCTACAGACCTCCAGGGCCTACAGGCTCGTTCTTTGAGGACCTGCAGGCGGCGCTGTCAGTACCCTGTATGCGCTTGGCGCACTGTGTGCTGCTGGGCGATTTAAATCTGCATATGGATTCAACAACTGACGCTGAAGCGTCCAAAGTACGGGATATTACCGAGATGTTTGGGCTGGTTCCTTTTATCGACAGTCCCACGCATGTCAAAGGGCACACGCTTGATTTAATCTTTTCCACCGTGCCGATTAAGGTGTCCCTCCCTTTACCGGTTCTATGGTCTGATCACTTCTTAATAAATTTCGTTTTATTGGCCGAGTGTCAGACTAGCCATAGAACTCACAAGGATGGGTCTCGCCAATCTAGAGCTTTCCACCTGGTGACAGCTGATATGCTCGCTGACGCACTCTGTTCACACCCTTGTACCATGACAGGTAACCTAGAAGCCGATCTGCTGCTAGTCCAAGACTGGCTTCAGGCAAGATTTGAAGAGCTTGCCCCTCGAAAGCCGGCTAGGACAGCCCCCTGTCAGGACTCTGCTCCTTGGTTTACCTCCACTTTACGGAAAGCGCGCCAGGACTGTAAAAGGGCGGAAAGGCTCTGGCGGTGCAAGTACGACCCTGAGGAGAAACTGAAGTACAGGGGTGTTATAAAATTATATCACAAACAGATTGCCGAAGCCAAAAAGATCTACTTCGAGCATAGAATAGACCAGGCTGACAATACGAGCCGGGAACTATTCCGAATTGTGAAAGAATTCGTGGATCCTGTTGCAGGCGCCCGTGTACATTCCCATACGGAGGAGTGGATCAGGCAGCTCGCTGACTTCTTTGTGGCTAAGATCCTAAAGATTCAGGACTCTTTTGGTAGGGTGGTGCCTCTGAAAGCTGCCGTGGCCTTGGAGAGCGATCTAAAGCTCCCCCCTTCTGCTGAAACTGAGTCTGGGCCCACGCTATCGGCGTTTCCCCCGCTCTCCTGCGAAACCTCACTTGAGCTGCTTTCCCGTTTGAAATCTGGATCCCCCTTGGATGCTTGTCCGGCTAAATGCCTGAGCAATGTGGCGTCAGCTGTAAACAACCTGCTGAACCCCCTGCTCAACATGTCTTTGAGCTCCGGAGTGGTCCCTAGAGAGTGGAGGCATGCTCTCATTCTCCCGCTGATTAAAAAGCCTCTGCTTGACCCCTTGCAGCTGGCCAACTATAGACCATTCTCCCTCCTCCCTGCTCTGGCGAAGGTGGCGGAGAAACATGTTCAGCATACTCTTACCACCTTTATTGAGAATAACAAACTGCTGCATGACTCCCAATCTGGCTTCCGTGCCAATTATAGCACGGAGACAGCTCTTGTGGAGGTGACCGACGCCATCAGGGAGACGCTTGATCTTGGGGGAAAGGCTATGTTGGTCTTGCTGGACCTGTCGGCGGCATTCGACACCGTCCCACACGCAGGCCTCCTTTTAAGACTCAAGGAGGTAGGACTGCGGGGGACGGTGTTGGATTGGTTCCAATCGTTCTTAGCCGACCGTCGACAGGTGATCTGGGCTCCACCGTTCTCCGCGGAAATGCCTTCGCTAGAGGTGGGGGTGCCTCAAGGATCTATCCTGAGCCCCACCATTTTTAACATTTATATGGCCCCTTTGGCGAAGGTCGCGGAGGCATTTGGAGCCCGGGTCATTTCATACGCTGACGACACCCAGCTCCTGTTTACCTGCAGGAAGGGAGAGGTTTTTGACGGCGGCAGAATCAGAGACTGTTTGAGTGCAGTCTTTGCATGGTTTCAGCACCAGAGCCTGAAATGCAACTCGGATAAGTCCGAGCTGCTCTTTTTCGGCTGTGCCCCTGACCCTGGCTGGAAGTCGTGGTGGCCCCCTGACATGTTTCCTCCCGAGAAACCTTCCTCCCAAGTAAAAAATCTGGGAGTTGTGTTTGACGACAGTCTTTCTTTTTGTCCACACATTACGGGTTTAGCGGGGAAATGCTTCGGCATTCTTAAAATGGTGAGAAAATTTCTCCCACTGCTCTCCCTACAATACCGCAAGAATGTTGTTCAAGCGCTTGTGGGATCGCGTTTAGATTATGCTAACGCACTTTTTGCCGGACTGCCTAAATATCTGGTGTCCAGATTACAAACTGTCCAAAATTCAGCGGCCAGGGCAATTTTTGGCCTCCCACGGAGAGTCAGCGCCTCTCTGCTGCGTGGCAGGCTGCATTGGCTATCAATGCCTTGCAGAATCAGGTTTAAAATCCTCACGCTGGCGTTTAAAGCCCTCCACTTGACGGGCCCGGCTTACCTCAGGAAGCGTATTGCTTTCTACGTTCCCCGGAGGAAATTGAGATCTGCCGACCTGGCTAAAGTGGAGGTGCCAGTGATCAAACGAGTGCGGATGGGAGGCCGGTCTTTCCAGTTTATGGCAGCCCGTTTCTGGAATGAGCTCCCTCTCTCACTTCGCAAGGCTAACAATCTTCTGGCCTTTAGGAAGGAGCTGAAGACCGTCCTTTTCTCTGCATAACCTGTGCGTCGATAGTGTATCCGCTTCTGGGTTTTCTTGGTTATGTTTCAGGCCTCTTTGCTAAAGCGCCGGGACACCCGTCCTGGGTAGCCGTGCGCTCAAAAAGAGCAGTATTAACATAACAGATGTGGATATTGTTGCACGATGTCACTACTCACAGAAACACACATTAGCCCTATCCATGTCCTGTCCATGTTCAAAAATGCACTAATAAAGATTTCCTGTTCAAATTTGGAACAATCTTGTTTCTTGAATGGAACACTTTGAAAACAGGATTTAGCCTTAAAAATAATACGGTCATAGAAACGGAATACACACTCTTCCCCTTTCAAAACACATTAGCCCTAATATAGGACAAGTCACTTACAGTTCTAGATCCTTTGAATATGCCTCACTAGCTAGCTTGCAGGGGGGCTCTGATGCCGTGACCCCATCCCTGTCCATACTCACGTGGAATGTACGCGGGCTAGGCGATAAAATCAAACGAGGCCTGGTTTTAGAATGCATAAAATGGGGAGGCGCAGCAGTGGTACTACTTCAAGAGACACACCTCACAGGCACATCTACTAAGGCTATGGATAGATGGGGTTATAGAATGATGGCTCACTCCGAATTTACTTCAGGCTCTAGAGGGGTTGGTATATTGATAAAGAAGCAGTTCCCTTTAATTGTCAGCAACGTTAAATCTGACGATGTAGGTGGATTTGCCACCATACATGCGCAGTGGGAAGGGAGACCTATAAATATTGTTTCTGTTTACATACCTCCAGCATAACAGGCGATGGCCCTCCCGGATCTTAGTGCATTTTTACTGGGGCTGCCAGAGGGTGAGATGATCATTGGGGGAGACTTTAATTCGGTGAGCAAATATATCAGGGACGTCCCGTTTGGGAAGCTTCATGGCAGCTATGGGATTAGTGACATTTGGAGGAAGTATCACCGCGTTGACCGTCAATTTACCTATCACTCCAGTGTTCATAACAGCCTCACCAGAATTGATTATTTCATGGGGTCGTTGGGTAGCCTTTGTAATATCAGCAGTGTAGAAATCAAACCAAGGGGCATATCTGACTGGTGATTAGCTACATACTTCACCAGCAGAAAAGGCGATGGACTTATCCAATACGCTCTGAATATCTCCACTATCCCAAGATTAGGAGGGAACTAAAAAAGGTGACGAAGCATTATTTTCAAGATAACGTTGGTTCAGTAACCTCTTCTGTCACTTTATGGGAGGCATATAAGACAGTTCTCAGAGGGCAGGCAATAGCCTCCATTGTAATTCATAAACGAGAAGGACAGTCAGAACTACAAGCTTAAGAATCTGAGGTGATTACTGCAGAGGCACAACAAACTAATGACCCAACCCCCGATGCGGCCCGTAACCTGCAGATTGCACAGCGCCGACACAAGGAATATCTGACGGAAGTGGCCAGACAGCAACTTGCAAGCACGCGACATAAAGTTTATGATGTTGGGGACAAGCCAGGTAAACTATTGGCGTGGCTGGACAAACCAGAGAAGAGGGTCAGGTGGATAGCGCAGCTTGCAATGGAGGGAGGACAACTCACTACGGAACCACACACAATAGTAAGCATGTTAGCATGACACTTCCTGAAAATATATTCCTTCGATTCGACAATCACGGAAGAGGAAGCGCTAACATACTTAAAATGCCCAAATTGACCCCTGAAGAAGCGCAATTATTAGAAGGTGACCTCACGACAGAGGAGGTGGCAATAGCTATTAAGGCATTACAATCGGGCAATGCGGCGGGACCCAATGGCATACCGGTCAAATTATATAAAAAAATGACTGACTCACTCGCACTCCACCTGTTAAATATGTTTGCTAAAAGCCTAGAGGTAGGAGAACTCCCACCGGACCAACGCAGGGGCACCATAGTAGCTAAAAGCCTGGGAAACCGGTGGATCAATGTACATCATATCGGCCTATTTCTCTCATGAATGCTGAGGCCAAAATCCTCACCAAATTATTAGCGTTACGACTCACGCCACACCTACCTAAGCTAGTGCATAGGGACCAATCAGGCTTTATGCCCGGCAGAAACACAGCACTAAATTTAAGAAGACTACACGGGGTGATGGCACGTGCAGTATATCAGCAGGAGCCGGCGGTGATACTCTCATTGGATGCACATATGGCGTTTGACATGGTCCATTGGCCTTTTCTCTTTGCGATGCTGCGCCATTTGGGATTCGGACCGAAGTTTTGTGCCTGGGTCCGACTGCTGTACACGAAGCCCATGGCACATGTCACAGCTAATGGCCATATATCGGCAGATTTTCCCCTGGCCAGGGGCACGCGTCAAGGCTGCCCGCTGTCGCCACTATTGTTTGCCATGGTATTGAAGCCCCTGGCGGAATGGATAAGATGGGAGCCGACTATTAAGGGCGTCAAATGGACATATGATTGGGAGGATAAAATCTTCCTATACGCAGATGATATCTTGCTATATTTCGCTTCCCCTACGCGTTCTATAATCACACTTTTGGATGTCTGCACGGCCTATGGGCGGGCATCCGGGTATTCCATTAACTGGTCTAAATCCACCATGTACGTACTCCATCATCCGCCACCGTGCCTACCAGGCGGCTGTCCACTACAGACTGCAGAAAACACATTTGAATAATTAAGGGTTTACATCACAGCTAACTCTGACGAATTCTACAAAAGGAATTTGCAGCCACCACTCGAACGTCTCAAGTGAGACGTACGACACTGGGAGTCGCTACCACTGACCCTGCTATGCAAGGCAGCGCTTTTTAAGATGATGGCTCTGCCTCGCTTTCTATATAACTTAGAAAATACGCCCTATCCCGTGCAGGCCTCCTATTTCAAAACAATTGCGGCGCAGGACTCTGTTCTATTATGGGGCCATAAGCCCGCACGTAAAGCACAGGCCAAGCTGGTACGAAGCTGGTACGATGGTGGTATAGCGCTTCCAGACATATACCTTTATTATTGGGAAGCACAATTAAAAGTAATTAATCAATGGATACATCTTCCACAATCGGAACCGGCGCTAAAGGCGGACAGAGAGCAGTTAGGAGAGTCTGGTATACTAGCTCCTCTTTACGATAAAATATTATCCCTAACAAAGTTTGGGCCACTGCGACACACACTTACACTATGGCATACAGCACAGGCAAAGTTGGGGTGGCAGGGGGTATTAACGCAGCTTACTCCACTGTGGGACACAAAGCGGCTAGGGAAACTTAGGCACACCAAGGGTTTCGATCGTTGGGATGATATAGGAATATCGACGATTGGGGATATGTGGGAGAAAGGAGAAGTAATTTCCTTTGATACACTGAGACAGCAATACGACTAGGCCCCCACTGAACAGTTTAGATATGTACAGATACGACACGCGTTAATGACAGCACTACCACCTGACACGGAAGTCCCGGAGGCGTCTCCTCTAGAGGACATGTTATTAACTGACTACATGCCAAAGAGGGCGACATCCCTAATTTACCGTAAATTGGGAAATAATTTACCTGATCCAACGGGAACCCTACGTGAAAAATGGTCTCATAACTGTGGGGAGCTTGATGAATTGGAGTGGCAGGAGGCACTGGCATCCCCGAAGGAAGTGGGCATTCCCTCACGTCTCCGTTTGGTACAATTACGCATACTACACCGCTCCTATTACACTAGAAGCACTCTACATAAGATAGGAAGGATAGATCATCCCTACTGCCTGAGGGAATGTGGTGAGGAGGGGTTCTTTTACCACACCATATGGGACTGCCCCAGAATAGCTGAATATTGGACACAGGTATTAAGGACTATGTCTCAATCAGAGAGAATCTCACTGATGCCGGAACCCAGGCGTTGTCTTCTAAATGTATGGGAACCCAATGATCTTACACGTTCAGAGAGAGTTGGGTGACACTGGGTATGATGGTGGCTAAAAGAAATATAGCACAGAGATGGGGTGGAGCAGAGAAACCTACCTTAGCCGCATGGAGAGGGGATATGGATGCGGCCATGATAACAGAAAGGGCGGTGTTTAGCAGCAGGGGTTGCCCCAAAAAATGGAAGAAAATTTGGGGGGCATGGAATGCCTACAGAGGCAATATCTGCGAACCACCATCAGATAATGAGGATGATAGTTCAGATTCGGAATAGACCCATGAACACACGATGAGCTGTGAGAAGTCTGACCTCAACTGTTGGAATAATGTATATTTGTGACTTTATTATACTTGAAACTGTTTCTGGTGGGAAGATATTGTGCAAAATGTACTGTATATGCTTCAAAAAAAGTTACGCTGTATTATTCAAGAAAAATGAATACAAATATTTTTTTTAAAAAGAATCACACACCAAAAGAAACGATTTTGTCTAAAGGTCTTTTGCTTACAGATAACCTTAAATAAAATGTGGAGTCCTGGATACATATATAACAAGATTCTCCATTTTCTTTAAAAAAAGCTCTAGTTTATGGGTCCACTAGGACTGTCTGCTTTTGGAGGTGACTGCACTGACCATGGTTATTCAGTTCCGACCTATCCAAGCAAAGAGTTGCAAGGATGCGTTGGGTGGGGTGACTACTACTTTGGTCCACCTGCAGGATACCTAAGACTGCTGGTCCTAAGGGTTGGTATCCCACACACACACCAACCTCATTTCAACATTATGGTTGGCCCTTACTTTGAGATAGTTAGTGATTAAACTTTGGTGGTGGTTACGGGTGGTAGGTCTGGTAAGGTTGTTGGGTAGAGTGGCAGAAAACTTACAGTGAAATGTGTAGTTGACATGGTGTGAAGGAAGATGTTTTTGTTTGGTTGGAGTGGCTGTTGGACGCTGCAGTGGAAACAGCTGGTGGTGAAAAGCAGAAAAGGACAAAAAAAGGACAGAGATAAATACAGGAAATCAAGGGGAGAACGCAGGAAAGAAAAATTAATTATGTGGTCTAGTTACCACTTCCATCTTTCTAATGGAGTTTTTCTCACTTGCACCACATTGTGAGGTAGTACGTCGTAGGAGGTGCAGTTTGAGAAAACAAATCAGAGGGGAAAAGCAGGTGTATGGAGGGTACCTCATAAAAGAATTTAAAAAAAGATTAAGGGGTGCATGGTGGGCGCCCTAGTACAAATAGGGATGTGCACCACATGTGGCAACTACAAAAACAAAACAAAACGTATCAGGGAGATTGGGGGGAAGGTGGTCTCTTTCCTGGTTTACCACAGACCTCCAAGAATCCAAGCGCTCGTGCCGACAACTGGAGAAAGCATGGGGAAACATCAAAACCTCAGATGCATGCACCACCTACAATGTCACCACCACGGCACACCATCAACTCATCAAATCAACGAAGAGGAACTTCATCCAGGACAGAATTCTCTCGAGCATCCACAACTCCAAGGAAATCTTTGCCTTTCTATGAGAAGTGACAAGACCCCACAGCAAAACTGCTGACGCCCCTCCATCCCAAGACCTCTGCAACAAACTCAGCTCCTTCTTCCACCACAAGATCAGGACACTCTATGACAACTTCGACTACCAAGACCACAGCACAGACCCTACACCCTCCATCAGCAATGCCACCCAGCCGACCCTCCTCACCTGGGCCACTCTCACAACAGACGGCACTGCAAAGACAATGAAAAGCATCCACTCCGGAGCAGCCACTGACCCCTGCCCACCGAACATCTTCCACATGGCTGCCACCGCACCAGAACTACAATGGACAATCAACAGTGCCCTTGAAACAGCCACTTTCCCTGATGACTGGAAACACGCCGTAGTCAAACCCCTCCTCAAGAAGCCCTCCGGTGACACGACTGCCCTCAAGAACTACAGGCCCATCTCCCTTCTCCCTTCTCCCCTTCGTCGCCAAAGTCATTGAGAAAGTCGTCAACACCCAGCTAGCGTACTTCATAGAAATCAACAACATCCTTGACTCCTCTCAATCTGGATTCTGCAGCAACCACAGCACTGAGACTGTCCTCACAGCCACCATTGACGACATCCTCACCCTGCAGCCCTCATACTACTAGACCTCTCAGCAGTCTTCAACACCGTCTTTCACAACACACTAGCCGCCAGACTCCACGACTCCGGTATCCAGGGAACATCCTTAGACTGGATTTGATCTTTTCTCTCAGGCAGAACACAGAGAATAAGGTTCCCCCTTCCTCTCCAAGCCCACAGAGATCAGATGTGAAGTATCCCAAGGATCCTGCCTCAGCCCCATGCTCTTCAGTATCTACATGGCTACCTTCGCCACCAACATCAGAAAACACGGACTCAACATAGTATCACTCAGCTCATCCTCTCTCCCACAAAGGAACCCGACATCACCAAGCACAGTTTCCAAGAAGGAATGAAGGACGTTGCATCCTGGATGAGCAGCCGCTGCCTGAAGCTCAACTCAGAGAAAACGGAAGTCCTCAGCCTCTGGTCTACCCCCTCCACATGGGACAACACCTGGTGACCCCCTGCCCTCGGAAACCCACCCACCCCTTCGGACCACGCCTGCAACCTCAGCATCATACTCAACTCCTCACTCACCATGAACCACCAGATCAACGCTGTGTCCTCCCCATGCTTCAACACCCTCCGTGTACTCTGCAAGACCTTCAAATGGATCCCCCCGACTCCAGGAAGACCATCACCCATGCACTCATCACCAGCAGACTGGACTACGGAAACTCGCTCTTGTGCCGGAATCAACAAAACACTCCTTCACAATCTCCAGACCGTCCAGAACGCTGCAGCCAGTCTCGTTCTCAGCATCCCATGACAAGACCACATCTCTCCGCACCTCCTCGACCTCCACTGGCTCCCCATCAAAAAAATAATAACCTTCAAACTGCTCACACATGCCTAAAAAGCCCTCCATAATACCGGACCCCATTACCTCAACGAAAGAATCTTCTTCCACGCCCTCAAGAGAATCGTTCGTTCCTCCGACCTAGCCCTAGACACGGTACCCCGCACCCACAGGGCCAAAATGGGTGGCAGAGCCTTCTCCTACATGGAGGCCAAGACCTTGAACAAACTCCACCTCAGCATCAGATGACGCGCAGCACTACACTTATTCAGAATGGACCGCAAGGCCTGGCTCTTCGGATGATCACGGAGCTGTACCCCGCGCCCCCGCAGCATTTCACAGGGGAGTAGTGCACTCTATAAACTCCTGATTGATTGATTGATTGAGTGGCAGTTAGTTCATTGAGGGAACAGTGCATAGTGTGTTAGTGGCAATCCTAAGGTGACAAGGTGGAGTGGTGTGGCTCACTGGTTAGAGGCAGCAGACCCGGGAGCAGAAGTCAGCCTGGGACCAGGGTTCAATTCCCAACGCGGCAGGGTTGTGGACCAGGGTCAGCAGACTCAACAATTCTCACCTTGGTGCCTACTCTAACCAGGGATCACACTCGGCAACTCTGGGCATTAGCTTGCCTAATCTCCACAATGGCCCCATCAACGCCGGGGATGCCTGGCTCCACCTTGGGGATTCCCAGTAGGGACCATCCCACAGGGAAAGCCAGGACGGGTTCCCCAGCGGTATACAGCGCCGGGACGCCCCTTTGCTGGGGCAGCTGTGCGCTTTACAAGTATACGACATTTAACATTTAACATTTAACAAGCCTGAACTGAATACAAACATGTCAATAAACACGATTCAGGAGAGTGTCTCCTTTCATATATTAACTTACCTGTTCTGAAATGCATAGAATTAGAACCTACATGAGTGAGATAAAGAGACACCTCCTGGGCATCTGTAGTGGGGTGAGGACGAGGGGGGGTTAAAAAAACATCACTTACCTGCCGGCCGGGCCACCTCTCCTCTGTTCTTCCTTCTGGGTGAACCGGAAGTAGAAGCACACAGGTTACCCTAAGCCAATCACAATGCAGCGTTGTCAGGGTCGTAGGAAAGGTGGGTGGGCCGCCCCGGGTGTCATCACTGAAGAGGGTGACAAAATATGTGTTTTTAAAATAAAAACATTTTTGGAGGCTTACGACAATTAAAAAAATATATGTATTCAATATTCAGTGTGGGGGGGGGGTGACAAGAAATGTTCTGTACCGGGTACCACCTGACCCAGCTACGCCACTGAGCATTGTGATTGGTCTGAGCGCCATGGTTCACCGCTCAGATGGGAACAGGGAGCCGGCGCATGTTCACCACACAAACTGTACAATACAGCCGGTGGAGAACATGCATGACTGTTTGTCTGGCCAGGACGGCTGGATAAACAGTCTTGCACACTTAGAGTGTGCCACCACTCCTACCCCCCTGCACTGCCCAACCCAGCCCTGCCATGCAGAACTGCCTAAGCTCAGGGAAACAAAATTATAATAACATTGCATTAGTATCATTTTATTTTTCCTTTTTTGCTGTGCTGAAAAGCAGTGGGGCGACGCTCCTCCACCTTAGAGGAGCTGCCCGTGCACGAAGGCATAGGGTAGTGGTAGAAAGAGGCGTAATGTGCAATCAAGACTTAGGGGCAGATTTATGTTAACTGGCGCATCCCCAGGGATGCGCCAGTTAACATGCACCACAATGCGCCACTGCTCCGCCACCCATGGTGCGCCGTATTTATGATGCGGCGCACCATGGTGCAAGGAAGTGAAGATGCGTGACGCATCTCTCGGCGCACGGGCGGCGCATTTCAGGAGTCATGTCGCAAGTGCGACATGACTCCTGCAATGCACAGGGGCCACCTATTCAATGTATGGTGCGTCACTCTTACGCCTGCTTCAAGCAGGCGTAAGGAATTGACGTAGAAAGTGACTGAGTGAAATCTCATAGATTTCACTCAGCCACTTTTAGGAGGCGTTCCTGCGCAGGAACGCCCCCCCCCCTGCGCAGGAACGCCTCCTTATGGCGCAGGGGTTTCCAACGTGACGCATCTCCTAGATGCGTCACGTTGTAAATAGGGCGCATTGTTTGCGCCGCCGTTGCGTCACATTACGTGACGCAATTGCGGCGCAAGGAGGCGCTTGAGCCACATAAATCTGCCCCCAAGTGTTTGGCAGCACTGCCATTCAACAACGACAGCATTCTGCAGCGCTGGTGGCGGGGCTCCTAAGAAAGACTCTGGGGCCTGAGCGTATTCATGTTTTTTATTTTTTATAACTGAAGCACTGCTTCTCTGCATTTTTCTGTGCAAACACAAATAAATGTTGACATGGTCATTCTATCAAGGAGGTACTTTAGTGAATTCTACATATGCACATTTTCAGATTTATCATACCAAAACATACATGCAAATGTGCACCCGTTTAATTAAAAACTATTTTTATGACTTTCTCTGAAGAGGTTCGCAGTGCTTATTCTTTCAGAATGCAGAATTCCGTTATTCGTTTCCATTAAACAGTAATAACAATAATTGATTTTAATATAATGCTTTAAACCGCACTTGGGCTATTATTCCTTATCCCAGAACTCGAACTTTTTTAACAGATTGTTTGTGACGAAGCAGTTTGCTCCTCATTTAGAAAATTCCCCAAATAATTTTGTTCTGCAAAACACACGGAGAGAGGGAAGTTTGGGAAGAGAATCAACATTTCCTGGCCTCTCAACTCTCCTGTACTGAGTTATGCGGCGAGGGAAACCCTCTCGCAAACACCGGACAAGGGCCAATCGCAGGAAACAGCTCTTTCCGGAAGGCACACAGGAGCCGCGAGCGCACACAGTGTGGGCTTTGATAGGAAAGTAAAGCAACGAGGTGATGTCAACGAGGAAAACAGGGAAAGGGAAAAAAAAAACCTGCAAGCGATGTGAAGGAGTGTTCGAGCTAAGGGCAGGCAGGTCTTGGCCGCTGCAAATAAAGCTAGGCTCCTATAACGAGTTGGTTGAGGCTGGATGCCTAAATGGCTAGAATGACTGGTTTTGACCACTGACTGCATCCTGCACTTGGCATTGCCACCTTTCCGAGAGACAAAAACACAGGCCATTTGTTGCTGTTTAAATAGTCTGCACAGCCGTGGACGTGATTACTACATAGGACTGTAAACAAAACCGTATGCATTCATTTGTAATATGACTTTTCTGTCCCTATTAAATTTACCTATTAGTCATGGATAATTAGCACAGATCTAGAACACATTTAAAAGTGTTTTCTATTTCTATTTGTTGTTTGAAGTATGTACAGATAAAGGCTAAAAATACCAGCTTTAGGTGAACTTGCTTATTTTTGTACCAGCCAAACCATCAAAATACCAGTGGTCCTGGTAGGAAACCAGCCTGGTGTTAACCCTTAACTCTAACACACAATTATGAGTTTTATCTGCGAATGGGAAATTACAATGTGGGCCCAGAATTACCAGGTCTTCCAGATCAACATGGGTATATCCAAATTTGGGGACTTTGGGGACTTGCAGGCTGTCATTGAGAATGGGGTGGGGGCTAGTAGATTGCGAAGTGGGGGCAGTAACAGGATGGTGTGAAGGGTAAAGTGTAGACCGTGGGCCAGCTGAGAGGAGCATTTTATACTCCCTTTCGTCATAAGGTGGTGTCAAGCTAGGGCCAGGCTGCACTTATGCCCACAGCCTCTGTGCGATCTGCATTTGTTTTTTCAGACCGGCTTTTCCAGCTTGTAAAATTGGATTCAGTGTTCTTGCATGTGGTAAATATGGGTACGGGATCTCGTGATCCAGTGGAATGGTATCCACCAGAGGATATTGGTCTAATCATCTTCTATACTTGCCCTTAATATATTGACACTATGCGGACAAGGATTCTTACGTCTGCATCTAATCATGGATCTGGCCACCTTACTACAGCCTATCGAGAAAACTCAGACAAGCAAACACATGTTCGTCAATCTAAATTGAGACAACAGTACCTTCACTGTGCAAAGTCCCAAAATCTGAATATTCCTTGGACCAGCAATTAGAACACAAGATAACTATGTACCTTTTAGGAAGCATTTGAAAGATAACTATTCAAATACGTATATGATTGAGACCTTGTACGGTGATGGAGAAATGACAGAAGGCCAGATCGCTGTGAAGCCCCCAACATACTTTCTCCAAAAACCTTCTTGACTATGTCCACCATTACTCTGTTGGATCTCCGTGGCCTAGACAGGGTAGGTCAAACTGGAGCCTGTACCTCAGCTGCATTCCACCTCCCCTGTGCCCCTTGAATTTGGAAGAATCCCATATCTGTAAAATCATTGGGGCAGAATTACTATAATTCAATGCAGTGTATCGACCAAATTTCCTGTGTTGCTTTGTGCAAGGGGGAGAGAGCAGCACAGATTATTCATGTTTTCTAAATATGGCCTGCTTCTGCTCTCCTTCCTTGCGGTGATGCACAAACAGGCTGCTTAGTGACGCTGTAGCGATATGTTATGAAAAGAATATAGAATGTTTGGACAAGTTGAGAGGTTGGGAAGGAATTAACTTCTACTAACCTTTGAAACAGCTTGTCAGCTACTTTATCAGTGGCCATTTTGGAAAGTTGGTAAACTTTCCGTTGAATATAATTAGAAACACATTGTAAATACACTTCTATTTTATTTTATTTTTATTTAATGCGATTTTATATAGCGTGAATATTACCCAGAGGTGCCAGAGCGCTTTACAAAAGAACCAGTTGCAATACATAAGGATTTAGGATTACATGAATTACATAAAAGATACAAACAGAAAAAAATTCCAAATGTACAAGTTGAAAAGTCACTTAAGGAAGAGATACAAATGGATTAACTCTAAGAATTACATAGGAATGGTAGTGAGTACAAGGGTCTACTACATATACTCGTGGTTAGAGTTATCTCTATATCTATCTATACTACTATTATAAAGCGAGAACTTGGAACCTTTGAGGCGGGTAAACTCGAAAAGTACACCACTAATCACAACACCCAATACAGTGTTGGAAAGGGGAGGTCCAGGAGATGGACATAGGCTATATATATGGACACCATATACATTAAAAAGGGGGGGCACCCTCAGTGGTAAAGTAGTCCCTTGTGGGCGTGTGAATAGATGTGGGCGTTAATCTGGCAAGATATGGGCGTTAACATTGTCCACGATGCAAGGATATGTGGGCGTTACATGTGGGCGTTAACATTGAGAGGGGCAAGATGTGGGCGTTAACATTGTCCACGATGCAAGGATATGAGGCGTTAACATTGAGAGGGGCAAGATGTGGGCGTTAACATTGTCCACGATGCGAGGAGATGCTGGTAAACCAAACTGTATTACAACAGGTAAACCAAACAGGATTACAGCGCAGTGCACACTTCACGGTAAAAAACAGTACAAAACAAAACAGTATTAGAGCGTGTGCGAGGAGATGTGGGGGTTAACATTAAGAGGGGCAAGATGTGGGCGTTTACATTGTCCACGATGCGAGGACATGCTAGAGCGTAGAGATGCGTCGGCGCAATGGCGTGTGGGCGGGGCGTTACGGAAACGCGCCGTTCGGGGTCCGGACAGCAGCGCTGGAAGTAGCAAGGGACCCACACCGGACATGCTGAAGTGCCCAGCTAATGTACTGCCAAGCGGGGAGGAGCGGCGGCGCGGGACCGACACCCGACATACTGGAGTGCCCAGCGCGTGGAGGAGCGGCGGGGAGGAGCGGCGATGCTGCTGGGGGAGGAGCGGCGATGCTGGTGAGTACTCTAGCAAAGCCGACCCGGACAACGTCGGGACGGGCTGCTAGTACTAATATAATAAAGAGAGAGCCCAAACCTTTGAGGCGGGTAATCTCAGGAACCACAGCACCAATCACAACACCCAATGCAGCGTTGGAAAGGGCAGTTGCAGCAGAAGGACATAGGCTATGCAGACGCCCACCATATACATTTAAAAGGTAAAAGAACCGTGCCAGCAAAGTAGTCCCTTGAGGGCGTGTCTGCATTGTGCTGTGGGCGTGTGCTGGGGGCGTGACAAACGCTGGGGGCGTGTGGTACGTTCCGCCCTTCATGCCATGTCTCATATCGTGTGCTGTGGGCGTGTGGGCATGTGCTGGACGCGGGATTACGGGAAAAAAAAGCGAGTGTTGTGCCCAATATTTCATTGTTTTTTTCTTCCCAGGTTCTGTACATTCCAGCTCCGGGTGTCCACCCTGCTCCCTTTAAATACCCCTGCACCCCATAATCATAACAATACCCCAACACCCTTAAACACTAACCCATCTTAACCCTATAAATATACCTTGCACCCCAAAACCCAAACCTATCCCTAAACCCTAAAAATACCCCTGTACCCCAAAACCCAAACCTACCCTGAACCCTAAAAATACACCTGTACCCCAAAACCCAAACCTAGCCCTGAACCCTAAAAATACCCCTGTACCCCAAAACCCAAACCTGCCCATGAAACCTAAAATACCCCTGTACCCCAAACCCCAAACCTAGCCCTGAACCCTTAAAATACCCCTGTAGCCTAAAACCCAAACCTAACCCTGAACCCTAAAAATACCCCTGTACCCCAAAACCCAAACCTAGCCCTGAACCATAAAAATAACCCTGTACCCAAAAACTCAAACCTACCCCTGAACCCTAAAATACCCCTGTACCCCAAACCTAGCCATGAACCCTAAAAATACCCCTGTACCCCACAACCCAAACATAGCCCTGAACCCTTAAAATACCCCTGTACCCCAAAACCCAAACCTACCCCTGTACCCTAAAAATACCCCTATACCAAAAAACCCAAACCTAGCCCTGAACCCTAAAAATACCCCTGTACCCCAAAACCCATACCTATCCCTAAACCCTAAAATTACCCCTGTACCCCATAACCCAAAACTATATCTGAACCCTTAAAATACCCAAACACCCCAAAACATATACCTCAGTAGCCCAAAACATATACCCCTATACCCATACTTACATTATCCAAACATTAAAAAAAACATGCTTTTACCATTCATGCATTTACAACGAATTTCGTTGTAAATGTATGCGTGGTAAAAGCATAAAAAATGTAATGCCATGCGTTATAATGGCATTGCGGAGTCATGTTACTTTCGTAATGAAAGTATGCAGAGTGATGGTATGCGGAAAGAAAGTTGCGGAATAATGGGTGTTTACCCTCCCCCCGGTAAGTACATTGGTGGCACGGCGGCCCACATCTCCAGCAACATACTCATATTTTTTCACCACCGATTTGAAAAATGCACAGGTCTCTCTCATTGATGGCCAGCACCGACATACACTTTTAGACACACCTCCCGCCACAAGTTCTAGAATTGTGAACTTTAGAGCTGTGGAGCTACGTTCGAATCTCGGCATCAGCTCAACATCCTGTGATTCCACGCAAATCGCTTTGTCTCCCCGTGCCTACCACAAATGAATGTGTTCTTCTGTAATGTAAATTGTGCTCATGCCATGTTGTCGAGTTTGCGCTATATAATATTGCAAGGAAAAATAAAGTAGGGAAACTCGAGTTCTCACACTACTGAACGCGCACTCTTAAGTGCATCAGCAGTGCACTGTGAATCGGAGCGTTTCACAGGCCTGACACAGATAATATATGCTATCAAAACGAAATCCTACAAAACAATATACTACTGGCCGGCAGCAATTCATACCCGGACAACGTCGGGATGGGCTGCTAGTACATATATATATATATATATACAAATAGTAGATTTGTTCAGGATTACATTTTACCAGCGATTAGGCTTGGACAAGTATATGTCACATATTTACAGAGTTAACGGGAAAAAAATAAAAATCAATAGGGGTAGAGAGCGGTAGGTGGGGGAGAAGAGTCAGAGGCTGAGATTGGTGAGAGAAGTCTTTGAGGCAAATACATAAATATGAATTTGGCCCACGTTTGCAAATCAGTGACAAACATACCTTTGTCAACACAAATTCAGACACTTTGCTTGCTATATCAGTGAAGTGAAAGACACACTTAAAGTTTAAACTTAGGAGTATCTAGGTTGACTTGAAAATAAAGTTGAAATTATATATAATAAAAAGTGATTTTTATCAACTATGTATAGTTAATGGGAGCAGCAACTCACCAATGGGTGATCACCTTAATGAAGAAAATAACTGCACCTTCACTGTTTCTTCAAGTATCTGGTCTACCACATTCAGTTGGCAACAGTGGCAGGAAGCTTTTGAAGCTTGTTTATAAGCCACTGATGGAGACACTTTCTGCCTATAGAAGTAGTAAGCGCACACATAGGAACAGATGAAAATGGCAATGCTGTAAACATAGTTGATGAATATGCATCGGTACTGAAGACCGTTAACAGACTATTCAATCATAAGAAAAGAATATTGTCCTAGAGCGACACAAGTTTTTACAGCACACTGAATCCGTATATGAGTTTGCTGTCCGATTAAGAACACTAGCATGCACATGCATCTAGAGGGAGTTTAAGGATGGATATGATTGAACGGGACCAACTTATAGAAAGAACTGGCAATAAGAAAGTTCAAGAGAGATTATTGTCCACGGAAGATCTAGATTTAGAAACAGCATTAACAATGGCAATAAGCACAGAACATGCTCAGTTGTAAATGAAAGAAATCAACAAAACCGACATCGTAAACGTAATCCCAATGGCGGAAACACAGTCCAGAGGGTTTAAGGTGAGGCCTCCTACTTGCCGACGGGCTCCTTGAGCCCATCGGAATCCAGCTGGAATGACCTTATATCTTTTACTATATATAGTTTTTTATTATGGAAATTGGTGTGATTACTTTTTGTGTTAGAATCCCGATTTTACATTTTTTGCATATTTTTATGATTCAATATTTTTTCAAAATCTTTATTTTTGTAACTAATGATGTTTTTTCTTCAATTTTGTGAAGGAAGGGTGTATGTAGGGTTATGTAATGAAAAGAATATAGAATGTTGGAACAAGTTCCCTGCGTAGAATGCAGAAAGGAGTGAAGAATTCTACAGTTGACAGTTGCTGCTGTACTGTGGATACTGATGGTACATTAAACATATGTTCCTCACCTACGTAAGTCTGGGACTCCTTTTCAGACACATGCACATCTTTGCCTTACAGTGCAAAGTGCTGACTAGTGTAGGTTTTGCATAGGAGGTATGCCATTCTAGTACAAAATCCTACATTTAGACAATTTTAAAAACATTTTGCTCAATGGAGTTGTGCTGAATAGTGCAGAACCCATGCAATATACATATATATATATTTGTCTGATTCGTGCTTGAGTGACTTATCTGATTTCTTTTTTTCGACATGGAGTTGAGTGATTTGGTTTCAGAGTTCGCGATCAAGAATCCAAGTTTGAATCCTGACTTGACCAAATTAAATGACCCTTGAGACATCATTGATTCTAAGTTATCTACTAGAAATTATCAATATTTTACTGTACACTGTGCACTGTGCAAGGTCATCACATCAGTTGAAGAGCTTTACATTTACTCTACATGAATGTTGTGGCATTTCTGGGACTGGAGGAAGGGAGAGTTGCCCCCTCCTCTATCAGCCCGTATTTTCAATGCAGTCGAATATGTGCCACTTCCCGCATTAAAGCCTCATCATGAAGGGCCTCTTTTCTAAATGTACAGCTTGGGTGTCTGTGGACTGTACCATTTGGTAAGCTCCACACTCGACAGTGATGGTTATGGTAATTTGAGCAAGACAACTCCGCTTACAAGGGCCTCGTTTCTTGCACAATATCTCCACTAACATTGTCACCATAGATCAACCAGGTAGAGTGGAATAAGCTGAGCTCGAGGCTGTCCATTTGTGACCTGGAACAAACTCTGCCTGGTCCTTGCTCCCCTGGGGCCTCATTTATGAAAAGTGACGCATCGCTGCGTGAGAACAGCGATGCGTCACTTTTCATTGCGCCCTCCTTGCGACATGCTGGATGCGTCATATTTATAATATGACGCATCATGTCTCAAGGAGTTACAGATACGTCAGTATTTCTGACGTATATTTATGGCGCAAAAGTGACACATTGCTGGAGTGTGTCACAAAAGTGATGCAACTCCAGCAACGCGCCCTTTCACATGGGGCAAGCCCCATGTTAAAGGGCCTGAGTCAGTCTTACGCCTTCTGTGAGGCAGGCATAAGATATTGACGCATTTGCGTCCTAGAAGTGACGCAGTGAAATCTCATAGATTTCACTGCGTCACTTCTACGAGGCTTTTTGCGGGGGAACGCCCCCACCTGCATACATTATACCTGACGCAGGTAGAATGTAGCGCAGGGGTTTACAAAGTGACGCATCTGCTTAGAAGCGTCACTTTGTAAATAGTGCGCAACAGGAGGCATGTTTTACGCCACCGATGCGTCACAAAAAGTGGCGCATCGGAAGCGCAAAACTGACGCACGGCCTCATAAATGAGGTCCCAGGTCTATTGATTGATTGTGTTGGATAGAGCTCACTGCCATTCAGCTCAATCAGAAAGAAACATTCAACAAGTCTATGCCCTGAATGTGTTATTGCTCTAAAATGGAATAGAATTATGAACAGTTCCACTAATTACTCAGGAAGAAACTGACACTTAAAGGGGGACACTCAACCCTGACTCATGCAAGAGCTTCCAGGACCTGGCCCAACTCTCCATTGCTATTTCCCTCGCTGAATGAGGTTATTCACTTGCAGGCTTGCACAATAACTTGCTCAGGGCGAGGTGTCTGCCTGGACCACGAGAGTGAATCAGGAGAGACAGTCTTTGCCGAGCTGAGCTTGGAAAAGAATCGCCCTGTCCGCGCCTGGACTGCCCCTGTGTCCAGCCAGACATTACATCAACCCTCACACGGCTGCATGACACACAGACCTGTGTTTGTGATGATGCATTGCAATCTTTGTTGTGTGTGTTCTGCAACGTAAAACACACCACCCTCTTTCCCCGATTAAAATGAAATCACATAAGGCAGGAGGGGGCACCAGCTTGTGGTTACAATCCTTCCCAGCTGGCATGGCAACAGAGACCAAGAGTATATTTTTACTGACCAAAGTGTGAAGAGTTAACCTCAATTTGTTTGTTAAAACCTTCTGTGCTATTCTCACTGACGCTCGATATAGTCTCATGCAATTTCCAATCCACAAAGTAAAGTGTGCTTTATCTTTTCCGAAACACACATGAAATGGCATAAAGAGTGAATTTTGGAATTATGGGCATACATTCCATTAGGGTCTATGGGATCAGTGGTGCACAATTGAAAGGCATTTCGTTGATGACGTTCATACCCGTGTTTAGACATTGAAAGAGTCTCTTTCTGCATCCAATGATGTTGAATTTTATTTGATGGAAACTCAAATTCCAATCTTTGAGGCCAGTGATGATATGACTGAAGCGAGCGCATTCGGCAGATGACACTACAGAAATAAAGACATTTTCCATAAGAGGTTTTCACTTTAAGTGCACCAGTCTTTGATGCAGTAATACCACATCCTGTTAACCACATCGCTGCGGCGGCTATTCCGTCGCAGCGCTAAGGAGGCGGGGCGGCCGCACGTCGGGCGCATGCTGGTGACAGAACCGCTCCGTCATCAGCCGCGGTTCGGCTGTGCTCATGACGGAGCGGTTCCGTCATGGCCCCGCCCGCTCAATAGAACGCCGAGCGCAGGCGCAGAATCCATGCCACGCAGGCGCGGCGGCCGGGCCATAACGGAACCGCTCCGTCATCAGCACAGCGCCACCGCAGCTGATGACGGAGCGGTTTCGTCATCAGCATCGAAAGAGTTAATACCAGCACATCAGGGTGCAGTATTTACTGTAAACTATAACCACCTGATTCCAGGTTTGAGTGATAGTCTGCGGGATTAGTTTTGTGCACCTATTTACATTTTGCCACATTACAAATCAGAATATATATTCATTTTTATTAAACTCCATTCTTTGTTACATTATTATTATTTCCCTTTCTGTCCAGGGCTGCAAAAAAAGGGACAGTCCACTCTAAGGAACTAATTACGAGTTGGGCGGTGCAGGAGCGGAACCGGCACAACGCCACCCCTCTCTTACACCGCCGAAACATGTGTATGCACTGCTTGCCAGATTATTACTTTTTTAGTCCCTGGTGGGTGGTTCTTTGGCGTTTCCATGTCAGTGCCTATGAAATAGGCATCGCAATGGAAACATCAAATTCAGTACTTGCACGGCATGGCTCGTGCCATTTATGCTGCGCCCTCCTGCATGCACCCCATGGCCCAGAGGCTATGGTTGTCATGGAGGAGGAACCACCATGAAAACCGTGGTGGAGAGGAAACTAATACATGCTTGGTGGGACCGCAGCACTCACGCCAAGCACATTGTGGCCTCAAGACTACAGAGCAACCACTGGTTGCTGTGGTACAATGGCGATCCGACCGTCCTACTTGTAATGGGGCGGTCAGACCACCGGTGCGGACAGAGGCTGGACCACCACCGCTGCATCACCATGAGTCTGGCGGTCCGTGGACCATCAAACTCATAATCAGGCCCTAAGTAAGCTGAATGGTCTAAACCACCTACACCGACATTCACAATTCTGTTGGGCCATTGATGTAGGGCTTCTGACGGCAGTGTCAGTTGAGGGCACCAGTGTCTGAAACATGACGGGCCACTGACTCAAAATAGGGGTGGGGGACCATCAGTTTGGCAAACAAGGTACATTTGAATAGGATTACTCTGCCTGCCAATGTCGAAATCAGACTCATTTTCTTGAACTGTCTCTTCACGAAGCAGGTTCATAATTCATTAGGTTTGTAGGTCTAAGGATCAAACTCCTTTTCTAGAGCCTGAGACTGGTTACTTTCCTCAGTTGTTGCAGATAAGCTCTCATTAACTAGTGATTATCTTTATTTGCAGGCTTGTCTTTCTGTGCATTGCACTAAGCAGGAAACAAGGTAAAGTTGGAATGGGAAATTGTGGAATTCCACACAAGAGAGTTAGGAAACATACTGTGAGGAGATGATGGAGAAAGCCGCAATGGAGTTTACAGTCATGGAGGACAACAGCTTCCAGGATAGGGTCTGAAACACAATAGCCCAAACACCTGAGAACTCTTAGTTTACTTCCAGGTTAGAGAGAGTATAGCTGTCAGTGGGGTTTGTGGATGCAGAAGACAATGTCGTGCAATATCAGTTGTTTTGACTCCTTCATTTGAGGTATGTATGTATTTACGTATGCGTGTATGTATTGGTATTTATATAGCGCTAACCTAGCTAGAAAGCAATAGAGATTGTATTGGGAGATCATTGGGACCATCAAGTGCACAAATACATTTCACATTTTTGTAGGCATAGGAAGATTATTAGCCTGATTATGAGCTGGGCGATCGATGGGGGCGCCAAACCCATGGTGGTGGTCCCTGGACTGCCAGACTGGCGATCCACCCGCAGCAATACAAGTACGGCGATGAGACCGCTACTGAACCACTGCAAAGGCTGGTATTAATTTAACCTATTTTTTTGTTGTCAGTTTAATATTTAAATTATGTAAAACATGTTCTGGTTATTTATATATTTGTTTATTTTTACTTTTATGTTAATATTTTTAATTAAACATTCTGTTTAAAATTGCTAATTTTTTTATATTTTTCAAAGAATATATATATATATATATTTATATATTTACATGTATGTATATGCTTATTTATATTATTTACATTACGTGTTTAAAATATTTTTTATTATATTGTAGCTTAACATTTTACTTATACAGCTATATATAGTGGCATTTCTGCATATTTACCTTTTTTTAATATCTAGGTTAATAATATTTTTGACACAAGTCTTTGGTACTTTACATTCAAAGTATGGAAACTCAATAATTTTGTAGACCATACTTATGACACTATATTCTAGTAAACCAATATTGTTGCACTGTTGATACTGTGTTGTACAAGCCACTATGGGCCTCCTTATGAGTAGGCCAGATTAGATGTATCAATGTGGCGGGGAAGGAATTTCCAATTCCAGTATACTACCCCAATAAATCCAGCCATTTTGAATTATGTTGCCCTAATTGTGAGCTAACATGTAGACCTGGTTTCACTGGGTTTAAATAATATCTGAATCCCCGATCCCAGGCTGCTCAATTTGCCAATGTCAGGCCCATTTAGTGCCTCCTCTTAAAGAGATACTTTTAACTAGTGATTCCATTTGAAATTTTTAACATTCCTTGCTCCTTTCGTGAAAGGCATTAAAATACTGTTTAAAAAATAAGCCTAAGGCTCCTTTCTTCCTAAGAACTAGGACCAGTCCATAAACAATGAAGTAGAATGCTTGAGCATCTGACATGGTGTGTAGCTATAGTCAGGTAGTCAAAGCTCTTTAAATTAGATGTGATTGTTAGAAAGACACTGAGGTATAACTGTGTCACAACGTTGAGACTCAGGTTAAAGGATAGCGAGGTAAATCCACGCTTCTCCCCAACTAGTTGGTCTTACTTCTCTGTATCACACTCCTGAAAAGTAGGAAGCACCTGATTCTAAAAATGGAAATAGAGGGTTTAGGATTGGAGAGGGAGAGACAACACTAATTTCCAGCAGGATGGTTGGTAGAAGGCCTAGACTTGTATTTAAATATGAATCGCACAGAAACACAGAGGTACAATATGACTCAATCTCAAGATAAAAAACAGAAGACACTGCTGTTACAAAATTACTTTCTTAAGTCTTGCTGCTCTGGCCAGTCAGAAACGTGGAGCAGCACAACAAAAGTTATTTTTCCTGGGCCCACTCGTTCCAGGACCCAGTGGACGCGCATTCAAAATGTGTATAATTGTTGATGGTAACATGAACATCAGCAGTTGATGGGAATCTCATTAGAGGTCCTTTTTTAAATCCTTAGATGCCCAGTGGAAGTTAACTATTGATGGTAGATCCCAGTCAATCAATATGAGCGGAATCGCACATGTAGACTAAAGGTTGGAAAATTTATTTACGGGAGCTTGCTCTACAGCCTCAGAATCAAGGGGGACTCACTAATGTATGGCACCCTAAACAAGTGTATGTAAAGATTCTACTCCTATAGGTACTGACTGCCTTCAGCCTTATCTTCTCATTCCCTTGCCAAACCCATCACAACTTTAAACTAATATAACTCATGTTCGAGGGCGAGTGCATGTACGTGAGTGCGTGTGCATGTTGGAGGCCAAATGAGAGTGTGTAGTTAGCAAGAGAAAGTGTGATGGTTGGGGAAATGGTAAAGATGAGAAAATGAGTTTGTGTGCGTGAGAGAGAAGCCATGCGGGGGGAATGTAGTGAGCAAGAGGAAAGTGTGGCTGTTAGGACTGACGGAGAGCAAAACAATTTTGTGCATCATTATGTATTTGTGTGAGTGTGTGGGCACATGCAGAATGGCACTACTGCTACCTGTATTGTACCTGGTCAGTTTGTGAGTCATCTACTTGTCCTGTTGCCTTTGTGTATCTGTTTTGTGTGAGTGAAGCTTGTATTGCTTCTGCATATAATGTGTTTGCAGTGTGTCTGACAGTGTGTGACAGTGAGGTCTGTACCCTTCCTGCTGACCAGAATATATGTGTTTATTATGCATTGGAACTGTGCAGTGACACTGCAAGCATAAATGAAATAGAAATAGAATGCAATTGTACTGGTGTCTGGAAAAAACAGACAATGCTGTTGTCTGTTACAGTGTTGTCAAGTAGCCTCACCTATTTCAGCCAGTCTTGGGCTTTATCCCACTGGACCTTACATTATATCACTTTCCCCATTTCAAGTATGTACTTAACAGCCCCAGCATGCAAAGTATGGTTGTCTAAATCCGGGACTGGAAGAACATGTCACAGAAGACATGGGTAAAGTAGGCGGTTATGTTGTTCCCTCTATGAATGAAACTTCTACTGAAGTGCACTTGCTGTGTCTGTTCTGCCTACCTTGGAAGCTTATACTGCTCTGTCATGTATCTGTGAGGTGTGTGCGTGTATGTGTCGGTATGTGCTCCTGTTCTATGATTAGGGACAAGGGACACTTACACTGTGTTTGCTCATGGTGTACTTACTCTTGATTTAAGGAATCTTTCAATACTGCTACCAATGCTAAACCTGATCTATATGTGTGTGAAGGGCAAATATTTTGCTGCTTTGTGGGCAAACCCTGATTTTCCTGTTTTCTTAAATCATCTTCAATTTTAAGCAGTGAAATGCTCAATGTGATTGTAAATTCAGGTTTCCCTCTCAAAGTACATTGTTTGGGACCAGAGTTTAGGAACCATAAGAAGCCCTTAGGTAGAGAAAAATTAACCCTGTCTGCAATCAATGCTGCAACATAAAAATTCACCAATGTGCTGATGACACTCAACTATACTTGACCGTCTTCTCAGCCCCAGACATCCAACATCACAAACTGCTCACACCTTATTCAGTCCTGGATGTCAAGCACCTGATACGAATCACACCAAAACAGAATTGTTGCTTTTCATCATTAACAATGAACAACAAATACTTGAACCTGGCTGGAATCAGACTCAACTTTCACTCATTGCCAGGTCTCTCAGATTCACTAGGGATACCAATATCACCCTCAGGAACGTGTCGCCGAAAAAGGCAAGACAGCTGGGCACTAACCCTCTCTCTGCTAAAGAGAGAGAAACCATTCCAACCATACCAGCGCCAAGAAACCGCTTGGTAGTCGTGCACTTTATAAATATTTTAAATTCAAATTCAATTCCTGCCAGAAGCTTCAGAATTGTTCTTCAGGCCCTCTCATTCTTGCATCTGGAATATGGTAATATTCTGCTTCACTGCCTCCACGACTCCGCACGTGTTCCCTATGAGCATGCAAATGTCATAGCGTGCCTCATTAAAGACCTGAGGAAATATGATTACCTTACATGCAACCCAGAACTCTAATTGCTCCACTTGCCTGGCCCACCCAATCTTGAAAACCAGTTGCATCACCTACAAAGTCATCATGAAGGCACACCTTCCTATCTGGCTGACAAGATCCCTGTCTCTGGTGGCTCTTGGCTTGGCACTCTGCACTCAGAAAAACATCAAACAAGAGATAAAGTAGTGCAATACAAAAAAACAAGGTATGAAGTGTTTCCAACAATTCTCTCATGATATTGAACCCATACCAATAACATTCAACCAACCATGTCTAATGCAGGAAAGAGCTCATGGTACAAATCTTTCAAGAACACTACATCATGATGCACAGTCCACATTTGCTCTTTGAAACAAGCTACCCTTACATTTGCATGTAAACCTAGTTTTTGCCTGTGACACTGTACATTGCTCTGTTACCTTTTAACTAGATTTCTATTAGGTTGAATGCCAGGGCTAGTGGCAGTGACACCACACGCTCTTTGACCTTAATTATATCACAGAAAGTAACATCATATGACCTTTGACCCTGACTCATCCCAGTAAGTGATGTCACATGACCTTAACCATGATGACACGTGGTTGAGAGTATAGAGAGTGAGCCAACTCTCTTCCAGGAGGGGCCAGGGAGTGATTCTTCCACCCAGAAAATATTGAAAAAATTAAGCCACACAGTGCATTGTCAAGCACAATTTTCACATAAATTAAAAAAAAAATCTCACAAAAGGCCCTGAAAGTACGCTTTTAAGTATTCAGATCTTTCGTGCTGAACTAGGCCATTTCTCTATAAGTTGACTATATTTTTTAAACATGTGGTGAATGTTCCCCCATATGTCCAAAATACCTTAATTATGCCAGGTCTACCAGTTTGTCATACGTATGCCTTGTGCGACCCCTTTGGACAAAAAATGGTGTAAGATATGCCAGACCTAGAATTTTGTCATTAGTGTCGTCCAGATCAGACGGATGGCCCTTGTGTCAAAAGGTATCTCAAGTATGTAATTTTGCCCATTGCCTCCTTTCCTTATGGCACAGTTTCACTGCTGTGCTCCCTTATGTGAAGAATTATTTCCAATATCTCAGCACCGGCATTCAGCCATGGGTCCCCTAAAGCCAAGAATTTCCCACAGTAATCAGCGCCAGCATTTTTCCGATCATGCCTCCATGCCAGATGTACCATCAATATGCCAGCAGCAGCATTTTGTCATGGTTGTTCCCATAAACCAAGTATTACCTCTAGTGTGTCAGGTCTAGTAGTTTGTCACAGATGCCTGTCATGCTAAACGTGCCTCCAGTATTCCAGTGCCAGCATTTTGCCACAGGTGCCATCATAAGCCAAGAGTCACCTTCAGTGTGCCAGGGTCAACTACAGACTGGAAAACATCATAACACATTCCCACTCACACTCACTTACATTCATTAACTCACACTCATTGTCACGCACACCTACTCCTACTGTCACTCACTCTTAATGTGAATCTCACACTGTCTCCATGTCACTCTTACCGTCACTTATTCATTCTCACTCTTTCTTAGTTAATCTGCCTCACAGTTACACTCACTCATTGTCCAAAACTGTCAATAATTCTCATTCACTCTTTCTCATTCTGATTCCCTCACACTATCTAACACTTCCCGCAGTCATTCTTATTTATTCCCACTCATTTTCCAGTAATTCCTTTGCTCACTCGCTCATTCTCAATCACTCTGACTCAATCACACTCTATCACCGATTCTCTGTCTCACTCTCTACCTGTCACTCTATCTCACTTCCACTCTCTGTCTCACACACAGACACACACACAGACACACACACTTACACATGGACATATGCTCACGCATGCAGAAATTCTCTCTTACACAAATACACTTTTCCCAGCACGCATGAACAAAACAGAAATGTAAAAGAATGTTGTAATACCTTCGCTGTAAACGAATGTCCCTTCCAGCAAACGGTGCACTATATAAAGTACACTAAGGTGAATAATCTATAATTTATTATCAGTATAATAGAAAAAGGACCGAAAACAAGGAGGGTGGAGACCCAATGCACAAAAGAGTGGGACACCCCTTTGTTTTTGCTGTCTCTGAGGCCTGGGGTTGCAGATGCAATGCCAGGGTCGAAAGGGGCAATTTAGGGGTTGCAAGTGTGAGTCCTAGTGACCCAAGTCCATTCCTTCTCCTCTCAGCTCCTACTTTTTATCCAGTTTATCTTTTAATTACACGTCGCTATAACCTATATCCAACTCTCTCTTTCTCTCTCTCTGTTCACGCTCTCTCACATCAGTCTTTCTTAATTACTTTTCTTACACCTGTCCACTACTATTCCTCCCTATCTTGTTCTTCCTTGCCTCTCCTCTATCTCCCCTTCTGTGATGTCTCTTTTTCACCCGACAACCCGTCTCTCATGTCTCTTTTTCAGCAGCCCCCTCTTTGATGCTTTCTCTTTAGTGCCTCGTTACAACACCTGTCTACCCATCTATTTCAGTCTCACATCACAGCTGCACCTTTCTTGTTTAAATGCCCTTCTCATCTCTCACTTTTCCACCTTTTCAGCTCTGTGCAGCCTCTTTTTAACCTATGTCTGTCGTTATCATCTCTCTCATCTGTCTCTCCCCATCCATGCCTTCGAACAGGTCCCCTTATCTATCTCGGTACAAAAGGGGGTGGTGATGGACGGAGCATCTGAATCAGTCAAACACTCACATCCAGTCAAAAGATCTAGGTTTAATCCATCACCGTTCTTTAGCCCACTCTGCCACCCCAGTTCAGACATGGCTATATGCAAATCAGCCTGACCCTGTACCTCATGGGAACAGTCCACCCCGAACTGCCAAGCCATGTCTTCCCTGGACTGGAAACAAGCTTCCGAGGACCGGTTTCTGGCATTCCAGCCGTTTTCAGCCCGGCTTGCTTGAATCCAGTGGCGGCCAAAAGCGGTACAAAAGGGGGTGGTGTTGGACGGAGCATCTGAATCAATCAAACACTCACACCCAGATTCAAGCAAGCCGGGCTGAAAATGGCTGGAATGCCAGAAACAGGTCCTCAGAAGCTTGTTTCTGGTCCAGGGAAGACATGGCTTGGCAGTTCGGGCTGGACTGTTCCCATGAGGCACAGGGTCAGACTGATTTGCATATAGCTATGTCTGAACTGGGGTGGCAGAGTGGGCTAAAGAACGGTGATGGATTAAACCCAGATCTTTTGACTGGGTGTGAGTGTTTGATTGATTCAGATGCTCCGTCCATCACCACCCCCTTTTGTACCGCTTTTGGCCGCCATAAGTGTGGCAGGGTATGCTCAGACGTGAGTCCCTTGCTCACTTTGCCACTGGATTCAAGCAAGCCGGGCTGAAGACGGCTGGAATGCCAGAAACCGGTCCTCGGAAGCTTGTTTCCGGTCCAGGGAAGACATGGCTTGGCAGTTCGGGCTGGACTGTTCCCATGAGGCACAGGGTAAGACTGATTTGCATATGGCCATGTCTGAACTGCGGTGGCAGAGTGGGCTAAAGAACGGTGATGGATTAAACCCAGATCTTTTGATTGGGTGTGAGTGTTTGATTGATTCAGATGTTCCGTCCATCACCACCCCCTTTTGTACCACTTTTGGCCGCCATAAGTGTGCAGGGTATGCTCAGACGTGAGTCCCTTGCTCACTTTGCCACTGGATTCAAGCAAGCTGGGCTGAAGACGGCTGGAATGCCAGAAACCGGTCCTCGGAAGCTTGTTTCTGGTCCAGGGAAGACATGGCTTGGCAGTTCGGGCTGGACTGTTCCCATGAGGCACAGGGTCGGACTGATTTGCATATAGCCATGTCTGAACTGGGGTGGCAGAGTGGGCTAAAGAACGGTGATGGATTAAACCCAGATCTTTTGACTGGGTGTGAGTGTTTGATTGATTCAGATGCTCCGTCCATCACCACCCCCTTTTGTTCCGCTTTTGGCCGCCATAAGTGTGGCAGGGTATGCTCAGACGTGAGTTCCTTGCTCACTTTGCCACTGGATTCAAGCAAGCCGGGCTGAAGACAGCTGAAATGCCAGAAACCGGTCCTCAGAATCTTGTTTCCGGTCCAGGGAAGACAAGGCTTGGCAGTTCGGGCTCGACTGTTCCCATGAGGCACAGGGTCAGACTGATTTGCATATAGCCATGTCTGAACTGGAGTGGCAGAGTGGGCTAAAGAACGGTGATGGATTAAACCCAGATCTTCTGACTGGGTGTGAGTGTTTGATTGATTCAGATGCTCCGTCCATCACCACCCCCTTTTGTACCGATTTTGGCCGCCATAAGTGTGGCAGGGTATGCTCAGACGTGAGTCCCTTGCTCACTTTGCCACTGGATTCAAGCAAGCCGGGCTGAAGACGGCTGGAATGCCAGAAACCGGTCCTCGGAAGCTTGTTTACGGTCCAGGGAAGACATGGCTTGGCAGTTCGGGCTGGACTGTTCCCATGAGGCACAGGGTCAGACTGATTTGCATATAGCCATGTCTGAACTGGGGTGGCAGAGTGGGCTAAAGAACGGTGATGGATTAAACCCAGATCTTTTGACTCGGTGAGAGTGTTTGATTGATTCAGATGCTGCGTCCATCACCACCCCCTTTTGTACCACTTTTGGCCGCCATAAGTGTGGCAGGGTATGCTCAGACGTGAGTCCCTTGCTCACTTTGCCACTGGATTCAAGCAAGCTGGGCCGAAGACGGCTGGAATGCCAGAAACCGGTCCTCGGAAGCTTGTTTCCGGCCCAGGGAAGACATGGCTTGACAGTTCGGGCTAGACTGTTCCCATGAGGCACAGGGTCAGACTGATTTGCATATAGCCATGTCTGAACTGGGGTGGCAGAGTGGGCTAAAAAAACGGTGATGGATTAAACCCAGATCTTTTGACTGGGTGTGAGTGTTTGATTGATTCAGATGCTCCGTCCATCACCACCCCCTTTTGTACCGCTTTTGGCCGCCATAAGTGTGGCAGGGTATGCTCAGACGTGAGTCCCTTGCTCACTTTGCCACTGGATTCAAGCAAGCCGGGCCGAAGACGGCTGGAATGCCAGAAACCGGTCCTCGGAAGCTTGTTTCCGGTCCAGGGAAAACATGGCTTGGCAGTTCGGGCTGGACTGTTTCCATGAGGCACAGGGTCAGACTGATTTGCATATAGCTATGTCTGAACTGGGGTGGCAGAGTGGGCTAAAGAACGGTGATGGATTAAACCCAGATCTTTTGACTGGGTGTGAGTGTTTGATTGATTCAGATGCTCCGTCCATCACCACCCCCTTTTGTACCGCTTTTGGCCGCCAGACGTGAGTCCCTTGCTCACTTTGCCACTGGATTCAAGCAAGCCGGGCTGAAGACGGCTGAAACTTGTTTCCGGTCCAGGGAAGACATGGCTTTGCAGTTCGGGCTGGACTGTTCCCATGAGGCACAGGGTCAGACTGATTTGCATATAGCCATGTCTGAACTGGGGTGGCAGAGTGGGCTAAAGAACGGTGATGGATTAAACCCAGATCTTTTGAGTGGGTGGGAGTGTTTGATTGATTCAGATGCTCCGTCCATCACCACCCCCTTTTGTACCCCTTATCTATCTCAGCTGTTTCTCTCTTTCTCTATTTCTCCCACTCACAATTACATCTACTTTCCATGGTGTCTTTCATCTCTCCATTTAGTTATTTCTCCCTCTACTGACAACACCCCTGGAAAGCCACAGAAATTGAGAATTCTTTTTGTCTGTCCTGCTCAACCAGCAACAATAAATTAATTATTTTGCAAGTTTATTTTGTTTTCTGCTTAAGAACACACTCTGCTGCCCTCACAGCACTCTGCCCTCTCACTTGCTAGCTAAGGTGAGTTTAGAAAAGCTCCTGAGAGCACTGTTAAACCTCTGATCCCAGCACTACCGTATAGTGGTTAATTTATTTTAAAAAAACAGAGGTGTGGTGCTCTTTTCAGGAGACAGCTTGCACAAGCCCATTTTTCCTGTTAGCACTGCCTAAAACAGAAGCAAGTACTAACCATGAAAGTGAGCTGAGGATGTGGCGTAATGGACAGAACTGCCGACTTTGGGGCAGGGAAACCAGGTTCGAGTCTCAGCGTGGGCTCAACATCCTGTGATTTTGGGCAAATTGCGTAATCTACCCATAAATTAATGTGTCCTTAACTAGTGCTCATGAAAAGTGCTGGTGTCGATGATTAAGTGACTGCGCTGAGTACTGGAAACCACCAACTCAAATGAATCACTCCTACTGTAACAACCTCTTAAGCCAGGGATCGCAGGAGCATTGACAGCCCCAAAATAAGTGCCTGTGACCCCCGATGGGTAGCTAATATTCTCTCTTACCCTACGGTTTGCCTGACTCTGGTTGAATGGGATTTGATCTAGAATAATTTACATTGAACTTCTGAAACATGATCATCCTGCCCCTGCTTTGTGGTTTTTAGTCGCAGCTGGCTACCAAGTACACAGAGATTTGGACAGAGAGACTCACGTTTTGGATACATTGATTTGGCCACAGTGACAACTAGTTTGTCTAACTGGAAACAACCTTTACAATGCAGTCATTACATCGCACTACATTTACAATACAGTCATTACATCGCAACATCCTTCATCCTTTACAATGCATGTCACTACAACGAAGCCATTGCATTGCATGTCACTACAACGCATGACACTACAACGCATGTCACTACAATGCAGGCATTACATTGCATGTCATTACAACGCATACCATTACAACGCATAGTACCACTACACTATCCAACACTTACTTTACTGTTGCACCCCCTGGTGTTAGAATAGTAATTTTTACACCTACACTATCCAACACTTAACCTACTGTTGCACCCCCTGGAGTTAGAATATTAATTTTTACCCCTCACTATCCAACACTTACCCTACTGTTGCACCCCCTGGAGTTAGAATAGTAATTTTTACCCCTACACTATCCAACACTTACCTTGAATGCAATGTAATGGTATGCGTTGTAATAGTATGTGTTGTAAAGGTATAATGCAGTGTAATGGAATGTGTTGTAAATGTAGTTTTAAAAAATGTGGTGCAACGGCATGCAATGTAAATGTATGCACTGTAAAGGATGTTGCGATGTAAAAACGGTGCTGTAAAGTCATGCGTTGCAAATGTATGCATTGTAACGGCATACATTCTTGTCCAAAACAACTTGTACAGAATGCTTGCATTAGATCCTGGTGACCATTGTGTAGACCCTCTCAAGTGTGCCACTCCTGAAATGTTACCATTCTACAGTGAAAGTCAAGCAGAACAGAGAAGATTTTAAATGTACCCTTGCACCATACCTTTTTTTCCTTGGGCAATGTATGGAGTCTCAAATTAACTTTATGACAAGCTGCATTTTGCAGGTCCAATGTGTTCTTTGCATGTTTGTGTGGTGATAACTATGGGCTATGAGTGATACATTGCCTGCAGTAAGTATTTTTGTGCTTAAGATGTGAATATTAGATATCGAAATCAGAATAACGGTGGTACTGAATATCGAGGACAAAATATCAAAAATAAATAATGACAGGTTAGTAAGTATAGATTTCCAATACCTAACTCACAAGATACATATTTCTTTAAGGCACATAGATGTAGAGTAAGGAATAGTACATCTATACCCCTATGTGCTCCTACCTTTTAATATTTTGTTCCCCGTTATTCTGTCCTCAAAATTCTTGTATGTCAATATTCAGATCCTACCCATTATGCAAACAGTGTTTTCTGTTACTAATTTAAATATCAAAAATGTATAAATGTGTTTGGATATTGTACAGCCCCTGCAAACTCTTTAGTCCTAGCATAAAATGATCAGATACACATGTTTTATCAGCCTTGATTGTTTTGTTTCTCAGTGGTAAGATCTGTATATTTAATGTTGATAACATGTTTCAAAGCTCTTTGGCCAAGTTTATTGACAATGTTACACAATGTTGATACATCCCATATACCAAGTTCCTACATCCAATGTCTTGCCACAAAGCAAAATGATTTATTGACATACTCATCCCAGCAGTGAACAGCCACATAAGGTCCATCATATTCATATTACGTGACCAGGGATTGGCCAAGACTCTCTCAACATGGACCTGCGGGGTCACCCTGGGTTTGAATGAGCCACAGTTATGAAAATGTATAACGCTGTACGTGTCGTTCGTGTTAATGTCTGAAGATCATTTCCCTGTGATGAGAAAGGCATTTCCTTTCTCAGTGAGAGAGAGTCCAATGTTCTAACTTGTAGAAAACATTGTGGTTTCTTGTCAGGCCATGTGGCTGGGACTGCTGGCATGGATATTGATTCTTCTCATTCCATCTTAGAGGAATAGGAAAAGCGTCCTGGAAGCACATTTAGGAAAAGGGCACTTGAGATGCTGTGCAGGTTTCTCATATTTGTCTCCTGTCTGTGTTATTCTTTGTTGAGTTATATGTGCTTTGAGGTACTGTACGGTGCCAAACAGGACATCAACAGCAGTGAAGGACAAAAAATTATCAAGTTGTTTGGCGCAAGTTCAGCAAGCCCATCACTTCTAAGGTTTAGCAGCCAGCCAGACACTGCAAAATTAGCCCTGGGTTTAGCCCTAGATGAATCTCTCACAATCATAAGTTAGAGGGGTGGGACATATTTTACAATTTAATGACACTTGCAGGATATCCCAGGGAAATTGGGACAAGATCTTAAAAAAGTTTCCAAGCCAATAATAGTTCCTAAATCTCTGGAGGAAAACGTGGATTTCATGAGACAGAATATTTAATATATGACCCACAATGGCTTCAAGGACACTAATCTGGATGGACGGATGGAATGATGCTTGAGTCGGTGGAATTACCAAGCACGCATAGACAATAAACTGACAGACATTCCCGTAGTTTACTCCATAGTTTACATTTTAACTAATGAGGCCACTGTTAGATTGATGTTTGTGGAGATGTGAGGACCCCTTGACAGGCAGCTGCCTCATTGGATCAGGCATGCTAGGGTCAAGTGTAAAATGTTTGAGGTTTAGAGCATGCCACACTGTGGTGGCATTGTCTAAACATCAACATACTGGGACCTGTCCCTTAGCACACAGATTCATTTTCCTTGAAACCTTATGTTCCTACTTGCCCATAAGCCCAGCGCCAACCCCAGCATGGCAGTCAGAGTATAGACCCTGAGAACAAAGTAGTAGAACAGAGCATATACCCTGATAACAAAGCAGTGGAAGATCCTACAACAAACACCAGTTTCCCTTCTTTAACAAGACGTTTAGTTAAAGATTACATTATATGATGATAACAGAGAGGAAATGGCAAAGGCTCTTTTTAGCAGCACCCCCGGCTTATCTAATCAAATGCAGCCACAAAATATCAACCCCAAAGAGGGTTTGGAAAGTAAATTTGCCAGATTAGAGAAGCTAAAAACTCAGGAGCTCTCTAAATGGTGAGATGGAGTCACACTCAGGAAATCTCTAAACATAAAAGTGCTGAGGGGATTACGTATATTAACATTCCACAATTTGATGATCTGGATAGTGAGAATTTGCAAGAATGGGAATAGTTCAGCGAAAATGATGAACATTTTAGTGAAACATGTCGAAAAAAAATCAGTCAAACTGAGAGAGGATATAGAGAAACTTGAGAAGAAAATACCTGAATTGAACAATGCAACTGATAATTACGATGCCGTGCTCAAGGACGAAATATAGAAACATCAAAATATTGTCAAAGATAGGACAATTTGGAAAATAGGATGGGATGATCCAGATTATAATGTTGGCGTGGAGGGAGTATCTCAGATGTCTCCTCTGTTTATGAGGCAACACCGGGTACTTCTATACCCACCTTTAACCCATTTGGCTCCTCCACTTTTTTAGATGAGCTATTAAAGATACAGATTGAGACTAAAGCAGAACCCCACATACGCAAAACAGGGAGAGGTGGCAGGTGGGGGAAAACAAGACAAAGTAGACACAAATAAAGAGGAAACAACAACTGGCATGAGTAATGGTGTAGATATTTTTCCCAGTGCCGTTAAACTGATTGCAAGCCTGTGTACCTTAAATAATGTTGAAACCAATATGCTAGATAAGTGTTTAGGTTTTTGTCCAACAAATTACTGTAATTTTTCTGATGTTCAAATTCACCTTTCCAAGTTAGAAGAACTGCAAAAAATATACAATGTGAATAAAAGTGTTGTTTTGTCAGACATGACCAGTTCAGATGTGAAAGACATTGAGTTCAATTTGACTATGGAGGACTTTTTGATAGATCTGGACATTCAACTTGATTTGAACTGTGACAGTAATTTAAGACTGAAGTCCAAATTCATTCCACAGAACATAAAATTTGATGGGATTGAGCTTTTTACTAAAAGAGTTATGTCCAAATTATATGACATGGAAGACAAGACTAGATCTTTTAACTTTCATAGGACCAGGACCATTGCAAAATGTAAGATCCAGTGAATCAATAATAATTCTGGAGGCTGACAAAGAGGGTAGTGCTATCATTAGGAATTGTCTCAATATCACCAGGACGTGATGCAACAACTTATCAACAAGGACTGTTATAGAACATTATGACAAAATCTTACTACATCAATTATGTCCACGATTTATAAAAAATGTACACATTGATACGAAGTATACTTGTTAATTGATTTTGAATATAAGTCTCTGAACGTGGAGTCTCCTAGATACCTTGTCGATATATGCTTCTGAAGATACACAAAGAGGTGGCCTTTCCACCAGGCCGTCCTATCGTTGCTGACGGAGGGTCTCCCATGGAACACATCTCAGAATTTCTTGATGTCTTTATCAAACCTTTTGTTGTAAACTTGCCATATGGGACCCAACATATATATTAAGCAAGTTTGCGAATGTCGCTTGGGATCAAGAAAGGATAATGTTTGTAACTCTAGATGTAGAGATTTTGTACATGTATTAAGAAGGATTTAGGTCTAAGAGCTCTTGAATATTTTCTATCAACTAGACCTTCCAACTTATATGAGCACTTCCATATGTTGCTTAATATGTCCAATTAAATTTTGAGTAACAATTTCTTTCTACATGAAGGAAAGTGGTTCCAAACAGCTGCAAGGGACTGGCATGGGGTCCAGGTGTGCCCCCTCTTATGCCAGCCTCTTTGTGGGTTGGTTTGAGAGGGGGCACACCTAATCCTCTGCGACATCAGAAGGAACAGAACATATTCATTTTTGGGGGGCTATATAGATGATATATATTTTTTTTATAAAACTTTTTTTATTTTGCAGAAAGAACAAGGTACAATGGAAGTCACACATAAGGCATACTTTCATTATTCGATATACATATATGGAGCTCACAGGAATCAAAAAGGAAATAAGCAAAGCATATTAAATCGTGGGTGTAAGTCTTTTTCTCTTCTTTACAAGGATTGTCACTCAATTGGCTCGTCAATGGGGGCAATTATGGGGGGGGGGCTCACATATTCTTCCCCTATATTCATTCCAGTTGGACCACACCGCTATCCACTTCCTCGGGCATCCCCTGGCTACATATACCGTTTTTTCTTAAACCATTTTCCAGTCCATGTGTTTCTTCCATGCTTTGAGTGTTGGCGGTGTAGCGGCCCCCCACACCCCTGCAATGTTCCTTTTTGCTACCACAAGGCCCAGTGTCATCCATAGTTTGCCTTGTGCTGAGAGGTCTGTGGGCTCCCAGATGGTAAGGAGGCACCTTAACATCTGGCACCTTAACACCTTAACCACTCCCCACACCTCCCTCATACAGTTGAGCACCCGAGACCAATAGATCTGTATCCCCCGGCATTCCCATAGTATATGTAAAAAGGTGCCTGATTCCCCACATCCCCCACAACTTTGGTCATCGTCACGTCGCCCCATCAGTACTAGCCTAGTTCCGGAGATGTATACTCTATGCAGGATCTTCAGCTGGATCAGCCGCAGTTTGGCCGATCTTGCTGTTTTCTTGGGGGACCCTAATGCCTCTTGCCATTCTTCATCATCAATCTCGAGTCCGTCTGCCTCCCATTTCCCCCTAAGAGCTAGTAGTGGATCCGTGGTATGAATAATGAGTTTTTTGTATGTGAGCGATATGGCCCTCTCCTGTATCTGACCATCAAGTAGTCTGTCTTCGAGTGGTGATGATTCCGGGAGGTGCGTCCCAGGAGGAATATTAGCCTGAAGTGCATGCCGAACCTGCATGTATCGGAAGTGTTCCGTCCAGGCTAAATCATATGTCTGCTGAAGGGTGTCAAATGATAGAACCCCCTCTAGGCCCCACAAGTCTTTGATATGGGATATGCCTATGAGGTCCCAGTTTCGAAACCTTTTGGTGCGGCTAAGCGTGCCTAACTTATCTGAAGCCCACAGCGGTGTCGCTAGGGTGAGCTTATCAGCCCCGTCCAGTTACTTTTGAACTATATGCCATAGCTGAACTGAGTGTTTAGTGGGTCCCGTGAGGTGGTACCGTACCGGTCTAGAGTAGAGAGCCGCTTCGAAGTTTCCACCCGGAAGAAGCCATTTGTCAATTTCGTAACCTGGATCATTCCCTGCGCAGTATGTACCCTGGTTAATGGCCGAGAGGTGCGCCGCCCAGTAATATTTCCGGATGTCCGGGAGCGCCATCCCCCCGTCGAACCAGCCCAATGTGATTTTTTGAAGGGAGATACGTGGCGCTCCGGTCCAGAGAAGATCTCGTTGGGTAGCTTGGACAGTGGCGAAATACTTTTGAGGGACTAGGTCTGGGTGATTTTGGAGAGCGTACAGGAACCGCGGCAGCGCCATCATTTTAAATAGTGCTGCCCAGCCCAAAAGCGACAACGGGAGGTTCTTCCAGGTTGCGGCATCCCTTTGGAGCCACTGTAGGGTTGGCAGGAGATTCCGCTTATACCGCGTAGCCTAGGCCTTAGAGATGAAAATCCCCAGGTATGTGAAGCCATCGCTAGCTATTTGGATCGGGCAATCGTCAGGCATTTGTGGAGGGGCACCATGCAGGACATAGAGGCGGGACTTCCCCCAGTTAATGTTGTAGCCGGAGTAATCTCCGAAACTCTTAAAGATACCCAATGCATTAGCAAGAGACTCATGCGGTGCTGTAAGGTACAGGAGGATATCGTCCGCGTAGAGCGAAATCCTGTCCTCCCATCAGTCGGTCCACTGTATCCCCTTCAGAGACGGGGTCTGCCTAATCCAGGCCGTTAGCGGTTCTAGGGAGAGAGCAAAGAGTAGAGGTGAGTGGGGACACCCCTGTTGTATCCCTCTCTCCAGTGTGAAAACCGCTGAGATTTTATTGTTGACGACAACTTGAGCTAGGGGTTCTGTATACAGGAGTTGTACCCAACTAAGAAAGTTCGGGAAAAACCCCAGTTTACGGAGGACGGCCGTCATGTATGGCCACTCAAGAGTGTCAAACGCCATTGATGCGTCCAAGGACACTACCACTGCATCCTCGCGCAACCTGTGGCAGCATCCCTACACCTCATTAAGACGGCGCAGATTAAGTGCCATGTTACGATGGGGCATAAAGCCGATTGATCCGGATGTACAAGGGTGTGTAGGACCGGCTTGAGCCTGTTGGCCAGCACCTTGGCAAGGAGTTTTGGCTCTAGGTTGAGCAATGATATCGGTCTATAAGAGGCACAGGACTCCCTGGGTCTCCCTGCCTTGGGAATAGCAACGATAGTGGCCATGCGCTGGTCCCTGGGCAGTATACCCTGTTCCCTACTGTCTTCGAACATTTGCTACAGGTGCGCACCAAGGCTGTCAGGTTTGAGCTTGTAAAGCTCCACCGGCAAACCATTGGGCCCCAGAGCCGTCCCGGGACGGAGGTCATGAATGGCCTTTACTAGTTCGTCCACGGCCAGGGGTGCTTCCATAGTTTCTTGTTCCTAGGTGGAGAGAGTGGGAAGGATGATGTCGCCTAAGAAGTCCGTTGATTCCCCTTCTGTCCTCCCTAATCTCCTAGTATATACCTTTTTAACGTGTGTTGCAAACTGTTTGACTATTTCATGGGGCTCCGTAACTGCTGTCCCGGCATCCACCTTGAGTTCAACCACTACCTTCTGGGCTTGTTGTTTCTTGTCCAACCACGCTATTAATTTGCCTGCCTTATCACCTTGGTCGTACAGTCTACCCTCCCTATCTCTCGCCAATGTCTTAGCTGCGTCAGTAGCCAGATCCTTGTATTGCGCAGCCTTCAGTTGGAGTTGATGGATCACCTCTGGGGTTCTCATCACTCTGCGCACTTCCCTCAAGTGTCCGCAGGTCAGTTTCTAAAGTCACCAACTGTGCCTCTCGTTCCTTGCGGCGTCCCGCAATTAGCGAGAGGGCCTCCCCCCTTAACACCGTCTTGAAGGCCTCCCACAAGACCACCACCGAATCAACAGTCCCAACGTTTTCTTCAAAGTAACGATCTATCGACTGAGTCAGTTTCTCTTTGGTATCCTCGCCCCTTATGTGCCAGGCTGCAATCGGAGCCACACATCCAACCTTTCGGTCTCCAATTGTTATGTGTGCCCATAGAGGGGAATGATCTGATATACCCCGCGCTAAGTGGGTGACCTCACGGATCGTTGCGTCTTGGTGCATGGGTGCAAGGAGGTAGTCCAGGTGTGAGAAGGTGCGGTGTGGACCCGACAGGAAAGTGTATTGTTGTTGTGTCAGGTGTCGGAGGCGCCAGAGGTCAACGAGTCCGAACGCCTCCATAAGATTGGGAAGCCACCTTTGCCCTGCCCCTATGTCTCTAGCCGAATGCCTGTCCACTTGTCCAGAAACAACAGCATTGAAGTCCCCCCCACCAGGAGCAGCCCCTCTGGGAGGGACAGGAGCATCTCCGCTAGGTCATGGTAGGATTGCGTCTGGAGGCCCGGCGGAATGTAGGCTGTTACCAAATTAAGTCTGCGACCTTCCCATTTTCCTGAGAAAGCCACAAAACGCCACAGGGGATTTATATCTGTACGGTCAATAACAATTGGAAAGCTGCGGCGCAGAAGGATTCCCACGCCACGGGACCCGTCAGTGTGTAACCCCATCTGTTTAGTGCCTGACGCATGTTCCCCCTCAGGTGGGTCTCTTGCAGCAAAACAGCATCAGGGAGGTGTCTCTTAATCATCCGTAGCACAATACTCCGTTTGAGTTTGTCCCCCAGCCCATTGATGTTCCAACTCATCAACTTAAGACTTTTATCCCATTTCATACTCATGCAGATTGTTTCCTGCCAAATAGTTCCTGTGCTCATCGACTTTGTCTTCAAGAAGCTGTGCCTGACCTCGGTGTGAACTCATCAAACTACCCCCCCACCCTCCCCCTCCCACCACTTCGCCCCCTTCCCCCCTATCCCCCAAAACTGGCATCCCCCCTCAACAACAACAATAAACCCCCCCTCCCTGCTTCCCTGCTCCTTAGGCTTTGAACTACCGACATCTCAATTAGCAGAGCGCCTTTTGCCCGATACCCAAAGCCTGGAATGGGGAACAAACCTCCCCCTCCCAAAAACCTGCCCTAAGAGGAGCGTGCACTGGCCTCAGCTCCAGCCGCTACTCACGCCCACCCCACACAGTATAAAAGTGTACCACCAAAGCTGACACTCCCCAAGGATGAGTTCCAGTCGTTTCAGGCCGGAGCCTGACCTTGATTAGTCAGTGTCTCAGCCCATCTTAGGGCAGTATGTACCACAAAGTCACATTGAAGAGGGGAAGACCACTAACAGTCACTGACCTCCCGATTCAGGCCACATTTCCCTTCAGGATAAGATAGCTTCCCTCCCCCGCTCGGATCCATCTAAGAGAGTGGGGGCCCACTCCCCTGCATTGAACCCCAAAATACGTTACAGTTCGTAGAGGTCCACGGCAGCAGGTCCATCACAGCTAATGCTCTTTCGCCTCCCGAAGAGTCCCCCAACGAGGACTGGCAGATCTCGAGCTCCAGGAGCGTTGACTCTGTCCATCCATGTCCGACCTTCCGGACGTCGATCCTGGCGACGCAGCCTGATTGTCCCTCCAGCTCTCTCCGCCCACTCGGTTCGGAGCTCGTGACGACTGTCTGTCCAGCCAATCCTGCACATCCGACGGCAAGGTAAAGAACAAAGATTTGCCCCCGGCAAGGACCTTGAGCTTGGCAGGGAAAAACATCATATATTTAAAACCTCCATCCCGTAGTGCTGCATTCACGCCTGCAAAGGAGCGCCTCTCTCGCTGTACCTGGAGCGTGAAATCTGGGAAAAAGCGAATTGTGGCGTTTTCGTATTGCAAGTCCCCCGCCTACCTGGCTGCCTGTAGGATGGCATCTCTATCCCAGTAGTTCAGGATTTTCACGATTATTGTCCTGGGTGGTGCCCCCGGCTTGGGCCTAAGGATAGGTGCGCGATGGGCACGTTCTATGGTGAAGATGTTGGACAGATGTTTAGGCTTAAGATGGTTGAGGATCAGGTCTTCCAGAAAAAGTTCCATGCTAGGCCCCTCCGAATCCTCCAGAACGCCTACCACGCGGATGTTACTCCTACGGGCCCTTCCTTCCTGGTCCTCAAGCTGCAGGGTCACCTGGCGATGCTGGTGCACCAAATCATTGACGCGTTGTTCCAGTGACTTAGTCGATGTTCGAAGCTCCCGGATCTCAGCTTCGTTTGCCTTGGCCTTCTCTGAGGTTTTACTGAGATCGGTGCGGAGAAGATTAACCTTGATGGAGACCTTATCAATTTTTGTCTCCAGGTTAGCGCCTAGTGTCTGTATGGCCGCCATGATGGAGGCCAGCGATGGTTCCTTAGGGGCCGATTGTTCTCCCGATGCGCCCTGGGGAGTCCCCAACTGGCCCGCATACTTGTCTAGTTTGTTAGCCTGCGTGGGTGCATTATTCTTGGGCATCATGGTGTCACACTTTCGTAGTCCGCAATGGTCCTGTGGCGCACCCCGGCCCATCTGAGAGATCCCCTTATTACCACTGGTAGGCTCGTGGTGCACGCCAAGGGTCCAGTGCTCCCACCAGATGCAGTGGTCCTCTGCACACCTGTCTGCTATTCAGTCAACTTGGTCACTGAGTGTGATCCTGCGCCACCAGTGTGGGCCCCAGGCAGCTGCCTTCCACACAGGACTCCCTCCTCCGAGCCACAGTAGAGAGTTTGCTCTGTGTATGTCTATTGCGCCATCTCTCATGCAGTTGTCCCTGAATAGAGGCGTAGTCCACTGGTCGCAACACCCCCTGACCAGCTTTTTAACCATGTTTGGCTCCCATTATATCGCTACCACCGTTACTGCCCGTTGCCAGTGTCCCCAAGGTCGTGTCGCAACACAGTCCACACGCCCTAGAGTGTCTGCATATACCGTTATGTACGGCCAGCGCTTTGCCCGCTTTCACACCTAGAGCATCCTCCTGTCCGTCCGGGGGGAGGACGGGGGGAGGCTGAATGTGCTGGGTGGTTCCTGTGCTGCAGTGGGCCCCCTCTAGGCCCGCAGGGCGCCTCCTCCGGCCTGGCTCCTTCACTCCATACCCAGCCCTATCTGAAAGCCGTTGGCGCTGCCAGATGTCCGGGCCCACTGCTGTGCTTCACTCGTTCTGGGCCGGTACACTCACCAGCCCCCGTTGCAGGCATTGGGAGCCAGCGTCTGATTTCTGTTCTTTTCGTGGGCCTCATACGTCAGCGCCCCTCCGCCGGCACCGCCTCACCTCAGATCGGGGGCGCGTAACCCACCACAGGCCTCGGCTCGCGCCGCCTCCTTCTGCCCAGGCCAGGCCTGTCGTGATTAACCGGCCCGGTGCGTCGCTTCAGGACGCTCAGCCAGAGCCAGGGCCCAGACGGCAGGATCGTAGCTCGGCGAAAGAGGCAAGCCAAGTCACCTTCTCAGCGACGGGCGATACCCACTTGAGGAGTGCAGTGGAACGCGGATTCTGTCTGGATTTAACGAGGTAAGGGCTCGGCTCCGTGGAGCTCCTGAGTTAGGCCACGCCCCCCTATATAGATGATATTATTTTGATCTGGACAAGCTACCTGATACAAATGGAAAGTTACTTTGAGTTTCTTCATGATAACAACTGGAATGTGAAGGTCAGTATGAACTGTCAGAGCACCAAGATAAATCTTTTAGATGTCCCACTTTACATTTTGAACAATAAAATTCATAGAATGTTATTCTGTTAACCTACGGCCTGTAAGAGCACTCTGGGCCCGATTCACAGAACTAACTTAAGACAAAATCCTAAACTTAGTACCATTTTGGTATTCACAGAAGGCACTTACTCATTTTGGTATTCACAGAAGGCACTTACTCATTTCGGTATTCACAGAAGTTAGGAGTCCTAACTTTAGGACTCCTAAATGCCTTCTGTGAATACCGAAAGTCCTAAAGTTAGGATTTTTCTCAATTTAGTAGTAGTAAAGTTAGGAGTCCTAACTTTAGGACTCCTAAATGCCTTCTGTGAATACTGAAAGTCTTAAAATTAGGATTTTTCTCAATTTAGTAGTAGTAAAGTTGAGAAAAATCCTAATTTTAAGACTTTCGGTATTCACAGAAGGCATTTAGGAGTCCTAAAGTTAGGAGTCCTAACTTTACTACTACTAAACTGAGAAAAATCCTAATTTTAAGACTTTCGGTATTCACAGAAGGCATTTAGGAGTTCTAATGTTAGGAGTCCTAACTTTACTACTACTAAACTGAGAAAAATCCTAATTTTAAGACTTTCGGTATTCGCAGAAGGCATTTAGGAGTCCGAAAGTTAGGAGTCCTAACTTTACTACTACTAAATTGAGAAAAATCCTAATTTTAAGACTTTCGGTATTTACAGAAGGCATTTAGGAGTCCTAAAGTTAGGAGTCCTAACTTTACTACTACTAAATTGAGAAAAATCCTAACTTTAAGACTTTCGGTATTCACAGAAGGCATTTAGGAGTCCTAAAGTTAAGACTCCTAACTTCTGTGAATACCGAAATGAGTAAGTGCCTTCTGTGAATAGCAAAAGGAGTAAGTGCCTTCTGTGAATACCAAAATGGTAGTAAGTTTAGGATTTTGTCTTAAGTTAGTTCTGTGAATCGGGCCCTGTGTTAGCAAGTAGTGCAGCTCCTAAAAGTACCATCAGAGCTATTCCATTTCTTGAGATGTTGTGTGTCAGGAGAAATTGTAGCGAAGACAGGGAGTACACACGAAACCTGAACTTATGACACATAGGATGCCCAAAGAGGGTATCATAACAAATATGTTAAGGCTGCACAAAGGAAAGTGAATAATTTTAATAGGGATGCCCTACTGAGAAAAAAGTACAAATAAGATAAGAACATTGGCCGTCTGGCGTTTATTACCACATACAACTCATCTAGTCATCAGATATGGGGAATATTGAACAAACATTGGGGACTTCTAGCGGGTATTCCTATTTTGGAAACTGCCTTAAAAAGCAAACCAATGGTCACTTATAGAAGAGGACATACCATTAAATACATTGTGTCAGTCCCAGTTACATGCCCCCTGTAAGAACAAAATCACTCTTAACTTGTTATCACAGCAACCTAAGGGCTTTGTTACTTGTACTACATGCTCAATGTGCAAGTTTGGTGTGAATAAAACAACCCTTTCAAGGATAAGACAACGTATAAATATAAGATCAATGCATTTATTAATTGTCGGATGGCATTTGTTTTATATGCCGTAATATATACTTTTGGCAAAGTATACATAGGAAGCACCATCAGAGAACTTCGGTTTAGGATAGCGGAACATGTTAGGTCTAGCCACAACCGAGATACTGCCTACCCTTTGTCTTCCCATGTATGCAATAGATATACTGAGTGTCCCTTCAGATTTCATGGGATTGATGTTGTGATAGTGGATGGTCATTGTGGGGATAGGGAACGCTCCCTTAGACAATGTGAACTGAAATGGATATCGCACCTATGAGTGGGTGATCTTAGTCTAAACAAGGCATATGAATTTTACCACTTTCTTTGAACATGCTTGGTCTATGTTTCTGTTGTTGCTATAAGGGTGACTACAACATTTTCTTTCTCTTATATAGTTTCTAAATAACTATGATAGTCTATGATATCAATCTTTGGTCTTATGAACTTTTTTAATGTGTGTGCACATGAGGGATAAAATGACATTACACTTTCTGATTAAGTCTCTGAATGACTATGAAAGTCTATGAAATTGGTCTTTGGTCTTATAGGCTAATTCCTCCACATTTGTCAGCTATGCCTACAAAAGCCCTTACATTTTTGGTTTCTTTGAAATGTATTGTAATTTTTATTTTGATTGTTGTTTTCAAATTGTTATCTTTTTTGGACTTATTTACTGTTTATAGTGACATTGTTAATCCCAGTGCATTAAGTCTCCCATGCAGGATGACTCATTTATTTTTTCAAATGTGCTCTTAATGCTATCTTTTTAATTATTTTTGTCACAGGACATCTCACTGTTGGCTTGTTTACTGTATAAAACAATAAGGTTAATTGGTCAGTTTGAGATGGCAGCCGCTTGTCTAACCCTTTGAATGCCTACATATCCTGTGACTTCCATGATCCCAGTGTATTTCCTACCATAAACATAACTTATTTATTTCCCTAAGTACTTATAGACTGTTCTGATAATAATTGTTATCATAGGCCATTTTTTAATAGACACTGAATTGAGACTCAATATGTTCATCTCACCTTTTTTTAGCTTTTCTGGCTATTACAAGATGGCCGCTTCTGTACTCTGAGCTTTTTACTGCTAGTTCTAACTCTATAGGGGTGATGAGTCATATGTAACATCCTTTGAGTAGGACAATTTGTTTTGTTGTAATTGTGCCCCAAACATTATTCGCCCTTCAGGACTAATTGTTGCCACAAGCCCTTGTAGTTGATAGAGAACTTCCACTACCTTTCAGACTCAGGAAACTGTTTGAAAATGGCTGCCATGTTTTTTCGAGTCAGTAATGACCTTTTGTGATTTCACAGGTGGGAGGAATTGAAAGTAACTGGTTTTAGGTATTTAAGGGGCATTCATGACTTACGGACTTTTTTTCTCATGGTGCATACTTTAAAGACATCGGGTCCGCATGTTGGAAATAGATGCTGGTAAGAAGCTAGGGGAAGTTTGTGTTTAATTAAGTTTACGGGAAGTTATTGGTGGATTGGTGCCTTTAAAAGGGCATATTTACAAGGAAATGTCAAAGCGCTGAGCTGCGCCAAATTTGAGAGCGCTGTGCTCCAACATTTTCTCAAATGAAGGGATAAGCCATATTTGCAAGTATACGGTGCACCCCTGTGTTTTCCTTAGTGCTGGTGCTGAAATTATGTGCCTAGTGCCAAGGCAGGCGTCCTTACACCATAGTGCCTGGGTTGCAGGGAAGGATTTTTTGGGGGTGTTTTAATTTTATTGTGCCAATATTTGACTATTGCACCTCCACTCATAAAGAAATTGTTTAGACTGACATTTATGGCTCGGGTGCAAAATAGGAAGGGATGATCCGGATTATAATGGTGGCCAGGTGTGCATGTTTGCTACAATATTTGACCAAGTAGCCACTGTACAAAAGCAGGCTAAGCAGGAAGATAAAGATATCACTAGACTGACTAGTGGAGGGAGTATCTCATATGTCTCCTCTGTTTATGAGGCAACACTGAGTACTTCTATACCCACCTTTAACCCATTTGGCTCCTCCACTTTTTTAGATGAGCTAAAAAGGTACAGATTTTCCTTACATGCACCAATCTTGTCAGTCATATGTGATGACAGGCTTATATGATTTAAGGGCTTAGGCAGCTCCTCACAAACTAATTTAGATACCTTTAGCTGGCCGTAAATTAGGTTTGACTGGGAACCTCATTCGACAGTGGGTGGATTTGATTTAGAGCCCAATTGACTTATACAGAGGTTTTTTATTCATGATGGATACATAGAGAGTGTGAATTATAGCTTACCTCTGGTTTTATATTTCCTCAGCGTATCGTGATCAGACTGCTTGTAATTGTTCTCCATACTCCTGAAAACGTCATGGCTGAGAATTCATGCCATAACTAATTGTTTTATGGTAAGTCGTGTTTTGTTGCATTTATCTTTCATGGTTCTTTGGTTGTGACGCTTTATAGCTGTGCCCAGTGATCGCATTTATCTCAATGTTCTACTCCATCCATTTGGGACTAGTGTATTTTTTTGATGTATGTGGTTTGGACATGTGTCCTGCCACACATCTGTAAAAATCAGATTGAAATAATTATTTTTGGTGTTCCTTAAGTTAAGGATTTCTTTCTTATGAAGTTTGCTTTTTCATTAATTAGACCATTTTATTTTTACTTCAGCACACCTCTGCCGGTTCCTAATCATCTTGGTTTCGCTGTCCAAACTCTTGTTGTTCACTTTCATTCCTTGTTTTTAAATTTGATGCTATTTGGGTTCGTAGAAATTGGGGTTCCTTGGTTTATAAAGAGTTAGGTAACTAAAGATACCCACACAGGCTTATACAGTATGCATTCCTTTTTTTAAGAATTACAGGAAAGAACACCTTATGGGCTTTCCACATGCCTCTGATATTTTCAGAAAGCATAATACTATTGATTGGGTTAAATATTTGTTGGCTTTTGGCCACATCAATTAGGATATTATACCATTGACTTTTTTATTGGTGGTTGAGATCCTTTCTCAGACAATGTATAAATTGAATTATTGTGGTTTCTCACACACATATTTCCTCTTTTAATCCATATATGGTATCCTATTGAAGTCTTTTTCCTATTTCAAAGTATAGAGTTGTTTTGTTCAACTACGATGCTTAGCTTCTGTAATATTGAAGATTGAATGTTACTCATAATGTTGTAAATATTAATATGTCTTTGTTTGAGATATTCTATATATACTATAAATTGGTATCGATGTAATATGTGCATTTATATGTTATCTGTGCATTGTTTGTTGAATGTTGCTTTTAACTTGTTTATAACGTGACTCTTTGTGCTTAGAATTTTATTGATTCATGACATATATTGACATGAATATTGCTTTTAAATTGATTTTCTTTGCACTTAATGTTTATAATTTCCAGCTTTTCTTTGCAATGTTTGTTTGGTTTAAAGTGTGTGATTGATATGTTTTTTAACAGCCCTGAAGAATTCCCTATGTTTTGGGACGAAACACATTGCCTGTGTGCTTGTACCTGTTTTAAAGAGCTATATGTGCTTTGTGATGCTTGGTTTCAATGATCAAAACGTTATGTAACTTTGTCTTTCTGACTCTCTTGGGATACTAGGCCCTATGCTAAGATTCCTTTAGTCTTACAGGTACATTAGAGTGCTTCTCTCTTTTGTTGAAAATGTTGTAATTATTGGGGATTTCCGTACTGTGGCCCTGGGAGTGAGCATCTGCACTTTCGTGAACTATACTGAGTGGGGTGATCCATCGCAACAATAGTTCCGTTGGTGGATTTTTTAAGACCCTACAACCCAGATGATTAAACCATGCAATCAGAGAACCAGATTATATTGGCACTCATAAAACAATCCACCCATAGTGGTAATAGCATGGATAACCATACCATGGCCACACTGACACTGGTTGGTGTAAAATCATAAGAACAGACCCCTATGGAGACATTCATAGGGAAAGGAAGAAAACCAAATAAGAGAAAAAGAACGAAAACAAAGTAACTTCTACAAGGTTAATAGGGATAAACCACCCCAAGGGTCCAAAACCAAAACAAAATTAATAGTGGAAATACAGCTATGGACTGGGATAGACGTTTGTGAGACCAGAACCCCTCTCTGGGCAATATTCTGTAGTACATTATGTCACAAGGGAAAAGTAGATTGTTCAAGAGACATCTTTGCAGAGGCAACTGAAGAAATTGTAGAAAACAGCAACAGAAGTTTAGTTTACCTGTAACTCGGCACAAAATGTGCCCAAAGCAAACTAGTGATAAATGCTTTATGTGTCACTGACCTGCTGTGTCTCATTCCCGAATAGGGCCACAGCACAAGCCCCAAGGGAAAAAGGGATGTTCTTAAACATCTATGCACCATGTGCCAGGCACGATGTGGTGCCTGACACATGGTGTATGGATGTTTGGGGGGCACCTGTGGTGGTCCCTGGGCCCTGCAAGGGGCCACCAAAGTCCCATTCCGGCTGCCTTTTCATGACGCTCTGGTGGCGCAGTGTGCTGGCCCATATTTAAAAGGCCATGCAAAGACATCCTGCTTGGCTTTTCATGGCCTTGTAAATATGGCCCCTTTACATGCATTAAAGGGGCATTGCTTGGGTGTTGATGTGGTGTTCACAGATGCATTCCCAGATTTACACCAGGAAATGCGTCAGAATATAACGCCTCCCCGGAGGAGGCATAAATATGGCCAACTTTCATGCATTACTCTGCATGAAAAGGGTGTTCCATGGGTGTTGCGGGGGGTGTTCCCATGCAACAGCCATAGATTCTGACGCATTCCTTGATTTACACTTGGAAATGTGTCAGGGGAGGTGTAGAAGTGGCACAATGCAGAGAAATACCTTTATTTTTCCTTATTTATTCCACTTTCTATCTGTGCTGCATTCTGATGCACCTAGAGAAGGAGGTAAATGCCCTCATTGATTGTATTTGTGCAAGAAGGTATCCCTTCCTGCTCAAAAACAATCATCCCTGCAACGCAGGCACCCTTGCACCATAGTGCAAGGATGGCTACGCTGGCGCTAGGCAACCTATTGTGCACCAGCACAGAGGAAAGCGCAGGTGTGTGTCATATTGTTGTAAATAAGACTCATCACTGCACTTCCCTAATTGCGCAGATTGGCGCTGCAAGATGGCTTGCAGCGCTGCGCTGCCTCTTTATATTCTAAATATGCCTCTCAGATATATAATGTGCCGCGGTATACCATGGTAAGTTTGTGGTATACTGATATACATGCGGATAAGAAGGCAGTATGTGATTGGCTAATGCCTGTGTTTACCAAGGTAATAAGCAGCCATGTCATTTTCAGCACAGTTTTGCTGCGTCCTATGTTTCGGTGTGTTGTGGGTTAAGGTCTTAGATATAATTAAGTAGTAGGTTTTATTGTTGTCCCATACCTACTACCACTTTATTAAATGTGTAATAGGAAGAGAAATGCATTTATATTCTTCTATATACTTTTACAGCACTTTACGGAGAACCGCGTAAAAAAAATTTTGTAAGTAGCAGCATAATTTGTAGGTATTACTGCGGTACCCTGTACACGTTATCATAAAGAATAAAATATGTAAAAAGCTGAAAATACTCTGTAGTGCACTATTTTTTAAAAATATAGTGTTGTACATTGTATATTCGATTTTTTAACATTTCTTTTTCTTTATTTTAAGCACTGCAGGACTTCGTAAGAAGTACCGCAGTACTCTGTTAATCTTTTTTAAATAAATAGAAATTATAAATAATTTTCCTTATTTATTACCTCTTTTATAATGGTGGTAATAAGTAGGGAAAAAGATAAAACCTAATACTTATCTATTTCTAAGGGCGTAACGCAGAACACAGCCAAAGTATACTGAAAACAGCATGGCAACCTTTAATATTTGTAACAACATTCATTAGCCATTCACATGATGCCGTGTCATCGCTATGCACCATTGTAGCTCTACAAAATACCATAACATTTCCAAAACAACAGAGAGAACAGGATATCACTAAATTTAAATGCCTTATAACTTGAAAAATACTTTCCCTAATTACCTGTAGTACCAAAAAGGACCATCTGTAGCACAGAGTGTATTATTTTGCCAAATGTCAGTTGTTTTCACGCTATGTGCGATAAAAAGCTCTGTGGGAAAAGCATTGATTGAAAAACCTTGACAAATCACCCTAAAACTTTCCATCCAATGTAGAACAAGCTATAAGTCTGGAAAGTTTCGTGGAGATTCATCAAACATGGATAAAGTTATCAGCGAGCACAATTCTGACTAATTCCTATAGCTGTCAATCCTAACTATTACTACAGGGTGGCTACCGCCGCTCTGTAGTATATTCCGAAATTTGAAAGGCAGAAAAAAAGTTTAAAAAACTCAATGTTTTGGCAGAGGAACTACAAACTCAAATGTGTATTCTGTATCTTGACCTTTTGAAGCAATTTTAATATAATAGACACTAAACAGCTGTTTAACAAAGTTCTCATACAGTGCACGGAGTGTAATTCTTGCAGCTGTTTACTTGTCCTCTACTTTTGCATTGATGAACTAATAGAGCTCAATTCTACAAAATACATTCTTGCGGCTAGTTCTAATTAAAAACAGGAAGCTGGTCAGTGCCTTGAACTTCACAAGCCACCAGGAGCTGAGCCAGGTACCATGTTATCTAAAAAATGTCTGATTCAGAGTTTCCTCAGATCCCTGATGGCATGGGCATAGGAACTGAACACAATAAGATATGTTCAGAAATGCATGACACACAGAGAGTGGCATTACCAGACTGTCTAGTCCAGAAGGAAAAACAAGGAAAGTCCCTTTGAGCCCGGACGTCTGAAGAGCGTTGGCTGAAAATGTAAGATAAATGCCCAGAGCTGATGTCAACATTGGCATCCTATCAAGGTCATTTTTTTCTCACTCAGCAGTGTGTTTTCCGATTTCAATTTACCCGAAGATTTATAGTTTCTCTGTGGAAAAAGAATACTTGTATAGGAACTATTTTGTCAGAATTACCCAATTCTCTTGAAGTAGTGAAAGATTAAAGAAATGGATGTTTAATATAACATTATGACTGCCATGGGCTAGTTTTTGTTGTCCCTTTCCCTGAGTTATTGGAAAGAGGCGAGTGTGAGGGCCTACAACAAAGGCTGGTGTAGCCCTTGACAGAGACCTAATAAGCTACATCTTAAATTAGATATCTGTATACTGCCATAATGTATAATTGTGATAGGGTACTAGCCAGGCAATATCTACCAGGGAGACTCACATCCAGAGGATGAGGCAAGTCTCATTACAGTCGCAACCCACATATCACTGCGCCTTGCTTGGTACTGTAACAACTCCTCATGAAGCTCACAGAGGTCTAATAAAGAACTAGGGGGGGCATATGTAAAAAAAAGTGGCAGAGATCGGTTTAGCTCCAAAATTGCTAACGCTGCGCTCCGTCACTTTAGAAATGCAGGGATGTGCTGTATTCACAATAATAGGGCGCACCCCTGCGTTTCTTTCTGTGCTGGCGCTAAATTCAGCTGCCTAGCGCCAATGCAGACACCCTTGCACCATAGTGCCAGGATGCCTGTTTTAAGGGAATGATTGTTTATGTTCAGAAAGATGTCCCTTCCTGCACATAAACAATCTAGAATGGCGATTTGTAACTTCTGTGCTGCATTGTGCTGCTAACATAGAAGTTGCAAATCATAATTTTTTAAATGATTGTTAATGTGCAGGAAGGGATACCTTACTGCACATAAACGATCACTCATGCAATTTGCTGTTTCTATGTGAGCTGCACAATGCAGCATAAAAAGAAACAGAAAAAACGTGGAGAAATAAAGCATTTCTCCTTGTTTCACCATGTTAAGACCAGGGTTACCCATAAAAAATATTTTCCCATGCATTCCCAAAGGGAAAGGGGTCCCCTGGGAACCTTTCCTGTTTGCGAATGCTTTACCACCTACTTGAAGTAGGTGGTAAATTGCGACTGTTTTACGAATGCAATTGCGGTCGCAAAACAGTCAGACATAGGGCTCAGATTCGGTATTAGGAAGGGACGCCCTTGAAACACCCCTTCCTAATAGCGAATCGCAAATCTTAATTAGCGAGTCGCAAATAAATTGTGACTCGCTAATTAGGGTTTGTACATGGCCCTTAGGTAACTTTGCAAGCGCAAACGGGTTACAAACCCATTTGCGCATGCAGAAATACGTCACTCATCTGGCCCCTAAACTATAGCAATGTGAGAATTTTTGTTTCAGAGGAAAGAAATTTAGAGATCTCAAAATTGCTACATTGGAAAGCTATGGACCAGCAACATGGAAAGTCGGGCTGGTTAACAGGGTTGTGCACAAGATGAATAGGACACGCTACAATGCACTCATTTGCATGTGTGCCATTACAACATACTTTTTACAACACAAAATCCAGTACAACACATGTCATTACAACGCAAGCCATTACAATGCATAATTCATTACAACGCAAATTACTATTCTAACTCTGCTAGGTCGTTACTTTGGGGAATGTGTTTGGCATGCACTGTAATGACATTCGCTGTAATGGATTTTGCATTGTAAAAATTGTGTTGTAATGGCATGCGTTGTAACGCGTGCGTTGTAAACGATGTCTCCTGCAAAAGACAGACTAGTTCAGTACTTAATTTGAGCCGGTGGTTTCCAGTGTGTCACTGCCATTTTACTGGCAACACCATAACCTATGATAGTCTGCCATATGGTGGCGCTGTTTTTCTAGTTTGGAGACTAGCACATCAGTTGTTTGTTAATTCAACATACATTAAAAATAATTAATACCTGTCACAAACCCATTCTTAGAGATTTGGGGATCTGAAATAGTCAGAATTGTCACACTTATAGGAGTGTGATGATTAGTAGTTGTGTTGATACTGTAATTGGCAGAGCTGACAGCGGCAATGGGCGGTGGAAGTGGAAGTGGACTCCTGACAAGTGCCCTGGCACTGCTTTTTTTACAAATTAAGCACTGGACTAGCCTGGTGATATGCCGCACTGAAAATATGGATCATGATTCTCTGGGCCAAGTGAAATTCTCACTGGCTACAAGATTTGTCTTCAGCTTTTTCCATCATGGTCTACAACTGAGGAATGGCTTTTACACTAATTGCTTAAGTACCCTGTGATAATGAATAGGGCACTGAAGTAAAACTCTGTTGCTGCTTTCATTGGAACTGGAATCATTTTAAAGCCCAAGTTTGTGAGATCAAGCTGGCCTGTGAGCAAGTTGGCCTACTGTTCTGTGTTTCAAGATGCAACCTGTTGCCCACTGAAAGGGCTTGGGGTAGTGCTGAGAATGCTCAGAAGGACCATCTCAATTTCTAAGAATACTTAAGAGTTTTGATTTTGTTTGTTGGTATTTAGAACCTCAACCAAACTTGATTAGCAATACTGGGAATTAACTAGCATGTGGACAGTCTTCTACCACACCTTACATTATTTCCTTTGGGTGGTTTTACTTGGCAGGTTAGAATGAATGATAACATGCTTTTCCACTTTTACCACAAGGTAAAACCACATTGTTTCTCTCTTGGGCAGGTACTACCTGGCAAAATCTTCAAAGGGAAAAACCGTAACTCAGTATAAAAATTACTGCTCTATTACGAATGTCAAAAAACAGTTGATGGACAGAATGTTGAGCAATGTCAAACATTCACCCCAGTACAGAGATGTGGGCATAAATCCTTCATTCTTTTGCTCCCCATGTCGTTCTAGTTTAAACCCAGCTATATGGAAATCAATCTTGACCCTGCTCCCCATGAGAACAGTCCAGCCCAAACTTCAAGACCAAGTCCTCTCTGACCCGTAAAACAAGCGTTGTGGGACCAGTTTCAGGGTTTCATCCCTCATCAGTCAAGCTAGCCTGACTCCAGTGGCATGGATTGTACGGGCCCATGTCTGGGCATACTCGTCTCACTCGGGGTGACAAGTGCAGTAAAAACAATTGATGGTCAGAAGTTGAACCTTATCAAACATTCACAACTGTACAGAGATCTTGGCCTGAAACCATTCCTTTTTTTGCTCTCTGTGCCATTCCAATTTAAGCTCGCCATATGCAAATCAGTCTCGACCTTGCTCCCCATGGGAACAGTCTAGCCTGAACTGCCGGGCAAGGGTCCTCCGTGGACCGGATACAAGCATCCTGGGACCTTGTTCAGGGTTTCACCTCTCATCAGCCAGGCTGCACATGATTTGCATACAGCTGGGTTTAAACTGGTATGGCATGGGGTGCAAAACACTGATGGATTTAGGCCCAAGTTTCTGTACTACTTTGAATGTTTGACATTGTTCAGCATTCTGTCCATCAATTGTTCTTTTTGCTACTATGAATGTCAAGCACCATTCAAGCCCCGACATATCCTAAGTTACACTTGTACCAGCCCTATTGGAATGAGGGCCTAATTATACATTTAAAAAATGTTTACCCTCTTTGTACATCTACGAAATACATAAGGAAAAGTGTGATTGCGTTTTCTCTCACAGTCAGGACAGACATTTACTATACGCGTGCTAGCACTATTAATGTAAGGAAGGGTTTAATTTATAGCTGAGAAAAAGTATGACTGTGTGGCATTGTAAAAGCTGTCGTACTGTAGAAATGTGTTTAATGACAGAAATTAGGTAATAAATGGGGGTGGGGCGTTCAGCAATGCACTTGATCTTGCATTGGATAAATGGAGTGCTACAAGTTTAAAGATATCTGTTCATATGGACCTTTATTCCTTTAGAAAGGAAGAGATACTATAAGATTATTAAATATAATAATGCACAGTTGATTACTCTAATAAGTTTATTGGTTTTCCAGCCAACTAAAACTTTTCTCTTCAGGAAGGTAGTGCATGAATTATCCTTCAGTTACACTCATTTGTTCTGAGTTTAGAGTTTCAGGTTAATATGTAGAGTAACCATATTTAGTCAAAGTAGCGACTATTGGAAAAATAAGTGTATAGTTTTTATCTTTTTACCTGTGCATTTGTATTTACCATTCATTCCCTGATGACAAGAGTCACAGGTAGAATAAACTATAATCTTCTTCCTCTTTTTCTTCTTCTTCTTCTTGCTCTCCTTCTTCTTCTTCTACTTCTTGTTTTGTTGTAGTTGTGCGTACATAGTCCACAGCACGGAACCTAAAAAAAGCAGAAGTTCAAAAACAAAGTCCTACCTTCACCTAATGTCCCACCCTGTAATACTAACTGAGCTTAGCTCCCGATCCCACCATCACTTGTGAAAGGTGGAAATGAGATGTGAATGAGACGAAGCGAGCATGTTTACGTGTGTCAAATAATGCATGACGGTGTGACTAAGTAGCTAGAGTGAAACTGAATACAAACAGTGTTAGAGAAACACCTTCTTGGGTAGGAACCATCGATTTTTTTTTAAATCATCTTACTTTGAGGGCGTGGCTGGTCATTGTGAGATTCCCCTTACTTGCCTGTGTAGGATTGGACTTTGCATATTTTATGTAAGTGCTACACACATTTGGGGTTCTGAACTTGGTCCAAGCAAAATGGTTAATGCGCGTTCATAATATTGTGTAATTCTCAACCATAAGGTTTTGCATTTCTTGTGACTTTTTTTTCGGGCAATGATGCTCTTTTGGGATGGTTTCTCATGAAGTAGACTGGTTTGAGTAGCAACTATCTTGCGGGATCTATGAAAATAATGTTATCTGCAGCAGCAAGACAGTTTCTTCTCGAACATGTCTTCTGTCGGTATCTCAAATGACTTTCTAAGCAATATATGTGCTTACAGACAATTTTCATGTGAAGTAGCGGGCAAGTACATTTGCATATTATGTGTAATTTTGCATATTTCTCGTGAAAAGTATTGACATAATGCAAGTAAAACATTTTGCAATTACCACCTCTTTCCCCTTCAGAAATTGTTTTCCTTTCACATGTAATTAGTATAGGTGAATTTCCGACCACTGTAGATGGTGTGATGTGGTATTCTTTTTTATTTTTTATTTTTTTTATTTTATTGTTTTATGCAAGGAAAAAAAAGCAGCAAGAACAGTGACAATTCCACATATAAAATCCGAGAACAAAAAAGAAAACAGATAATATAGATTGAACAACTTATTTAGCTCAAGTTCATACATATGCTAAATCCATTCGGCAATTGGTGCCCAGATTTTTTCTCCCATTACTCTTCTCTTGATCCCCTTAACTTTATACACAGCAGATTCAATATTATACATAAATAATAGTCGCTACCTCCAATTAAAAAAAGACGGAGGAGCAGAATTGATCCAGTCCCTGGTAATACACGCTCGGGCTACCGCCATGCAAATAAAAAGAAAGCAAGTCAAAGGTTTGCATCTTGGAGTGCCAGAGCTTAACCCAATTAACACTATCTCTGCAGTTAAATTGATGTTAACCTTTACAATAACAGCCAAGAAACTTTCGATTTGTTTAAAAAATTCCCCAAGCTTTGGACAATAAAAAAACATATGTAACGTCTCGGCTGCATGCAGCCCGCAGCGATTACATTTAGTACCTACTGTTGTACTCCACTTAGCAACTTTACCAGGAGTGTAATAAAGGTCTTGTATACACATAAAATGTTGAGACTTCATCATCCCAGTTATCAGATATTTAGTGGCAAGGTTTACCGATTGACGAACATCAACTTCTGGTTTCCCCAATTTACTTGCCCACTTTAGTTGGCAGTTCTCTAGATCATCCGGGAATTCCTGCATTAAACAAGAATACAAAGTACCAATTGGAGTTTTTTTACTTAAATATTCCAAAGGGGAACTTTACTCAAGCTTGTCGCTGCTACATGTGGTGAATTTTGTAAAAAGCTACGAATCTGCAAAAACATAAAAAAGTCATTCTTATTTAGGGAGTATTTAGTCTGTAACTCCTGAAAAGCTGCCAATTGACCATCAAAAAACAGATCCCCTAAATAGCATACCCCTTTCTGCCTCCACCTAATGGCAGAAAAATCACAAAAAATAGCAGAGGGCAATAGACCAGAGGCCGCAAAAGGTGTATATGCATTTAATTTAGATAATCCCAAATGCTTTTGAACCTTTTGCCACACACCATATGCCGCTTTCAAAGTCTTAAATCGGGTTTTCTTATGGTAACTAGGTTCCACCATTCTAAGAAAGCTAGATTTCATTCCTTCTCCCAAAAACAACTCATAAATTGATGAGGTGTTACTCACAGGAATGCGGGCTCTATCGCCGATTATCAATGGGCTGATAAATTGAAGATTCCAGCCACCACAGTTTAAGAATCATCTTTTTCAGAGCTTTCCGCTGTCTTTTATACCCCCACAAAAACCTGGAAGTCGCCCTTTCTATCTTTTGAAAACAAGAAGACGGAAATTCTAAAGGTATTGTGCGGTACATATATAATACCTTTGGTAGGATTACCATCTTTAAAACATTAACTCTTCCATGTAGAGATAAATGCAGGTGGTCTAGGCGCTCTAACAAGGAATTGATTTTGCCTAGCACTGGATTCATATTTAATTCCGGAATACCGGTAATCGGAAGGGAGATTTTAATCCCAAGATACATGACCTCCGATGACAGAGTAATATTGGCCAGAGGATTATCCCCAGAGTATAGAATCTGGGTTTTCGTGAGATTTAGTTTGTACCCTGAGAAATATCCAAATTGTGATGCCAAATCATTAATTGCTGGTACCCCTGTCTGAACGTCAGTTGTGACGACAACGATGTCGTCGGCATAAGCTAATGCTCAATAACTTGTATTAGCCAGACAAATTGGTTTAATTCTCCCCTCCAAATTAAAGCGGCAAATTAATGGTTTTATTTAAAGTGCAAAAAGTAAAGGTGAGCAAGGGCACCCTTGTCTGGTGCCCCGAGTGATGGAAAAAAAGGAAGATACATGAGAATTAATACGGATACACGCTTTGGGGGCTGTATACATAGTTTTTATACCAGTTAAAAACCCAGGACCAAATCCTCTTTTGGCCAAAATATTCCATAAATAGGACCAGGCAACCCTATCAAAGGCCTTTTCAGCGTCCAATAGCACTACACCAATATTTGATCGGGTTGCCTGGGCCCAATCCAGGAAAGCAATGAGGCGGCGAATATGATCGGCCGTGTCGCGAGCTGGAATAAAACCATGCTGATATTTAGAGACCAATGGAGTAATGACCTTGGAGAGTCGTGAGGCTAGAATCTTGGAAAAAATGTTACTATCTGCATTTATTAATGAGATAGGACGAAAAGAGGATGGGGAAAGGGGAGTTTATCCTGCTTTAAAAACCGTGATAATTGATTCTTCCCAAAAAGGAGGAGCAATGCCCTGTTGAGCCGCGTTAAATAGGAGAACTAAGTCAGGTTTTAGTAAGGATCGGAAGGTTCTAAAAAACTCCAAGGGAATAGCATCGGGCCCTACTGCTTTGCCCAGTGCTAACGATAAAAGCGACAATTCTATTTCTTCCCAAGTAATAGGTGATTCCAATTGCTCCCTCTCCTCTGCTGCCAGGACTAAATTATTAACAGGGTCAACGGATTCCGCTATCTTAGCGGCAAAGTCCCCAACGGCATCCTCTGTATATAAGCTTGAGTAAAAGTCCCTAAAAACCTCCAATATCTCTGTAGTGTTGACAAAGGTTTTCCCTGAGCGATCCGTTATTTTGTCTATATTAGAAAAGGAAGCCTTCTGCCTTAATCTCTTAGCCAAATATTTCCCTGAGTTTTCCCCAACTTCATACACTTCTGATCTAAATACCGCTAGTTGTCGGGCGAGTTGCGTGGCAAACCTCTGGTGAATCTTCACCTTTTGGGCCAATAACGCACTGAAAATATCATCAGTACCCAATCCTGCACTACATGCCTGCATAAATTGTATTTCCAGTGCTCTCACCCTATTCATCTCCTCTGCCTCTCTCCTCCGAGTCTCCTTCTGTTTATTCAAAGAATAACTCAAAGTTTCGCCACGTACCCCACACTTGAACGTATCCCAAACAATCTGGGCTGGGGCAGAGCCCCTGTTATTATCAAAGAACTCAGGGATCCATTTACTCGTATTCTCGATGTAACAGGGATCAAAGAGAAGTTTACGTTCGAAAGACCAAGGTTTTGGATTTTGTGGGAACTTTATATCGTTACCCATAACAATGGGATTGTGATCAGAGACCACTTTAGGTAAGACATTATACTCTAGATTACCAGAAATATTAATAAGCCCTGACGCAGTAAAAAAGTAATCAAGCCTAAAATGCCTTTGATGAGGGGTAGAGAAAAAGGTAGCCCCCAATGTGGCCCCTGATCTAGAGTGTCCCACGTCTATTAATCCGTAATCTAGAACCATGCCTTATATAGCTCTAAATACATTTCTCTTCCTACCAGCATAAGGAGTACTACTAGCTATATCAAATGTCCCTTCCAAATGTATATTAAAATCCCCACAGATAATTAGCAGAGGTGACCATGAGGCCAGCTCAATGCTTTGTTGGTCTAGGACAGAAGAGTTGTCAACATTAGGGCCGTAAACTGAGCAATTTGTCAGTATCACAGTAGCAAGTTTAAGTTCAATTATTACCCAGCGACCCAAAGGTTCTTCTTTAATTCTTCTAACCTGTCCCAGACCAAATCGCTTCAAAATTGCAATGCCTCTTATGGTAGAGCTCTGTCGAGAGCATCCCACAACCTCTTACCCAAGATCTTTAAGCCAGCCTCTATTCTTCCAGGGCAGGTGGGTCTCTTGAATGCATAATATATCCACTCTCATCATTCTCAGTATTTGCCCCATTATGCCCCTTTTTCTTTTATCACTAAGCCCTCACACGTTCCATAAACAGATGCTAATTTTTCCCATTTTCCTGTATCAATAAAAGTTCCCTACACACCCACAGACCATAGATGCCATTAAGTGAAAAAAATTACATTAAAGCAACAACTCCCAGAAAGGAGCACCAAGATTTTAATATCAATCTTAGTTTAACACAGTCACAGCCTTTGCTTTTTTCCTTGCCCCAGAACCACCACCCCTATCCCCCCTACTCCCTCTACTCCCCCTACCCCCCCACCCCTCCCCTTTATCCCCCCACCCAAAAAGAACCCACCCAACAGAGACGTAAGGACAAAGGTCCTCATTAATGACGAGGAGTCGTGAACCCGGCGTCCCACACCCGTGCCAACCAGCACCTTATCGTTAACTCACCCATCAGAGCATCAACATCTAAGAAAAAAAAAACATAATCAATTACCTAAGCCTACGACTAACATCTTCCTATGTAAAGATTACATTGAATTGACAAATTCCTGCGCTTTAACTTCGGAAACAAAGAAAGATGTTTTTCCTTTATAAAGGACCTTCAGCTTTGCAGGGTTTAACAGGAACACCTGCCCCCCCCTTCGCCTGGATGGGTGACATTAGCTGTCTAAGCCTCCAGCGTTGTTGCACAGTTACCTGGCAAAAATCAGGCCTCACAAAAAATTCACACCCTGTACCCTTCCTAGGACATAGAGGTCTGGCCAAGTCATGCAGAATTTCACGCAATAAATAATTGTGCAAACAAATCAGAATGGCACTGGGTTTCCCTGCGTCCCCAGCCCTGTCTCGTTTCTGCGAAAAGGGGAACCGATGAGCCCTAATAATCTCTTTATCCCAGTCCCACTCCTTGAGATCTGGGAAGGCCGCTGTAAAAAGTTCAACTACAAAACGTCGGGCATCTTTTCCCTCGGAAAGTTCTGGTATGCCCAAAATGCGCAAGTTATTACGTCGTGCCCGGTTCTCCAAGTCAGTAAGCTTCCAATCAATATCATGGCCCATCTTTTGCAGTTCACTAATTGATGCTATTTGAGTAACAACCTCATCCTCAACAGTGGAAATCCGTTCTTCCACTTCCTGGACTCTAGTGGTGGCTTTGGTGCAGGACTTGGCTAGTCAACGGACCACGTTTTGCAATTTGCGTACTGCTCCTTGGGTCCTGAGCCCCTCCACTTTGGTATCCCCTCTATGAGCCATGATGATTTTATACATGGATGATTGCAGCATATAAATGGATTTCAAAGTGATTTCTCCTTCTGCTTCCACATTATCCAGGACCCCTCCCATGTTGTCCTGCATAGCCGGATCCCCCTCCCATTCAGGTTGATTCATCTTACTTGAGGTGTTGCTACAAAGAGAATTCTGTACTTCTAAGTTCCTCCGAACTGTACTAATAACTTCTAGATTGGCAGGGGATTCTGAATTTAAAATGTCCTCTTCCAATGAAAAATTACCCTCCTCTGCCCAGTCACCTGAGTCATTACCTTCATCGATCTCCCCCTCTGACACTAGAGAGACATCCGACATTGAATAAAACTGGCCCCCTGAGCCTACTGACTCCCCGTCATTGAAGGACACCACCGCTGGATCAACACCTTTATTTTCCTTGTTGGGATGTTATTTAATTATGTGCACAGCTTCATCGGAGCGCAGAAGCCCACCAGAAATCCCAGACTCGGTAGCCGGGGGCGATACTCTAACTTCTCCTACGGCTTGACAAAGTTCTACCAACACATCGTCCATATCTTTTTCGTGAGGGGTCCCCAATTCTCCGGATGCATGCATTACTGACAGTTGGGGTGAACTCGGGAATGGACGTTGGTTTGGAATTGCCCCTGGAGCTGGTAAGTTGACAGCTAAAGCAGAAGCCTTAGGTATGGTTCCTGTCACAATGTTTTTTTTCTTAAACAGATCCGGCACTATCCGCTCCTTAGTAACATTACGGGTGCGTGCATTGGAGCCAGAGGGCACCGACAAGTTTGCTGTTAACGTAGTGACAGTAGAAGCTGTGACATTAGAAGTATTAGCAGCATTATTATCGGCAGCGTTAGCAACATTAGCATTTTTTACTTTAACTCCCCTGCCTTTCGGAGCCATGATGTCGCCAAGAACCAAGTCCGATAAGAGCTGATGGATCAGGTATTATAGATATTGCAAACGGTCAATGAAAGAGAAAATCAAAAGCAAGGGCACAGTCACGATCTCAGTACATCGAGATTTATATATGTCCTCACTACTCAATAGTTTGCAAAAAATCTGTAGCTTTGCATGTAGTGCCACAAAAACCAGCAGAAAAATAGGCAAGCACTCACGCTCTGCTCACGGGGGTTAAATCATTCGAATGCTTGCATCGCTAAAAGATCGGACCTGCACCCAGTCAGTCAATACGCGGAAGCCGCCGAGAACCTCCGCTGCTCTGCTTTGCTCAGCTGAGCTCCGCCACCCCTCCTCCGCTGCCTTCCTATCCGCGCTTCGCTTCTCTTTCCAAGCAGACACTGTAAAAGCTTCTCTTCTCTTCGATCACCAGCCGCTCTGCAAAAAGCCGCCGAACGCCGCCGAACGCCACCCACAGAAGAGCGCGAAAATCCAGCTCCGCTCCGCTACGAGGTAAAAGTGTGATGTGGTATTCTGTGTGTAAAAACACACCGATGTTTGTCATGGTGGGAATGTGTGTCCTTCTGGTTTGTGCCCCGTGGCGACAATTGACCACTCAACAACCTTAACTGCCCTTCAACTTTCTCACTGTTTTGTATAATTATACAGCTCACCTTATGGTTAGTGTGTCAGTTCAACTGCAAGATGTTAGAAGTCTTTTTTTTCCAGCTTTTCAGAGGAAGCAAGTAGCCAAGGACGTTTGGCAGCTGGAGCGGTGTAGTTTGCATTTGCGAACAGAAGTCCAGGCCAACACTCACCTCTCCCAGCCCCTCTTAAGCTCCTAAATGATGTCAGCCCAGGAGGAGCACAGCAGCTTGCACCGGGCCCCATGGTCTGGGACTACCGACCACCCCCTCCCCATCATGCAAACAACATTTACAATCCCTGTAGTAATTTAGCCAGGCGAGAGAATTCTTTGGAAGGCAGGGGGTCTCACGAGTCACGACCCCCCGGCCGTATTTATTAAAAATATGAAAACAAGTAAAAATTTAGTAAAATAAACATTATTTACATAATTATTAAATGCAAAATTCAGACATTAGATTTACAGCAAGGTAGACAGGTATGAAGGGCTAATCTTAACAAATGTCTAATACAGCGTGTTCCTAACCGAATCTAACATCCTACATTTCAATTTTGCATTTTAATAATTTCTGGGCTGACGGCAAGATCGTTAACCGGTGTCAGATCCTTTCCCCAGCTACGCCCTCACGTCTGAGTGCGCATGCGCAACAAGGGCCGGTTACCGGGAGAGTTCGTCCCTCTCCTGGTTACCCTCGTACGCTCTGTGAATTCCATTTAACCAAAAAGGAGGGCCCTTTCACTCGCGCCATTTCCTGACGTCATAGTGTATGTGCGGGGTCGCTACCAGCCCGAGGAAAGCGAGACTCCCTCCCCCGCACCCTTCCAAGCAAGCAGATATCCTGCCCTGGAAGTTCTTGGAGAGATCAGTGGCACCTCCCCCTGGGCAACCCCATTCGATAATGGTGCCGCCCCCTAGGGACCTTAAATTGCTGCACACCGATTATGACCTTACCGCCTGACCAGCGCAATAAATACGACAATTAAGAAACATATGAAGGGAAAAAAGGCCTAAGGAGAAAACAAGTAAATACACATCCACATATCAAATTGAGCACATTACACTAATATTGCCTGTACACGGGAAAAAAGGCCTAAGGAAGAAAATTACACACATATCTACAGCGCTCAATACCATCACCGGTGATACCTACCAACGTTGAAACTGAAATTCTGCTAACAGGGATGGTGGGTGGGGAACAATTAACGGCCCCACAGCGGGGCGAGGAGCGAGCCTGGGGAGCGCGGGTGCAAGAGGGCGCTTCCCGCGCCCCTCTAGGCCTCTTAAACCCCCCTGGTCCCACCCCTTGACCCGGAAGCACTCACACCGCTTCCGGGTCAACGGTGGGACCCACCAATCAGGAGGGGTGGGGAGGCCGGGCCCAGCAATGCGTGCGGCGGGGCCGAGCGGCCTCCCCTTTCCTTTCACCCTGTTCACTCTTGGTAAGGGATAGTGGGTCGGCTGTCAGCTCTTCTGGATGACCTTCATCCTCATATAAAGAAGCCTGGGAAAGCTGATGACCCAGTGATAGTTTCATTGCCCTGTTTACCAGTTAAAAGGAAATTTGGACAGGCAGCTACCTTGGCTTCATTCTGGGGGGGTTAGCTAGGAGCCAGACAGCTGCACCAGCTCGTGTGACCTACATTTTGCATATCTAATGAAATGACTGTGGGATTGTGATAGTGAGTGTGATCTGTGCATGGAACAAATGATTGTGTGTGTGTTTGTGTGTGTATGCATGTGTGAGCATCTTATGGTGAGGTGCCTCACGTTGGTTGTGTAAGTTGTGATAGTGGGTGTTGTCATGTTGGTCATGATTGGTAGGTCTGGGAGGATGGACAAACATTGATTGAAAGACGAAGCCCCGGCAATGTCATGATGCCATGAGTCTTGACTCAAGAACTGGGCTAGTCCCCTTCTTGATCAACTGAGGAAATGGCTAAGCCTCACAGTAGACACGATACCACCCAGCTCAGAATTGTCCATGTGAAAGTGGTCAAGCATCTGCTTAAGAAGGGCCCATTAGGAGAAAAACCCCAAAAAGTAGAAGAAACCTATTTGGTTATTTTAAACCTCTTAATTAACGAAAAAGAATACTATTGAAGACATCAGCACTAGCACTGGGAAGCCCGCTTCGGGTAGCCACGCACTCTACAAGACATGTGAATAGAATAGAATAAAATCAGCAAGGCACCACACTGCCCCTAACACCAGGAAGTAGAAAAGAGTCACACAAGAATTCCAAGAAAAGGTTATTGGAGAAGATTCAGCTGCTAAAATAAAAACTCCAGTTAAAAAACAATAGCTAGGGGGAAAGAACACAATGGAAAATAAGGGAATGAATGAGTTGTGATGCATCTTCCTCTTCGGACTGTCTCCCTAATATAAGTTTTAAACAGAAACTGACATTACAGGAAAAGGCTCTTTTTCATTTTGGAATGGAAACTTTGATGTACTATTTTGAGAAGAGATAACTATCAGGCTTGTCCACGCTGCTTTCCAGAAAACCAAGGCATTCATTTGGTAAAAGAAGATACCTAAGTTTGACTTCCTTCATTCCATAATAAATGTCTGAGCACCACCACTGCCCTTTATGATCCCAGCAGTTCATGGAGATAATAGAGGAGTGTGGGCATGTGGACCCTCAATCATGCACTTAACTAGGTACCTTGGCCGGCAACCCAAGGAATTCTTTTTTCCTTTTAATTCTCTTGACACTGCATGAATGTAACAGGTTGGAGGGAGGGGAAAGAAGAGCAAGAATAGAGCTGGCAGATTGCTTGGTAGGTGAGAAACAGCAGAACATGTCACAGGACTAGCCGCCCACTGATAAAGACCCTTTGTAGGAGACAGGTAAGTAAAGAATGAGCTGTTCCCCAGTAATAGGTTCCTTCTCATCTGTGGGGATTCAGAAATCTAGAGAACTGTGTCGATATCTGATGGTTGATGTGTGTGTGGGTGTCTGTGGTGTGTGTGCATGGGCATATGATAACGGGAGTGTGGGAGTGTCATGGTAATGTGTGGGCTTCTAATTGGGTGTGTAGGTACCTTATGGTGTATTGGCATTTGATGGGATGTGTTTGGCTATCTGAGGGCAGTTGTTTGGGCATCTGATTGGGGGGTGTGACATCTCAAGGATTCTGGGTGCCTAAGATGGGGGGGTTATGAGGGCATGATTGGCAGGTTAGCAGGGTGGGAGGCACATCAACAGGAAATGTGAGCATTTTGTATGAGAGTGCATTGCTGTAGGAAGCTGGCTCTCTATATAATACACTAAAACGAAGAACACTGCAGAGAGTCTCTGGTGATCCAGATGCAAAGGCAAAAGTAGATAATACTAATGCTCTATTTGTGGTAGTGTGGGCAAGTAGTAGGCTTATCAAAGGGTAATGCTAAGCATTTGTTGTAGTACACACACTCAAGAATAAATCCGAGACCAATTCACAAAAATAACACAGATTTTAATATCATTTTTCAGACCAAGAACTTCCTTCTACAGTAAGTTCTTTTCAAGATATGACATTTTCAAGTTCACAAGATAAATCGCGCTTGTGCTCAATTACACACCATTGACATAAATGGGATGATGGACTTGGCCCTTTTTACAGGGTCATCCCTGAACTTTCTGCCTTCCTCCTAGCATTTTTTCTGATATGGTGTTGGTGCTTCTAGGACTCTGGGCACTTTAGCACTGCTGTTCAGTGTAAAGTGCATGTGCTCTCTGTGATAAACATGGTAAGATTGGTCTACACCTATTTGGCTTATTTAATTTACTTATCAGACCCTTGTAAAGTGGTATCTCATATACCCGGGTCTTGTAAATTAAATGCTACTAGTGGGCTTGCAGCGCTGATTGTGCCACCCACCAAAGTAGCTTTGCAATCCTGTCTCAGGCCTCTGCCATTGCAGGGCCTGTGCGTGCAGTGTTACTGTTGCTGTGACGTGGCACCTAAAGTGTGTGCCATGTCTGTGACCCCCTTTTACTACATGTCAATCACCCCTAAGGTTGGCCCTAGCTAGCCCTATGGGCAAGGTGTATTGTAGGTAAAAGTTAGGACATGTACCTTAAGTGTGTGACATGTCCTGGTAGTCACAAACCACCAATTTAGTTTCTCACTGCTGTGAGGCTGCTCTCTCATAGGAATGCACTGGGGATTTCCTGATAAGTGTTTCATTGGTAATTCCTGATTTGAGAGGAGCAGCGTGGTCAAGTCTGGTATGGTTGGAATACTAATAATAAATGCTGCGCAATGGCGTGCACAGATTTATTATCACTATTTTAGAAATGACACTTTTAGAAGTTGGCATTCTGTGTCCTATATGTCTGCCTACTTGATGTGGATTGCATGTCTGGCTTTGGAGTGACAGGGGCTTGTGAGGTGTGTGTGGTTCCAGGGAGAGCAGGGTGAGTCAGCATTAGGCTGAATAGGGGATCTTCATTTGTAGTAGTAGGGGGAGTAGTCCCCTGACCCTAAATAGGTCTGTGCCTCCCTGGGTGAATGCTGTCTCTGCCCCCCTGTGGTGTATCTGATCACCGAGCCCCCACCTGACAAAGGGGAAGAGGAGCCTTGTCAACAAAGTGCTCCAAAAAACCCCAGAACCAGCTCAGGCTGGTTCCCCCCAAGCCCTGTGCCAAGGGCAGACAAAGGAAGGAGAAATGGTGTATAAGTACTGGGGCTGTGACCCCATGAAAGTGTTTTGCATTTGGTGCTTCCTTGTGCTGTTTGGGGGATTTGCTCCTGGGCCCCTGGAGGAACCCCCACTAGGGACTGCCTCCCTGCTGGAGGGCCCTGTGTGCTGGCCTGCCTGGGCCCAGCTGTGCCCCCTGGAACTTTGAGGACCCTAGTGCCTCGTGAGCGCTATCTCTTTATTACCGGGAAGAGAAGGGGTGTGCGAGCCTGCAGCACGAAGTTACGACGTGCTATGAGGGGATCCTGGCGTGTGGGATTTCCCATGCGCTGCCTGCAAGAGGAACGGGAGCCCACCCAGCATTTGAGTGTATGCAAAGACGGGAGCCTACCCCGCATTGATGCCGCTGTTGGCGGGAGCCCACCCCGCATTTTGGTGTGCTTTTGATGAGCCGGAGAGTGGGTTTGTGTTCCTTCACTGCCACAGTCAGGGCCAGAAGTCAGGTGGCCATGCCTGACTGTGGGCGGAGCCACAAGTGAGGCGGAAGTGCTGCTGTTGGTGAGTGGGGCTCCCATCCCGGTGAGAGCCCCTCGAGTTCATGAGACAGAAGAGCCTGAGTCGAGGAGGATGCCTACCCTGCATTCGTGTGCCTAAGTACTTTTCCGCAGGGAACCACTGTTTCTGTCACAATGACTAGAGTTGTGGTTTCTGCCTGGCTTAGAGGCAAGCCATAACCAACCAGAAATCCCATTTATAACATGGGAGAAAATAGAAAAGTGCATATAAAATTGTACAGTTGGATTTCGTGGTTCACCTTTTGGATTGAGGTAAGTAGCAAGGCCAGGTCTGTGTCTGAATCTTCTTTGTGTCCTTCGAATCTAAAGTTCAGAATCCAGGGATGCCATCTAAATACAAAATTTAGGGGTGTTTGAGGGGGTGACATACCTTTAGGGTGTCTACACCCTCTAAGTGACCACTTCCTGTAGGAAGGGACACTACTCTATCCCTGATTGACTAATCCTCTCTCAAACCAAGATGGAGGGAAATGAAAAGTGGGCTCCACATAACCTGCCCCACCTTAGGGTTGGTGCTGGCTGAATAGGGCCCTTCTTCCTAATTTAACTAATTTGCCCCTCTGTCCTCCCACCAGATGTAGAGCAGGACAGGGGTGTTGGCACCCTCCACTATATATGAATGAATGAATGAATGAGAATTTGTAAAGCGCGGACTAAGCCCAAGGGCATCAAGGCGCTCTGAGCAGACGAGCCTATAAGCACAGCCAGCATACATACTCAAACTCATCTCGCCAGAAACAACCAGGTCTTAAGGGTCTTACGGAAGATTGAGTGAACTTGCTGGCCCGAGAGGGAAACAGGGAGAGAGTTCCACGCCTTGGCCGCGTCCTGTGAAAAGGCTCTTCCACCCCATCTCATCTTTTTGAATCTAGGAACCATAAGCACATTTTTATTAGCTGACCTGAGATTCCTAGGAGGAGCGTACCTATGGAAAATATTATTTATGCCCACTGGGCCATGTCCATAATATGCATTGTGGGTGAGGCATAGGGTCTTAAATAAGACTCTACGGTCCACCGGGAGCCAGTGCAGTGAACAGAGAGCAGAAGAAGCTGAGTGACGCTTGGGAAGATTCAGTACTAGCCTAGCAGCGGCATTTTGTACCAGTTGAAGGCGGCACAGCTGACCCTTGTTTATTCCCAGATAAAGGGCATTACAGTAGTCCAGCCTGGCCAATATTAGGGCCACAATTACCTTTTTTTGGGCTTCAAGTGACAAAAACTGGGACATTTTTCTTATGACTCGAATGAGTCCAAAACACGTGGCCACTGTTGTGGAGACCTGGTGAGACATGGAAAGGCCATCATCAACCACCACTCCAACATTTTCCCCTGGGAGACAGGAGTGGGACTGGTACCCAGGGAACCAGATGTCAGAGTTGTCCCTGAAGATCAAGACCTCTGTCTTCTCACCATTTAATTTGAGGTCATTATGAACCATCCATGACGATACAGCTGTCATTCATTCTTTAAAGTTTTGTGCAGAGTACCTGATCTTTTGAGTAATAGAGACCATGATCTGCGTGTCGTCCGCAGAGGACAGCACCTCTAGTCCAAATGATTGCACCACCTTTGCCAGCGGGGCCACATAGATATTAAAGACGGTAGGGCTCAGGGAAGAGCCCTGAGGCACTCCGCAGACAAGGGGGCAGGACTCAGAGTAAAAATCGCCCATTCCAACGGTTTGAGACCGCTGACTAAGAAATGAGGCGAGAAGGTCCAGGGCCAAGCCACCAACCCCTATCTCCTTGAGATGCTCCACCAGTCTTAGAGGGGACAGGGTGTCGAATGCGGCGGTCGAGTAAAATAAGGAGAGTGGTGTGACCTGCATCCACCTGAACTTGAATATTGTCCAACACCATGGTGAGAGCAGTCTCTGTGCTATGAGCCCGTCTGAACCCATGTTGGGAACCATCAAGAATCTGGTGGTCCCTCAGGTATGCACTCAGGTTTGATTCAAGGATTTTAGCAGGGAGTGGCAGTAGGGAAATTGGACGGAAGTTTTTAAGGTTTAAAGGATCTAAAGAAGGCTTTTTAAGGATGGGCCTAACCACCACCTGCTTCCAGATCAAGGGATATCGGCCTGATGATATGGCAAGGTTCAGGACAGTCGTGAGATGCGGGGTCAAAGCCTCCTTGGCTGTTTTCATGACTTTGAGGAGACAGGGATCCAAGGGTGACCCAGATTTAATATCTTCGAGCAAGAGGTCTACAGTTTCGGGTGATAACATAGGAAAGACACAAAAACTTGCAAAGGTCATATTACTGAAAGAGCTGTTCAGACGGGTTTCGGCGGAGGCATCAAGTGTCTGACTGGCATTAAGAATCTCCAACTGTTCATAGATATCAGAGATCTTTGAGCAGAAGAAGGAAGATAAGCGATCACAGAGCTCCTGTGAAGGCTCCACTTTGTCCGAGACTGTTGGATCCGCAAGGGAGTTAAAGATATTAAAGAGCTCCTTGGGAGTGGTGATATCCCCAGTGATCTTGGAGTAATATCTTTCCTTTTCCTTAATTATAGCTGCTTTATATGCCTTCAGACATTGCTTATGAGAGTCCCTACCAGAGGGAGCCAGGTCCTTCTGCCAATATCTTTCCTTCCTCTTGTCTCATATTTCGAAGACGATCAGAGAACCAGGGAGAGGAGGGCATTTTCCTGGCCGAGTAACACAATTTTGGGGGGGCAAGAGAGTCCATCATAGCAATGATTTTGTTAGAAAGATTTCCCGCAGCCATATCTACGTTATGAAGATACAATTGCTGGAAGTCAGCAAAAGCAGTGGCAACCACTTTGTTAGTAATCAGGGTGAGATTTCGGGGCATATTATCAAGGACCGGTGTTAAAATTATCGCCGTTTTATCAGCAGGAAACTGCTGATAAAACGGTGATAATGGGCTTGATAATACACCCTTGTTAATTCCCATAGAAGCCCATGTTAACATCAGAACATGGGCCTCTATGGGAATTAACAAGAGTGTATTATCAAGCCCATTATCGCCGTTTTATCGGCAGTTTCCTGCCGATAAAATGGCGATAATTTTAACACCGGTCCTTGATGATATGCCCCGGAGTTTTTCAGCCGTTTTCAACCCTGCGCTATGAGTATTACCTAAGGTAGTGGCCCTCAGTTCAAAAGGAACTGCAAAGTGGTCAGACCATGAAAGTGGAAGGGGCACGCCCACCAGGATTCGGTCGTCATTCGAAGAAATCCCATCAAGGGTGTGGCCCGCAATATGAGTAGGGGTATTCACTAATTGTAGAAAGTCACAGCCACTCATACATTCTAGCAGAGTTTGGGTGTCATGATTCAAGCTATTTTCTAAATTAAAATTAAAATTGCCAAGGAGCGTGAAGTTCATACGCTCAAGGTAAGGTTCAATGGTTGCTAAACTCATAGCTAAATGAAGTCCTAGGGCCAGGTGGCATATAGCACAGGATCCCAGAGAAGCTCTCGGTGGGAGTAAAAATTATAGAGAAATATAATGCCTGATAGGGGTCAAGCGCTGAGGTCAGCGGTTCTGATGGACAGGTCAAAGTATCCTTAACCAGGATACCAGGATACCTAAGCCTCCCCCACGTCGGCCGTCCCTGTCCAGTCTGGCCAGGCAATAACCCAAAGGAATAGCCTCTACCAGCTCAGGACCAGAAGAGTCATCATTTCTTTGTTCAAGATGTGTACACAAAGTGGCGGATTTCTCATCCCAATATCCAGCAAATCCCCCCTTGAGTACCTTAATTTGGGCCCAAACTCTGGTAGCAAAGAGGCAGCATTCCTGGCCCCTGGCGCTGACTTGGCGCGGACGTGCGCAGATGGGCTTGCCTTTGGTGCGCCTTTGGCGCGCCAACAGCGCGCCCGCTGCACGGAGCCCAAGGCATGCTGCTGAAGTAGAAGGGAGATAGCCACGCACTAGAGCGCTAACCCCCAGTCTCCACCCCTCGACCAGCCGGCCGAGGAGCAAGTGGCGCCACCCCACCTAAGCACCCTCCACACAAACGTAGAAACCGCGGTGGACCGGGGTGCGCAGCAGACCAAGGCTTCCTGGTAGTCAGGTAAGCAGAGGCAGCACAAAGATAAAAATTTAAATTGCAAGTTTAAAAATTCAATGGGGGAACACCACAGTCAATTTTGCAAATGTGTGTGCACCGGAAGATGTTTTAAAATAATCATAGCACACAACAGTCAATATTTTAAAAAGAGTGTAGGGACCGGAGGAGCCCCGCAAAACAAAGAATAGGCAGGACCGGAGTGCCTGAAGGCTACTGACCGCAGCGCAGCCCTGGTGACGCTCTAATATAGATTTTGTGCGCACTAGAGCGCTAACCCCCCAGTCTCCGCCCCTCGACCAGCCGGCCGAGGAGCAAGTGGCGCCGTCTAAGCACCCTCCACACAAACGGTAGAAACCGCGGTGGACCAGGGTGCGCGGCAGACCAAGGCTTCCTGGTAGTCAGGTAAGCAGAGGCAGCACAAAGATAAAAATTTAAATTGCAGGTTTAAAAATTCAATGGCCGCACACCACAGTCAATTTTGGACATGCGTGTGGACCGGAAGATGTTTTAAAATAATCACTGGATACACACGAGAGTTGAGATTACTGAGTCACATTTCAAAGGCGGCATCACCTTTGAAGCTTACTGCCTTGAATGACCATCCTGGCCTCAGGGAGATGTGAAGCACCTCTGCCCAGAGCAGGCTTTGTTCCTAGCCTCTGAGGTCAGAAACATGTCTGGTGGTGGCAAGTTGGCTAAGACTAGTCAGAGACCACACCAGTGCTTGGCAGGTTTTCAGGTGACCCTCTAAGGTGTCTCCTGTGTGCATTTCCCAATAAATCTAACACTGGCATTAGAGATGATTTATTAAGATGAGACAATTGGTACAAAACGTCTTAGGGTACAGTGAAGCCATTGAGGAGCTAGGAAACTCGGGATGACAAGATACCAGCACATCTACTCTCTATGGCTTTCCTTTGGACATACAATATCCAAGAATGGACTTAGATATACAGAGTGATATCTGCTCATGCAGATATGTCCATACGTAGGATATAGTGCACCTTGCCTCAGAGCTGTAAGGCCTGGAGTAGGGATGAACTACCTATACCTCATGCAGTGTTGGTGGGCATGGTACACAGGGATTTGTGCCATGTTGTCTCTTCAGTTTTTTTCTGCTCCAGGACACTCGGCCTGCAATGGTAGTTTGCATGATCTTGGTAAGGATTCCCTAGGGTGGCACAAGTTGTGCTGCAGCCCTGGTGGACCCTCTTCAGTAGTGCTTAATTTGCAAACAATGAAGTGCCACGGTCCTTCTCCGAAGGCCACTGAAGCATGCAGCACCTATATCCTACCCACGCTGCCAACAGCAATACCAATATAATACCTAACCATTGCACTCCTACAAGTGTGACAAATCAGACTATTTCAGGCCACACACAGCTATAATAATGGCATGAGAGGCTAATATTATGTATTTTCAATGTACTGACTTAATAAACAGGATTGCTGTGCTCATCTCAAAACTAAAACAACAGTGTCACCATGTGGTGAACTGTCATGAGAGCAGGTGCTGACAAATAAGTGCTGGTGCCGAGCACCAGAAACCACTGGTACAAATTAAGCACTGCCTTCAGTCCCAAAGCCCTAGGTAACAGGGGTACCACTTACTAGGGACTTATAGGGGTTGCTGAAGTTGTGCCAATTGCGGTTCAGGTTTAGGGAAAGAACACTGGTAATGGGAGCCTGGTTAGCAGGGAACCAGTACACCTCAGTCAAAGTTGCATTAAGAGGCAGGCAAAAATTAGTGGCGGGGTGCTGCAACAAAAACCCAGTTTCTCACAATTGCTTGCGTAGCTTTTTATTGTAAGCACTCTGAAATCACGTTGCATCAATGACTTGCAAGCATTTGTATGCAACTGCTCATCTTGAATACCTTTTTCTCACAAGTACTCTGAGGCTGTATCATGCTGGTGGCTTGCAAGCATGTGGTCCCAGATTTACAAAGATTTGACGCCACACGGGGTATCATGCAAACTTTGCTGCACTGTGATACATGAACTGGAGACAACAAGAAGCCCTGTTCTCTCCCTGCTCTGGCGCATTTTCAGCAGCGATGCACCAATGCTCCCTTTAGTCAAAAACATCTGTTATTCAGCTCCAAGAGACCTATGGGTGAACGTGCACTTTACAAATACACATGTTATGTTATGTTATTGTGTTCATTTTGGTTGGAAACAATGCAAATCACCATTTACGTTGGTCCGTTAATACCAACCTGGATTTTGCAATGGGTCGTTGTGCATTAAAAAAGTAACAAAAATGTGAAGCGAAATCTTGGTCAAGCTGGGCCTCGGTATGTAAGTGCATACCTTGATTTTGATTTAAAAAAATAAGGCTGCTTGTTAAAGCCACGATAATCTTGTCTCAGAACCTCGTATGCAGAACTATGGGTAATTGGCTTGATATTAGACAGTGTGTAAGGAAATAAATATGCAACTCTGGCCTTGTGGTGTTAACACATATTTCTGCTGTAAAATCCAGATTAAAAGAAGCTGCTCTGAGCGGGTTCCGAGTTTTATATATCTTGCTACAGAAATATCATAGCAAGAATATCTACCACACAAATATTGTGAAGCGAAGTATATGGAGGTACCTATAGATTTGCTATGCATACCTCCACATAGTTGTACCTTAAGAATCTATGTATCACCATGGTACATTCCTCTCCCCCCTCGGGGACCGTGACTCTATACCTGTATACTGTACCTTGTAAATACCGCAATAAAAGTACAGAAATAAAAAATAAAAAAAATGTAAATCTATGTTTACCTCTAAATATTCACTGTAACAATATATTGAAATTTAGGCAAAGGTATTTTGATAGCACGATATATTTTTCTCGATATTCTGACATACATAATTGTGACAGGTCATAGTGAATGCAAATTAAGAGTTCTTGGGCAGTCAATGACATTTGTAGCGGCCACTCCTTTCAAAACACTTTACTTACAGCAGTTGAAAACCACACATATTTGGGGATTTACGGTAAAGAAATGTCTTGTGTGAGTCAGGATTTTATGATTATTCAAAAATACTACTTTTTGCAGTTTAAAGTGTAATTTACGATTGCAACAATCTTTATGAATCAAAGCACGCATTCTGCATTAAAGCAGATGGCAGATTTATTTTCTTTGTAAATTCTCAATACAACACCAACATGTGTTTTCACTGAGAGAGCGCCATATAAAGTGAATTTTGTAGAGGTGCACCATATGTACAAGTAGTCAGCACCCGGACATATAGAGGACCTTTAATCATGTTTAGATGCGATATACGACAAGGCATTTGAATGAATTGGCATCTGAAAATGTGCAGAACCAGCGTTACAAGGGGCAATTCCAATGCTTACTGCAATGTAGAGGTGTTTTGAAATGAAATCTTTCACTAATGATAGAAGTGTTTAATTGATTAATAACGTGCCTTTTGGATGAACTATAGCGAAATGTATAATCATGCTTTATGTACTAGATAATTAGTTTAAGTTAGAGACAATGCTTTTGTCGTTAAGGTTGGAGGCCTAAGTGAACCAAGAAAGTGCTAATGTAAAGCGTTGGGCCTATAACCAGCAGAGGCCTAGTACATGGAAATGGCGCAGGCCTGTATGAAAATGTCTTGCTTAAATATAAACGATAGAAATGCTTATGAAAGACCTTTTAGAATATGTTGCAACATTTGTAGACTGTGAGTTATGTGCGTATTTCTTTGCAGGCGCCTCGTCAAGCAGATAGTAGGGTAGAAGGGCCCATTGTGTATGAGCGTTAGGATGCTAGACTCAGACATGGAGGAGTAGACTGGGAATTTACAGAAGCAACTTGAAAGGATGGAGAGCCTGAGACCCAAGGACGTCTGAACGGACAAGGATGGACTCATGCCATGTGGAAATTTACAGAACTCAACACCTTCTTGGGGGGCGTACCAGAAGGCGTGACGTTAACATTGTGGGGTTTGGTATTAGGGACAGTGCCCCGAGGGTGGAGGCAGAGCAGACGAGCTGAGGAGCTAGAGAGAGCGGTCAGATGGACAAAGGGCATAGATGCAAGTCAAGAATGATAGTCTAAGAGAATGTTGGCGAACTTCACTTGGAAGTCACCACGGCTGACACCTTTTGGATAGGACGGGCGGTTGTTGAGTAGGGATGTCATCTAGTATAGAGTAGGGGCAGACTAACCTGAATTTATGTCTATTATCCTGATGAGTACCAGAACTCAAGTGATAGCAATTTTGTTTAGCCTGATGGTCCTGGAATTGATTCTCGTTCTGTTCATTAGCCGACTGAGACTTTTCCGTAGGATTATGTTTGTATTAGTACCTGTTTACCTTTTGAACCTCTTGCTGAGGTGCCTGTATCTCCAGTTATTTTTGGTTATGTAATAAACCTTCTAAATTCAGTCTTTAGTCAGTGGTTCTTTGGGGAAAGCAATTGGGTATTTTGAATTTGATCTGTTTAGTGTCAACTAGGTTGCCTTATTCACTCTATGACAGGTAAAAAGATCCAGTCGACCTGTGATGGGATTCTAGAGAATGGGAAGCAGACTCTAAAGGAGAAATCCCGCCGTATCAATTGGTAGCAGAGTAGGATGGTTATCTTCTGAGTGAGGGTAAGCTAGAAGTAGGTTGAGATTTCCCCGAGGCCCATAGAACCCAAGGATGAGTGTCCAGAAAATCGCGGATGGCGGATGGCGTTCAATGGAATCTGACGGAGAGTAACAGTGCGGCAGACAGCAGCAGCTCGGAGGAGAGTGAGTATGAAAAGGGTCATGCATTGTTAGATTGCGGTGTCATGTTGTATTGTATGTGTATTGTCTTGCGGAGTTGAATGCCTGTAGTGTGAAAGAGGACAGGTTGTGAGCGCGCGCAACCAGTGAAAATCTTAAGCTCAAGGGCAGTTTAAGCGAACACCCAAAGTAATTGTCGACCATTGTGAAAGGGGGTCATGAGGTACCATTGATCGCCCACAGGACCGAGATAGGGGGAACGTGTGTGTGAGTGTGTGGGTAACGGACGCTGGTCGGAAGTTACCGTGAACTTGTAACCTATCAGAGTGGCGAGTGTCCGGTCGTTCGCGGACAGACATTTGCCAGTTGGTGACAATTACAGTTAGACTGTGGCCGTACAGTCAGGGAAGTGGTTGCTTGGTCGAAAGTAATCATTTTCAGTGTATGATTGGGACGCATAAGAGACCGCGAGAAGAACGGAGAGAGGAGGGGAACTGCTGCGAAACGGAGGCGAGTGACGTCAGAAGGAGCCGCGCTGTGATAGGGCGGTTGGCGTGAAGCCGCGCTGGGATTGGTGGATTGTGATCAAGAAGTACAGCGAGTGTTGTAAACAAGGAAACGTGTGGTTTTCATCATGAAATGTTTTAAAGCATTGCGAAAATGTTTCAAAGGAGAAAACAGGATAGAACGTCGGGGTGGGGAGGAGGCTCCACCCGAGGATACTCCAGCTTATTACATGGCAACGAATGTTGGGTTGCATACCATATTGTGGCTCGATAATTGGTGTAAGATGACAGATGGAAACGAGGAATTGACTTTTCCTAAATATGGAACGTTTAGACTAGAAGTGTTATACCAGTTGAAAGCGATTATGGCCGCATTGCGACCTTTGCCCAGACCAACACAGTTTGAAGCACTAAATGCATGGATAAGGGCAGCCCACGACAGGAACAGAGATAAAAGACAAGAAAGAGTGAAACGCTCGGTAAGGGCAGTTCAAGATGCGAGATGGGATGCCATGGAAAAGAGATGGAGGGTACAGACCATTGTAGGGGATAGGTTGTATCCGTTGCTGGAAAGTGCAGGCGATGGGCAGAAAAAGAGTAAAGAGGATGAGGAAAGCGAGACAGACGACAGCCTGATAGAGAGGCTGTTGTCAGAAAGGCCACCCCCATACAACCCAGAGTTGCAGGGAACGCAAGCACCGGCAAAGCACTGGGAAGCACCAGTAGGGGAAGGCGGGGGTCCAATGGGGAACGGATGGGAAACCCCAGGGGACAAGTTTACCCCAGAAAAGGGAGAAAGGGCACCCCCACCCTCCCCAGTGTCGAGAGTAGTGGAACGGTTTACAGTACAGAAAGTTAGGGTAGAAGAGGGTGTCCATTTTCAGAAATTGCCAGATGCCCTGACGGTACCGGTCACCATAGGTCCTATAGTATCAGTGTACAATCCAGAACAGACCCAAGGTGAGAGTCCACCAAAGATGGGGAGCGAGAGGAGTGCTAGTGAAAGTAGAACTGATTCGGCAGATGGGTGGAAGACAATACCCAGACCGGTAGAAAGGAGCACCCCCTTGGTGGCATCGGCAGACCCCTCGGAGGAGAAAAGAGGTTGGAGGGATTCAATGGATTTGAGAGGGCCGAGGCCGAGGTCGATGAGGGAGTTAAGGCCAGATTTGAGAACTTGGGAAACAATTGTGGACACCCAGAGCGACAGATCAAGGAATGTGTTTGGGTCAGAGAACGAAGAGAATAGGATGGGTTCTCACTGTGCAGCTAGCGAAAGCAGGCAGGAGTGGGAAAACGGAGGTGTGGGGAGCAGGGGGACGTCTCATCATTCCTCCGGAGATAGGCGGCAGGAGTGGGACTGTAAGAGTTGCGAAGGTAGAAGGGTTCCTCCTAATACACCTGAAGAGAACAGGAGAGGGAGTCAGGAAGGTGGCGGAAGGGACTCTAAGAAAACCTCTAGCCAAGGCACATTGAGAGCGGCAATAAAGGCAAGGAGGTTAGATGTGCTGAGATTAAAATCAGAAGTAGAGGAAATAGTGGAAGGTACACTGCCCCTAGAAAGGATTGAACTTTACGAACCAGATGAGTTGTTGTTTGTGGCAAAAGATGTTACTCGGAAGGCTAGGACAGCTCATGAGAAACTTTCTGAATTGGCAAACAAGTATGTGGTAGACTTGACAAAAACGAAAGCCCTACAGGGGGGCCACAGGTTACAGTATTCAGATCAAGATCTAGAGGAAAAGAGGGTGATCGGATTAAAAACCCATATTAGGGAACTGATAATGGGAATCCGGACATGGTCCCAGCTGGAGAAATGGGAGGAAAGGTGGTCAAAGGAAAAGACAGTCAGACGGAGTACTATCGAGACATCCCCAGGAGGAGGGTTGATGCACGCGGAAGCGTACCCCTTGCGGGAGGTGGCTCATGGGGGATATGTACATGTACCCTGGAGCAAGGGAGACCTGGCTGCTTTTACGAACACATTTCCAAAGTTGAGAGAGAGTCCAGTGGAATGGTACAAGCAGGTAGAGAGGTTTGTTAATATTTCTAAGGTACTGTGGATTGATTTGAACACACTGTTTGATATTGTGGTTCCAAGTGATTTATGGATAGCATGCAAAGTCAGTGTCGAATGGCCCACTGCGGAGCCAGAGAGAGATAGTGCCACAAATGGACCGTCACCTAGGGTGATGGCAAAGTACGAGCAGGCGATCACATGGCTAAAAACTAAAGTACCACCACAAGACATCGATTGGGTAAAGATAGACCGTACAAGGCAAGAACCAAAAGAGACGGTGCACGAATTTTATGAGAGGTTGTTGCTGATTTTCAAGCAGTACAGCGGATTAGATGTAATGGATCTGAAGGATATGGGACAGTTCGTATCCAAGTTTGTGCTGGGATTGAGGCCTGATATCTGCCTTATGATACAGCAGCATTTGATCTGTTGGCAAAACAAACCTCTAGACGAGATTTTGAGATATGCGAGGTACTGCAGTGATGAGATAGACTCAAAGACAAAGAAGCTTAAGGATAAACTAATGTTAGTCCAGATGCAAGCAGGAGGACAGGGTCAGTCAGGAAATGGCACCATGGGAAGGAGATCAGGGGGACAGAAGAAAGACGGGGAAGAAGGTCCGAGACCTAGGATAGACATAGAGGCCCTGAAGAAGACGACCAGGTGTCATCAATGTCACGAGGTCGGGCATTGGAGACGCAAGTGTCCCCATAACCCAGACAATCAAGTACAGGAGCAGGAGGAGGAGGAAGTCCAAGCCCCTCCGGCACGGAAGGTGACAGTGCCTAAGTCTCAGATGACGAAAGGGGGGTTTTCAGCCCCTAGAGCTCAGGTTCCCCAGCCACCAAAGATTTCAGCAGGGAACAAGGTATACCACCAGATGCCTTTCATAGTCGAAGGGGATGAGTGCTATTACTTTGACCCAGTGACAGGTCGGTACCAGGATGGGGAGGAGGGCTGTACCCTTGGAGCAGTACTGGAGGTAGATCAGAGAGGACCGTTTGTAGAGGCAGATGTAGATTGACATCCCACTACCTTCTTGGTTGACACGGGCGCTTCTCGCTCCACTGTGCGGTCTGCAGTAGTTCCCAACTTACCCCTCTCAGGACAGACCATACAAGTGGTAGGAGTAGCAAACAGAAGAATGACAAACCCCCTGACTGAGACGGTCCCTGTGAAGATTGGAAGTTTTAGAGATCGACACCAGTTCGTGGTGTGTGATTCCAGTCCTGTGTGTCTGTTAGGAAGAGATCTTTTGTGTAAACTTAATTGCACCATCTATTGTACCCCCAAGAGAGTAGAATTGCAGACTAATGATGACGATGCTGATTTTAAGGTTGCAAATACGCAGGTGTGCATTGAATTGTACCCTGCCATAACTGTGGATGAACTCCCATGGGATTTGAGGGATTCAGTCTCGCCGGAGGTGTGGGACTTTACGGGAGAAGAGATTGGACTGATCAAAGGGGTAGAGCCTGTCCGAATCCAAGTGAGACCAAATGCTGAATTCCCGAGAACACCACAGTACAAATTGACCCCAGATACACTTGCAGGTATAAAACCGTGATTGAGTCCATGATTAGACAAGGGATCCTGAAGGAGGTTATGGGCAGTCCCTGTAACTCTCCGATAATGGGTCTGCAGAAGCCAAGTGGCAAATTCAGGATAGTGCAGGATTTACGAAAGATTAACAACATTGTCGTCCCATGCTGTCCAGTGGTACCGAATCCATCAGTGATACTGTTTCAGATACCGTTCCAAGCTGAATGGTTTTCTGTGATTGATTTGTGTCAAGCCTTCTTTTCCATCCCATTGCATGAGGAAAGCCAATTTCTTTTCGCTTTCAAAATAGAGAGTCGCGTCCTAACATGGTGCCGTATCCCCCAAGGGTATACAGAGAGCCCATCGATCTTCAATCAATTGTTGAAAAGGAATCTCGAGTGTCTGGTACTGCCACAGAACTCAGTTCTCGTACAGTACATAGACGACCTCCTTGTTGCGTCAGACACCGAAGATGCATGTAGGATTGATACCATTGCCTTGCTGAACCATCTGGGAGGGAACGGACACAAGGTGTCCCCCAGCAAGTTGCAGTACTGCCTGCAAGAAGTGCAGTATCTGGGTCACAGAATAGAGCAGGGAAAGAGGAAGGTGTCGCCTGACAGGATCAAAACAATCATGAGAATGAACGTGCCCTCGACCCAAAGAGAGGTTAGAATGTTCTTGGGCATGGTTAGCTACTGCAGACAATGGATTGTTAACTTTTCCCTGAAGGCGAAACCCTTGCAGAAACTGACGCACAAGGACGTGAGTAATCCGGTACCATGGGACTCAGACTGTATGATGGCTTTTCTTGAGTTGAGAGAGGGCTTGTGTCGGGCTCCGGCTTTGGGAACGCCTGATTACAATAAATCATTTGCATTATTCTCCTGTGAAAGAGAGGGATGTGCATTGGCAGTTTTAGTGCAAAATCATGGAGGAGTCCGTAGACCAGTTGCATACTTTTCGGCTACCCTAGATCCAGTAGCCACAGCGTTGCCCGGATGTCTCAAATCCGTTGCTGCAACAGGTGTCAGCATTGAGAGATGCGAAAGTATAGTGATGGGATATCCACTGACAGTGCATGTACCGCATTCTGTGGAATTGCTGATGACCAGGACCAGGACGCAGCACCTGACCAACAATAGGCTCACACGCTACGAGCAGGTTATACTTGCTGCGGAGAATGTGACTCTCAGGAGGTGCTCTGTCTTGAATCCTGCTACCTTGTTGCCATTACCAAATGATATAGATGATGATTGGGAAGACCATGATTGTCTTGATGTAACTGAACTGTGTACCAAACCTAGGCCGGATATTGTTGATGTGCCCTTGACAGACCCTGATGAAATTTACTTTGTCGATGGCTCATGCATAAGAGACAATACTGGTCAGCTGAGAGCAGCGTTTGCTGTTTGTACCATTTCTGAAGTAATTGAAGCAGCCTGCCTGGAAGGAGTACACTCCGCGCAGGTGGCTGAGATAGTTGCATTGACGCGTGCCTGTTTGGCAGCCAATGGGATTCGGATCACCATCTTCACTGACAGCCAATATGGATTTGGGGTGGTTCATGACTTCGGTCAGTTGTGGTCCCAGAGGGGTTACATGACATCATCGGGCTCCCCAATCAGAAATGGCGAGTTCATCAGGTTATTGCTGGAGGCCTTGCAGGGTCCTGCAGCAATAGCAGTGGTAAAATGTACAGCTCATACCAGAGGAAGTGACTTTGTGACAATGGGAAATAAATATGCTGATGAAGTTGCACGCTATTGTGCGGAGCAAGGATATTCTTTTACTGAACAAAGCATTGAAGGACCAAGGGTAAGGACTGAACTAAGCATGATGCTTGAGATGGCAGACACATGGGAAGAGTTGAGAGACATGCAAGGACAAGCGTCAGAATATGAGAAAAGGGTGTGGACATTGGCTGGCTGTGTCAAGGGAGACTTGGACGTGTGGGTTTCTGCTGATGGAAGAGCTGTGCTGCCCAATGAATTGGTGAGCGCAATGGCACGACAGATGCATGGTCCTGTGCATCTGGGGAGGGATGCGATGTGTCGTGTGTTCAGACAGACGTGGTACAATCCCAAGTTTAGACAGGCTGCAGAAGCAGTGTGCCAGAGGTGTGTAACATGTCAACAGATAAATGTGGGAAAAAGAACACCAGTTACACTGAGTCACATTGGAAGGTCCGGCGGACCTTTCTACAGGATGCAAATAGACTTCATTGAAATGCCGAGGTGCAATAGCCTTAGGTATATCCTGGTGATTGTGTGTGTGTTTTCTAGATGGGTTGAGGCATATCCCACTCGTAGGTGCGATACACTCACGGTAGCCAAACTATTGCTGAGGGAATTGGTGCCACGATTCGGGGTCCCGACCTCCCTGGAATCGGACCGAGGAAAACATTTTAATAGTGAAGTTGTGAAGATGCTTTGCACTGCCCTGAACATTGATCAAAGACTGCATTGTAGCTACCGTCCAGAGGCGTCTGGCATTGTAGAACAGATAAATGGGACTTTGAAAGCCCGAATGGCAAAGGTGTGTTCATCTACATCCCTGAAGTGGCCCGATGCACTGCCGTTGGTACTAATGAGTATGCGTAGTAGCCCGGATAGGAGGACAGGGCTCTCACGTCACGAAATATTGATGGGGAGGGCTATGAGATTGCCATCGATTCCTACGACTGCTTTGCTGAATATCACAGACGATGTCATTCTTGACTATTGCAGGGGACTTTCTGATGTCATGCGTTCTGTGTCCCTTCAGGTGCAGGCTGCTGAAATTCCGGCTTCTAGCGACCTTTGTCACGACCTGTGTCCAGGAGACTGGGTCTTTGTGAGAAAACACGTCAGGAAAAACTGCCTGGATGTGCGTTGGAGAGGTCCGTTCCAGGTTATCCTAATAACCACGACGTCTGTGAAGGTTGGTGGACTGCCAAATTGGGTCCATGCTTCTCACACCCGACGAGCTCCAGCACCCGCGGAAGGAACAGCTCCCCTCAGAGACGAAAACAATAACGAAGAAGAAGATCCGGAAGAGGGGACAAGTCAAGCTGTGGAGGTGCCAGTGGAAGTTGGGGTTTCCCCGAGTCAGGCTGTATATGATCACGACGACAGTGACACCGAATCTGCCCAAGAAGAGGGAAGTGGCGGAGAAGGTGATCTGAGTGCAGAAGAGCCTGAGAGTGGGGACGAACAGGGTGTGCAAACGAGAAGCAGACGAGCAAGAGGTGCAGAAGCTCATTGGCCTGAGAGACAGAGGCGAAGAAATGTGAGACTGGCTTCTGAAAGAGAATTTGCCCCTGTGTCTGAAGAATCTGATCTGGAAGGGGAAGAACGAGGAGCCGAGCAAGGGGGTCCGAGAAGGTCAAGGAGAGTGCGAGTACCTTGCGGAAGATACGCTACTCCAGAGTGGACCTACCCTTTCGCAAATGCTAGGGCTACCAATGCCAGGGGTACTGAGGTCCGGGAGGGTGAGGACAGTGACGGTGATCAGCACGATCCCCAATGTTAAGCTGGAAGTGATGTTGTTGGTACCTGGACTTGAAATTGAAGGCATACTGACACTCACTATTCCTAATCCCCCTCTCCTATGCAAGATACGTGATTTACTCCTGGATAGATTGATTTTCCCTACCTTTGTTCCGGATATGCCAGTCTATGATGAAGTTGGGCTCCGCATGGAACTTTTAGATTATGTGTTGCAGGCAATCGGATCAAGTATAATCATCGACTATTGAGAACTTTGAATTTTGAATTTTGAACTTTGCTTGAACTTCGAATTGCTTGAAAGACTTTTGAAAAGACTTTGTCAATAGCTGTTAACTTAACCTAGAGCCAAGTGGAAGAAGAACAAATTTAGGGACTTTCCACAGAGGACGGAGAAGGGTTAGGGCTGTCTGTTGATTGAAGCAAAAGAAGAACTGAAACAGAATTTTCAAGCTGACAGATGTGGTTCAGGAGGCTCGAATAGCAGAGAAAGAGACTTTGGGTGCTTTCCGAGAACGAACTGCTTTGTGCTGAGACCATGGCGCCTGGGAACCCGAATCGTAGAGCCAAGTGCATAGTAGGCACTCTTTTAGCTGGAGTGATTCTCCTTATAGTTATAGTAGTTTCCGTTTCCTATTTTGCACCACACAAACAAGTAGAGAAGGCTGGGGGGACACCGGCACCTATTACCCCTAGCCAGAAGGAAGAAAGAGAAAGAAGAGAGAAGGCCTTGCTGGCTGCAGAGAGTCGTAGGTTACATACAGATCTGTCTAAGGGAAATTTTGGACAGAACGCATATGCAAAGCTGCTGTATGAATACATTGATGCGATGGATGCAAAGGACTGTTATGTGTGTATGCAATTGTCAGCTTCAGTAGATGAGGGTATCAGATACCATCACCTTCCATTGACATATGGGATATCCTGTAGTTTGCTGATTAGTATCCTATATGGGCGAAATCACTTTAAATACTTCTTTTCGAATTATGATGCTGTGTTACCAGAAGTCCCGAATTACAAGCATTTGAACAAGTGGGACTATTATAAGTCAGAGGACAGACTTGGATATTTTTTCATTCCCACTCAAGAGCTAGACACCCCATATGCACACCGACACAACTTGACCTGTTCACTATCCGAGACAGAGAAAAAGTTCATTGAGCAAGTGGAAGATAGGTACACGAAGCAAAAGAAGTTGCGAGATTCAGGTCAAGGCAAGGTAGATTGGACCGAAGAAGAGAAACAGCATAAGTCGAGGGGGAGTTATGGTCCAATAGCTCTAGATGCAGTGCAGAAAGGAAAGTTATGTCTTCATCGACCACAGACGTATTATGAAAATGTGTATGTGGGTCAGACTACGTGTGACCACACCTTCACATTAGAATATTATACAAGGGACTTCCTGAAGAGCGTGGTTCAGGTGATTCCTACTGTGTATTTTGTCTGCGGAAGGAATCCGTATGTGAGATTGCCAGAGAAGTGGTATGGAACGTGTTACCTGGCAATTATCTTTCCCAAAATTTACCACACTGAGGATTTTGCTCTCTTAGAGGGAGGGTCTCAGAGGAGGGTGAAGCGGGGGGAGAGTGCTGGAGCAATAATTGGAGACGTGTTTGGGTCAGCGATACCCATGCTAGGAGTCATTTTAAATGACATCAAGATAAGGCGGTTAGCAACTGTAGTGGATGAACTGTCAATGAGTACAGCCAAGTCATTGGTGCTGGTCGAGGGTGAGATGTTGTCGATAAGGACAATGGTTTTGCAGAACCGTCTTGCTTTAGACGTCATCCTAGCAAAAGAGGGCGGAGTCTGTAAACGTTTGAAGGTTCAGGAATGTTGCACTTATATACCAGACAACTCTAAGGATCTGGGGACATATATATCCAACATTACTGCAATCCATTATGAGATTGAGGATTTGACCCAAGAGAATACATGGGAGACCGTTGGCAAGGGATTTGGAAAGGTTGGAAACTGGTTTGCAACATAGGGAAGGGTTTCCTGGGATTTGTACTGAAACCCCTCATTATAGCAGTGGCATGTGTGATTGCTTTGTGGGGGTTAGTGAGGTTGTACAAATGGTACAAGTTGAACAGATTGGCGAGGTCAATGAGAGCGCAAGAGATGCGAATGGAAAGGATGCAAGACAATCAATACCGCAGTTTGAGAGCATTGGAGATGCTCAAGCGAGGGAAAATGGCCACAAGCTCCGTTTAGTTCAGTTCTTACCCTGAGTATGATTTGAGGGTGGTGATGACACAGGTCATCAAAGGGGGGAACTGAGAGAGCGCCATATAAAGTGAATTTTGTAGAGGTGCACCATATGTACAAGTAGTCAGCACCCGGACATATAGCGGACCTTTAATCATGATGCGATATACGACAAGGCATTTGAATGAATTGGCATCTGAAAATGTGCAGAACCAGCGTTACAAGGTGCAATTCCATGCTTACTGCAATGTAGAGGTGTTTTGAAATGAAATCTTTCACTAATGATAGAAGTGTTTAATTGATTAATAACGTGCCTTTTGGATGAACTATAGCGAAATGTATAATCATGCTTTATGTACTAGATAATTAGTTTAAGTTAGAGACAATGCTTTTGTCGTTAAGGTTGGAGGCCTAAGTGAACCAAGAAAGTGCTAATGTAAAGCGTTGGGCCTATAACCAGCAGAGGCCTAGTACATGGAAATGGCGCAGGCCTGTATGAAAATGTCTTGCTTAAACATAAACAATAGAAATGCTTATGAAAGACCTTTTAGAATATGTTGCAACATTTGTAGACTGTGAGTTATGTGCGTATTTCTTTGCAGGCGCCTCATCAAGCAGATAGTAGGGTAGAAGGGCCCATTGTGCATGAGCGTTAGGATGCTAGACTCAGACATGGATTAGTAGACTGGGAATTTACAGAAGCAACTTGAAAGGATGGAGAGCCTGAGACCCAAGGACGTCTGAACGGACAAGGATGGACTCATGCCATGTGGAAATTTACAGAACTCAACACCTTCTTGAGGGGCGTACCAGAAGGCGTGACGTTAACATTGTGGGGTTTGGTATTAGGGACAGTGCCCCGAGGGTGGAGGCAGAGCAGACGCGCTGAGGAGCTAGAGAGAGCGGTCAGATGGGCAAAGGGCATAGATGCAAGTCAAGAATGATAGTCTAAGAGAATGTGGGCGAACTTCACTTGGAAGTCACCACGGCTGACACCTTTTGGATAGGACGGGCGGTTGTTGAGTAGGGATGTCATCTAGTATAGAGTAGGGACAGACTAACCTGAATTTATGTCTATTATCCTGATGAGTACCAGAACTCAAGTGATAGCAATTTTGTTTAGCCTGATGGTCCTGGAATTGATTCTCTTTCTGTTCATTAGCCGACTGAGACTTTTCCGTTTGTATTAGTACCTGTTTACCTTTTGAACCTCTTGCTGAGGTGCCTGTATCTCCAGTTATTTTTGGTTATGTAATAAACCTTCCAAATTCAGTCTTTAGTCAGTGGTTCTTTGGGGAAAGCAATTGGGTATTTTGAATTTGATCTGTTTAGTGTCAACTAGGTTGCCTTATTCACTCTATGACAGGTAAAAAGATCCAGTCGACCTGTGACGGGATTCTAGAGAATGGGAAGCAGACTCTAAAGGAGAAATCCCGCCGTATCATCACCATCCGAGTTTAAGTGACATGTTGATGCACCGTTTTGCTGTTTCTCTTGTGATGATTGGGCCCCCTGCAAGTAACAAAAGGGTTTCAAGAACAAGCAGCAGAAAGAGTAGCAAACCTAAAATTGAAGCGGCCTCTTGGGCACATGTCCAACTACTATCAATTTTAGGAGATCACAAGTAAGTTCTGATTTGGAGTTTATTGCCAAATCCATGTATAGCAATTAGAGGTGGCACTTTGGTTTGGTACATTTTGCTGCCCTTGGACTCATGGAGGAAGAGGCGGGAATAAAACATGAACATCGAGGCCTGAATAAGCATTGCTTCATTCATAAAAGAGAAAGTGCCCAAAGTGCTGCTCAAAAGCCTGATCCCAATGGTCGGAGTGCCGGATACCAAGGGTGTGTCGCTTTGATTCCACCTCACACCTCTAATCATCCATCACCAGACCCTCTCTGCCTCTTCATCTTGCTCTTTCAGGATCTTTTTCCTCCCTGTGTTTTTTATCTTTGTCACTGGTTTTCCATCTTTCTCTTACTCCTTCTTTCTCCCTTTTGTATCTTTCTGTCTCTTGCTCTGGATCAAACTCTGCTGAGGAAAAATAAGTGCTAATTCCCACAGAAGAGTGGTGGTGGACCCCACCGGCTCAACTTAGGCACAAGGAATATGTGTGGACTGATTGATTAAATGATTGATTGATTTTTATCTCATACGGCATGACATTGACCCCAAAGGGAATCTTGACACTGAGCAATTATGACAAATAAAGTAATTTACAGAATGGTGGGTAGGCAGCTGATCTATCAGGTCAGCGGAGGTGCTCCTCTGGTGGAACACTGCCCAATCTGGAGATCCCTCGGTGCCTGGGAGGTATCTCTAAAGCCTTTGGTGAAGCTTCCAGCGAGGCTGTTGTGATGAAAACAGAAAACTATGCAAAGCGTGTGCCATCTTTGTTTTCGCTGCTGGGTAAAGTTTTTTTGTTTTTCAATAACAGATTTTCAAAGAAAGGAGATTGCTACTGGAAATAGAAAAAAGAAATAACCCTGATGCGTTACATAGTAGTAGTCTGTAACGAATTGTGATTAACAGTAGTAGTCTATAATGAATTGTGATTCAAGTTTTAGAATATTTTTCCAATAACTGCCTAAATAGCAGTTTTGGTCCATTTCTGGTGGCCCCTCCTCAAGGTCATATCTGTCTTCCAGCATTAACATGTTCAACTTGGCCATAGGTGCATCTGGTATGCCAGTGTCCTTACAAAAGAAATTACTTTTCCAGAGGCACGCTTTCACTGTCTCCACAGGGCTGGCGCAAAGTTTATTTGACTTTAATTCATCACTTGCCCCGCACAGCAGAGACTCTCTCCCACAATGCTAATCTAGAAGCGCCCCTTTCCCCCTGTAAAACTTAACACCGGACTGCTTATGTTTACTGCAATCTTCCCTGCCTATTTTCCTGGCATTCTGCAAACTCTATCTATCATGTTTTCTTTCCACCTTTGGCAAGATTTCAACAAGGAAATATGCCTGGCCTGCACTTCTAAGGCTGGCCATGTGGTGATCACACATGATCCCATGGTTCTTGTTGACAGGTTCACCTAGAGTCGTACTTTGAATGACACCAAATGGGTATGAAAATTCAGAGCCAAGTGGCGGCATCTCTCTGACTCACAGAAGCCTCACAACCAGCAAAATACCTAGTGCCGGCTGGTAATTCGAGCAGGAGGGGGGCGAGCAAGCCAAACACATACACACATACACTCACCCATCTGCATGCACACTCACTCACATTCAATGCCTTCACAAGTGTGCACACATACACCCACAATTCACAAGCACACACACCCATTCACAGCACCACTTGCAAATACAAATATTTCATATATAGACACACACGAATGCATGCAAACATTAAAAAACATAACTGCTACCTTCTGCAGTTTCTCAGGGAGGAAAGCCTCAGTGGTTCCAGAAGGGCTGGGACTGCTGCCTCCTCACCAGCCACTGAGAGGAGGCAACAGTCCCTCCCTCATCACAGACTAAGATGGGTTCAGTCAGACTGCTGACCGCAACCCACTCTGTGATGGTGCATCAATGACAGACACTAAGCCCTGGGCACTTTAGGGCTTAAAACTGTAGCTCCAAGGTCCAAGGCTACCAGTGATACTGCCCCTCGTCACAAGGGGGAGGGCCTTGTGGCTCTTTGCTGGGCTGAAATGGTCACACCCACAGGGTTGTGACATCTTTAACCTGGCAAAGTTCAGCTCTGGCAATAGAAGCTAGAGCATTTAGCACATGCCACCCTGATCTGAAAATAAAGAGTGTCTGTCAGGCTGACCTTTGCTCAGCCTGACAGGCACTCTTTATGTGGGCCAAAAGCTGGAGGAGCATGGCCCCTCTGTCCAAAAGAACAGACCGCTGCTGAAAATACCTATTTGTGCTTTCCAAGAATTCCAGATTATGTGCCAAAATATTTTTTTTTGTTAATCACAAAAACATCCATAACGACATGGGTAATGGGTCGGGTGCTGCTGAGTGTGGCAGGAAAAGGAGTATGTCCTAAGTTGCAATATAAACATCTAGGATGCCATCTAGAGGCATGGGACAAATAAGGATGAGGCAAATCCAACCTCATCCATTAAGCAGAGACATTTCTTATTTTGTGTTTTGATACTGATTCTGCTATAGCACCTCAGAACAGCTTCTCTGATTTTAATCAGACTTTAGCAGCAGAAATGTGTTGGTCAACATTCGCAGTGTGCATATTTACTTCATTGCATACTATGTGTAACGTTTGTCGTTTATGCAAAAACGGAATATTAGGCAAACTAATCATCGTTTTTCACAAGGAGTGCTGCCACGAGATGATCAATGCTTTCTCAAGCAGCACCACTTTGCCTCACAGGGAATTCCAGGGGTGATGCATAGACTATCCTGTGCATCCACCCATGCATTTTGATGCAAATCCATATTTACAAACAAATGTAGACACACATTTGTGCTAGAATCATGTGCCTGCCTGAGGGTGGTGTAACAAGCAGACATATTTTTATTTCTCCAAATGTTTTCCTCTTTGCATTTGAGCTGCATTCTGCAACACACATACAAAGAGGATATTGCCCTAACACATAGGGGCCCATTATGATGTTGGGCAGATTGCCTCCGCCAGGCTGGCGATGGCCACCGCAGGCCTGGCGGAGGCAATCCGCCCGACACCAATGCCTGGATCCCCCCCGCCATATTAGGCAGTCGGAATAATATGGTGGCGGTGTCCAAAGGACACCGCCAGCCATATTACGATGGCTAAATTTAGGGGCCTTTCCGTGGCGGCAATGCCGCCAAGAGAAAGGCAGGCGGTGATTGCTGCGGGGGCACCCTGCGGGGCCCCCAGATGATGCCAGTGTTGGGGGTGCACATGGAGGGTATCTATGGTACCCCCCCACATTTGCATATGCAAAGCGGCAGGCACCGCGCGGTGCCTGCCGCTTTGCAAATGCGTGCTGAAATGTTTCTCAATGTGGCAGGCGGTGCTGAGTGCACCTCCAGGCACAATGCTAAACATGTAGGATGTGCCCGCCACTGTGGCGGGCACATCCTAATTCCCCATACGGGACCCCCGCCCTTATGGCCGTTCTCCGTTAGGGTGGCGGGCGAACAAAGTCCGCCCGCCATCCTAATGTGCCCCGTAGTTATTCTGGAGGAATCCATCTCTTCCTACACAAAAACTATGCAGGCCACAACACAGAAACCCTAGCACTAGTGTGCAAGGATTCCTACTTTGGTGCTTGGCTGCTGAAAGTGAGCCAGAGCAAGGATGATTACATAGTAGCCTAATGGCGAAATATACAACCCTGAGAAGGGGAAATATGCAACCCTGTATCATCCATTATCAACAGTCACCACTTACATAGGCGTAACTTGACTTATTGGTCTAATGAGAAACATGACTTTGATATTGATTAGATGATATCGGCTACGCAATCACCTAATGCGATGGCAATGCCACTACCCCCTGATATTGACGATAAATAATAATCCCTTATAGGGTATGACTTGCTACTTTTGGACATACTTGGCATATGAAACACTGTGATATATTGTCCCTTTTGGATGGATTAGAGGGACCATTAATCTGCATCTTCAAAACTCTAAAATGTTAATGAATTCTTCAATTTACAGAACTTGTTATGAGATAGTTACAGTTTCACCACAGTGAGCAACGCATTGGATACCTCCATTAAATAGAGATACTGTTCCCAGGAGGCCTTTGGTGTGCACGGGCAATGTACACAACATCATGACGCATGTTGAGGATGCCTCAAACATGTCATAAAAACATTTACCTATTAACTCATTCATCCATCCATCAACATGAGCCAAATGCGCTTACGAAGGTGTGCCAGCAGTTTATGGGCAGTCAAGAAGAGACTGGGTGTCGATGGGGAGCATGGCACCCTCAATGATGTGAGTATGATGAACAACATACTTAGAAGAGAGTTCTCAGCTAACCACTGAATACTGCAATTGATGGTCTGCATGACCATGTCCCTTTTGGATCTCCCTGCACATTGTGATCTAGGTTCACTTCAGCATCTACTGTTGCCTCCCTTGTGTATGACTAAAGGGGCATATCCCCCTTTCTTATGTCGCACTGCACTTTCTAACAATAGGGTAAAACAATACTTACGCTCAAGTTTTTTCACCATTTACATTTTGCTGTTTTGTGTGCCGTGAAACACAAAGAGTGCTCCTACTTGATCTTCATTTTAATTATATCTATATCTATATTCACTGAAAAAAACATAGGTTATAGACCATATATAGTTAGGAATTAGCATTTACAAAACCTTGAAAATTCACTGAAAAAACCATAGGTTATAGACCATATATAGTTAGGAATTAGCATTTAAAAAACCTTATTTTACTCACACAAAACCATTGAAATTCCATATATAGTTAGTTGCACTAACTATATATCGCGCACCCGCAATCCACTGCTGATGATGTCACATATTACATCATTCATGACATGGTCAGTGACATCACTGATGACATCACTGATGACATCTCAAATGACATCACTGATGACATCACTGATGACAACATCCAGTGACTGTATGTTTCTGTAAAGTTAAAATGTGTCTTACATATTGAAGAATGAGTGGAAGTATAAGTGTCTGGACAAAGGATTTAGTAGGTGCATGACTGAATGTATGAGTGAGTGATTAAATGTGTCTCACTGAGTGCATGGGTTAGTGACTAAAGTGTCTTAATTTGTGCATCATTATGTCTGTTGTTCTGTAAACTGCTGCATGTGTTGATCAGTAGCTATATGATTAACTATATGGGTTACTGATTGATTGTCCAAGTATTTGTATGGGAGACTGAGTGTGTGTGTGGCTGGCTGGGAGGTGTGTGACTCTGTGCAGATCAATGTGTACTTATATCAATGATTGTATAACAAGGTAAGTATGTGTTAGTATATGTTTGAAAATGTAAGGTGCTCTATGTTTAACTGTATAGACAAGAAAATGGAAGTGTGATTGATTCTTTACAGGACTGACTAGGTGTGTGAGTAACTCCATGGATGAGTGGCAGAGTGTGAGTGTCTGTATAGGTGTATGAGTGCATATGATAGTGTTGTAAAGATGAGTGATTGTATGTATGAATGATTGTATGGGTGAATGAGTGAATGTGTGTGTAGACGTAGGAATCAGTGAGTACATATGTAGTAACTAGTATTGGTGTGTCAATGGTTTCAAAAATTATACTCTTTATTTAACACTGGGTGAAACAGAGGTTATATTAAAATGTGAGGAGATGCATTGTATTGTCACATGAATGATATCATCAGTGATGTGGTCATTGATGTCAAATGAGATGTCATCAGTGATGTCATCAGTGATGTCATTTGAGATGTCATCAGTGATGTCATCAGTGATGTCACTGACCATGTCATGAATGATGTAATATGTGACATCATCAGCAGTGGATTGCGGGTGCGCGATATATAGTTAGTGCAACTAACTATATATGGAATTTCAATGGTTTTGTGTGAGTAAAATAAGGTTTTTTAAATGCTAATTCCTAACTATATATGGTCTATAACCTATGGTTTTTTCAGTGATTTTTCAAGGTTTTGTAAATGCTAATTCCTAACTATATATGGTCTATAACCTATGGTTTTTTCAGTGAATTTCAATGGTTTTTTAATAGCAAATATCATAAGCTGTCGAATGTCAAGTACGTGGTAAGTGAAAACATTTTCGTGTTTATGCACACTGATCTGCTTTGAATGGTGCCCCCCCCCCTCATTTCTATTAGGAGTACTCTCTCTTTGCACATAGTGAAGGGTAGTTAACGCAGGCCTTTGCCCCCGTTGTAATACGTCGTGCCTGCTTCTCTCTCCATTTGATTGATTGTTATCCAAGTATTTACTGTTTTAGAATTGGTTCTCTTTGGTTCATTCTCTATTTACAAACAAACACAGAGTCGCAATACTCTGTTTAGTCTTTGCAGATAACGAAAAATCGTGTAAAAAAAAAAGAAAAGGAATCGAGCAAAATCAGTAGGCCACTAATGGGATCTCTTTTTGACCTCGCTAAAATAGAAACATTAGGAACAACCCCTCATGACAAATACAAAACTAGTGAAATGAACTGAACTCCACACAATGATGGCTGCAAAACAGCTCGGCTCCGCCACCCACCCCGCCCAAAATAACGATAAAGAGCGGCTGCCATGATTGGTTGCGGAATGGCCACGACGGAGCTACGAAATGGTGCTGCTCTCATGCTAACCCCAGCTTCAGTCTGAAACATCCAGAAACACTGTAGACTACCAATTCGATCAGTTCCGGTAGCGCCCCAATGTAACCCGGTAGAGAAGAACTAGCCCTCCCCTCTTTGACTAATGGTTCTTGTTGCCTGTCCCTTCTGTTGTCATTTAACAGAACTATTTAGCCTGCTGAAAGGGGTTGTGTTCCGACCGCTGGTTGGTGGAGACATTTTGACTATATTCTGGACCTGCGTTGTCGCGTAATGCGTCATATGACGCGCCGCGTTAGCGCATCCGGAAGTCATCCGGGGCGCGCAGCGCGTAACGTAAGCATAACAAGTCATGTGACTTGTTAATAAAACTTTTCATTGGTTCATTTTACTTTTCTTATTCTAATGATGAAAGGCTTGGTCATATGACCTAAAAATTACGCTTTTTATTACTTCCGAACATTATTTTTTCTTAAATATATGTTATAATGTTCCAGGCTAATGTACTTTCCCGGAAAATTTACAACTGTCCTGCAAGTAAAATATATTCTTTTTTCGAGAAAAAGAGCGTTTCTTCGTCCCATGACGGAGCCGTTGAGCAAAAAAAGGTCGACCTGCTGTCTTAGTCGCCGATACGCCTGAATATGAGATTCTTATCTATCACTTTATGTTGCAGGAATAGAAAACACAACAGCCCTTGACCATTTATCTTTACTGCGTTCCTTCGTATTATACCTTTTACCCTTCATGTAATTGGTCTGCTTTATTTCACTTGCCTTTTAATGATTCTAAAACAGTGACTATTATTAAAAACTTTACCAATGTATATACTACTACCATGTTTTCTTTTAAAAACCTTTATTGTGAAAATTTCATTATACAAATACGAGCCTATAACCACGTGGGCCGGCCACGGAGCAAACTGTAATCGTATATGATGAGTAGACATTTACACTGTAGAGGAACGTAACGGGCGGGCCATTAGGTTGCAAGAACTAAGGTGTCTAACAGTTACGGAATCGGTGGACGTACATTTTATAATTAAAATACGACAGGGCCAGTTACAATAAAATTATCTAGATATACATTTGCGGGCAAGTACCATGGGTGACGTTAATTCGAACTTTCAATAGTACAGTAATCAATAACACATCAGAACTTAATATCAATAGGGATGTCGAAATATTCAATCAATTCTCGTCCCCGCCCGCCATGTGCTTCAAAACTGCATACGTATCTCGTGATTTCAAGGTTCTGCAACCAGTACACAACAAGGAGTTACGAGTCCCATTTATTCCGGCGCCATTTTGGGCGAGGACGGGCAGGTCCAGGATATAGTCAAAATGTCTCTACCAACCATCGACTATGATGATGTTCATATGCTGTATTTATTAGAGTAACACTCATCTGTCCACATGAAATTAATTTGCCACAATCTAAACATGTCATTTTAATCTTTCCAAAGTTCTTCTAAATATTTGGGACCGTTTCCCTTGCCTCTGATGCTGTCAGTGCCACTTCTTTGATGAATGTACTAGCAGGTCAGGGGTTCTCCTCCAAATCTCTCTTTTATGCAGCACTATAATTAATTGGTGCCACCTCTCCATATGACGATGCATGGTATAGTTACCATAACTATATTTTTTTTCGGTTCCTCTGGAGAGTTCATCGTGGCAGATGAAGCGTGTAACGTACCGGGCATTTACCTTTTTTTGCATGTACAGGAAAGGAAAAAAAAATCGAGCGTCCGAGTTCTAAGGTGTCCCAGGGCCATTTTAGTGGACCAGGCCCAAATCCAAAGAACAGGCCGCCATTTTGAGAGTCCTGTTGCAGCCGCCTGTCGCTGTAGCATCAAGAGCAGCCGAAACTCAGCTGAATGGCAACTGAAACGGTAAAGGGGCGCCCCACTACAGCAGACGAGCCTCCACCTAGGAAGGCCCGTTCACACCGCCCCCCCCCCTTCGGGCACCCCACGCCGTTATTCGGAGCAGTATTGTAGGATGGCCACACCAGTGCGGCAACTTGCTACACATCACCTCGGTGGTAACCGAATCTCAGCGCCTTGTGGTGTCTTCTATTCAGAAAACATTGTTGCGCTACCTTTGGCCCCATTCGCACATCGGTCCGCTACTGACCCCATCTCACAGGCTAATGGGGCGCCCCACGCCGAGTTTCAGCATTGTAGGATGACCACACCAGTACAGCAACTTGCTAGACATCACCTCGGTGCCATCCGGATCTCGGCGCCCCACTGCAGATGAAGTGCCTCTCAACTATGAAACCACCACGGTGACATCCGGATCTTGGCGCGTTGTGCTGCCTTCGGCCTATTCGCACATCGGTCCGCTACTGACGCCATCTCACAGACTAATGGGGCGCCCCACGCCGAGTTTCAGCATTGTAGGATGACCACACCAGTACAGCAACTTGCTAGACATCACCTCGGTGCCATCCGGATCTCGGCGCCCCACTGCAGATGAAGTGCCTCTCAACTATGAAACCACCACGGTGACATCCGGATCTTGGCGCCTTGTGCTGGTTCCGGCCTATTCACACATCGGTCCGCTACTGACGCCATCTCACAGGCTAATGGGGCGCCCCACGCCGAGTTTCAGCATTGTAGGATGACCACACCAGTACAGCAACTTGCTAGACATCACCTCGGTGCCATCCGGATCTTGGCATCTCAACGCCTAGTGGTATCTTCCATACAGAAAATATTGTTGCGCTGCCTTTGGCCCCATTCGCACATCGGTCCGCAACTGACACCATCTCACAGGCCAACAGGGCGCCCCACGCCGACTTTTACCATTGTAGGATGGCCACACCAGTACAGCAACTTCCTAGACATCACCTCGGTGCCATCCGGATCTTGGCATCTCAGCGCCTTGTGGTGTCAGTCAGAAAATATTGTTGCGCTGCCTTTGGCCCCATTCGCACATCAGTCCGCTACTGACACCATCTCACAGGCCAACAGGGCGCCCCACGCCGACTTTTACCATTGTAGGATGGCCACACCAGTGCCACAACTTGCTAGACACCACCTCGGTGCCATCCGGATCTTGGCATCTCAGCGCCTTGTGGTGTCTTCTATTCCGAAAATATTGTTGCGCTGCCTTTGGCCCCATTCGCACATCGGTCCGCTACTGACGCCATCTCACAGGCCAACAGGGCGCCCCAAGCCGACTTTCAACATTGTAGGATGGCCACACCAGTGCGGCAACTTACTAGACACCACCTCGGTGCCATCCGGATCTTGGCGCGTTGTGCTGCCTTCGGCCTATTCGCACATCGGTCCGCTACTGACGCAAACTCACAGGCCAACGGGGCGCCCCACGCCAACTTTCAGCATTGTAGGATGGCCCAACCAGTGCTGCAACTTGCTGGACACCACCTCGGTGCCATCCGGATCTTGGCGCGTTGTGTTGCCTTCGGCCTATTCGCACATCGGTCCGCTACTGACGCCGCCTCACGTGCCAACGTATTTTCTCCGCATTTTATACCCTATGCCGCATAACAGGTCATTTGACTTGTTTATAAAACTTTTCATTGGTTCATTTTACTTTTGGTTTCCTAATGATGGAAGGCTTGATCATATGACCTAAAAACAACACTTTTCATTGGATGAAAACTTTTTTTTTTCCCCAAACGATGAAAGCCCCACCTTGTTTCTGGATGTTTCAGACTGAAGCTGGTGTCAGCATGAGAGCACCACCATCTCGTAGCTCCGTCGTGGTCATTCCGCGAGCAATCATGGCAGCCGCTCCCCACCAGAAGCCTACAGGAGTCGGGGGCCCCCAAAACTTTTGATGAATCCTCAAGGCGGAGGGGACGCTTTCGAGAATGGGGTCCAAGACCTAGCAGACAAGCGTCCGATTTCCAAGGTGTCCCAGGGCCATTTCAGTGGACCAGGCCCAAAAAGGAAACAGCCTGCCGCCATTTTGAGAGTCCTGTGACAGCCGCCTATCGCTGCACCGCAAGAGTGGGCGCAACTCAGCTGAATTGCGGCTTTTGACACAGTGGACCAAAAATGGACGGAATGGCAACTGAAACGGTAAAGGGGCGCCCCACTACAACAGATGAGACTCCACCTGGAGAGGCCCGTTCACGCCGCCTCCCCCGGGGCGCCCCACGCCGTTATTCGGAGCAGCATTGTAGGATACCAAAACCAGTGCGGCAACTTACTGGACATCACCTTGGTGCCATCGTTCTGCTGCCTTGGAACTATTCGCACAACAGTTTGCTACTGATGACCCACCCCCCGCGACGCCCCACGCCAGAAATCTGGACGTTGTGCTGCGTTGGGACTATTCGCACAGCCGACCGCTACTTCGTTGTTTTTCCCTAAAAATGTTTATATGTTATTACTGTTTTTGTTTTCTTGTATATATTTATAAGTTATTAAAGTTTTATAATCTTACTACTTTGTCGGAGTGCTATATATTTTTAATGTGACACATAATTGTAAAAACTTTGATGTACAAAGAGTCATCCCTGGAATCTTCCGCTTCAGGCTCGGTCCCCTCCCCAATCACAATACAGGATGGTTTTCAGATAATAGGAACGCGTCTGCTGTGACGGATCTCATCGAGTGTGGGCCTTGATCTACTATAACTCCTTTGAAGAGGGGTGATTCTTTACAGCTAGGGCCATAAACTACATCTGCAGGGCTAGCTGATACCCTAGGACCGGCCTGGACAATCGGACACAGAGGAAAAGGAGTGTCAGAGGGTGCGGTAGTGAATAGGGCGAAAGGGAGGTGTCGGGCGGGCACAGGGTGTGATTCTCAGGGAAGAGCAGCGCAGATGGGGGGAGGTTTATTACCCATGCATAAGACAGAGAGCGGGGGTGACCACTGCCTGGGGGAGATGCTTGCGAGGGTGGGGAGCCATGCTAAGGATCGACAGCGTGCACAGAGTGGGTCTGGTCAAGGCATCTAAAATGACTGCCGTGCACGACAAAAGTGTGGCATTTGAAAAAAGACAAGATGGCGCAGACAATGTTTTTCAACACTTCCTGATTTCCTTCGAATCGAACGTTAACAGACGTTGGGGCATATTACCAAAGTTAAGCGATATTTATCCCTAACGATGCTTAGCAACGATTTTTTTACCGCTAAGCATCGTCAGAAATTATCGCAGATAAACCTTGCTATTATCAAGGTTTATCGCAAATACGATAAAAAACGACCGCAATGCATTAATATCGCTGAAAACTCAGCGATATTCATGCATTACCGAGCTAATGCTCTTAGCCATGTTATCCACCTCCCATTGGATAACATGGCTAAGAACTGCTCAGGGCAGGTGCTAGCTTTTGGAGATATTCGCGCTTATCGCGAATATTTCCAAAAGTTGATAATAGGAGATAGCGATGTTAGCGACTGTTTCCAGTCGCTAACATCTTGGCATGCCCACTTTGCATGTCATTAGTGATAAATATCACTCACATGCAAAGTGGGGCCCAAGATGGTCGCTATCTCCTACTAGCCGTCGCTAACTGGTGTTAGCAACAGCTAGGTAATACAGATATAATTTTATCTCCGCGAAGCGGAGCGCTGTTACAGATATATATCTTGTTTTTGAACGTTAATTTCTCAAAATCCACTGAAGCACATATATTGAGACCTAGCAAAGGCACATCGAGCTACCAGTCCCTACAATTTTGCCAAGTTTCGTGCAAATCCATTCAGCCGTTCGATTATTATTATTATTTATTTTTTTGCCCCGCGGGGCCCTTTTAAAACCTCCACATCAAACCTAAGAGGTCAAGGAGGATCTACTATGCCCCCTTATGGTCATTTGCCCCTTCGCTTTGGCCTCCTCTTGTCTCTCGATCCTACCGAGAGACAAGATGGCGGCCGCTACGGACTGTTTGCAATGTTTACAGACGCCGGAGAACCAATCAGCTTCGCAAACCTCCGTTACGCGAAGCGGAGCGCTGTTACAGATATATATCTTTTTTTGAACGTTAATTTCTCAAAATCCACTGGAGCACATATATTGAGACCTAGCAAAGGCACATCGGGCTACCAGTCCCTAATATTTTACCAAGTTTCGTGCAAATCCATTCAGCCGTTCGATTATTATTATTATTATTTTTTTTTGCCCCGCGGGACCCTTTTAAAACCTCCACATCAAACCTAGGGGGTCGGCGAGGATCTACTATGCCCCCTTATGGTCATTTGCCCCTTCGCTTTGGCCTCCTCTTGTCTCTCGATCCTACCGAGAGACAAGATGGCGGCCGCTACGGACTGTTTGGAATGTTCACAGACGCCAGAGAACCAATCAGCTTCGCTTCACAAAGCTCCGTACCGCGAAAAGTCCGCGAACCGGAGCGCTGCCCGGTCCGCTGTTACAGATATATATCTTTTTTTGAACGTTAATTTCTCAAAATCCACTGGAGCACATATATTGAGACCTAGCAAAGGCACATCGGGCTACCAGTCCCTACAATTTTGCCAAGTTTCGTGCAAATCCATTCAGCCGTTCGGGCTAAAAGTGAGGCCAGCCGCCCTATGGAAAACTCAATGTTAAAAACACGTTTTGGGACCCCCCTTTTTTCTCGGCCCCCCCTTGACGAACCCCCACCAAATTTTCAAGGGCTGCTCAGAAACAAAATGTGCCATTTTCCTGAAATTTTCAGCCAATTCCGTCCACAAACGCCAAAGTTATTAGACATAGAATTTTCAAAAATCCCATAGAGAAAAAATCCTAACTATATATACCTACTGGCGACCGCCAGTAGGTAATCTATATATCTATATCTATATATATATATAGATATCGGGGTAAAGATGCTATAAATTAATGTCAAAAGGTCTATTGAAACTACTATATGGCTGTATATTGTTGGCTGCGATGGAGGCCAGTACTATGATGAGTCACCTGATTTTTAAATTCCACAGTCCATGTAATTTTTTCTTCTGTTATTGGTTTTCACCGTTTTAAATATAACAATTGTTTTCCTTTGCACTGTTTAGAAAGGTCAAGCATACAGGTATTGTCGTCGCATGATTACACTGCCACAGAAACATTGGAAAAGCAGAAATGATAACGAGAGGAATTGCAAATAAGATTATCTATGTTTGAACTATTAAGTTTACAAACAGAATGAATTATGTTCTAGTTGAGAAAATCTTAAATTATGGTTTGCAATACCCCGAATCACTCGTGTTACAAATGCTTCTGTTACCAAATGTACTTCTTCCATGTCTTTGATAAGGGAGAGGGTAACCAAAGCAACGAACCGACATCATCAGAAGGCTCTGACAAACCTGTTGTAGGGGTGTGTATATATATTCTGTTTGTTTTCATTATGGAGTTGTTGTGAGCAAGGCGGTAGCTCCCCCGAAACGCGTTAGCCATCATCGTTTGTTGAATAAATTCCTCTTTGACGGAATCCCACGGAGTCAGCGCCTTTGTACATGGGTGTAACGAAGGATTGGATTTCATATATATATATATATATATATATATATATATATATATATATATATATATATATATATATTGTTTCAAGAAGGTGCTGTCGTCGGGGACCCCCAACCCATGCGGGGCGGCTCTGACTGAGACGGGAGACAGCGCTTCCCGCCGCAATGTTCGTGGGCAGGCACTTCAACTACCAGCACGCCTTGCCACAGCCTACATGGGCGGGACTTGCTAACATGCAATAAAACAGGTGCGTGTAATGAAGCCTTGTCCTCCTTTTGTGCAGCCATTGATAAAGGGCGGAACCTACGACCGAAATGCATCTGGCAAGTCAGAGGATTTGGTGTGGGCCACGCTGTCACACTACCACCGGCAGCAAGTGTGTTTTAACCCTCTCGAGTGTGGCTTCCTAACTTGGGCATCTTTTTCTGGAGATTATATATATATATATATATATATATTATATATATATATATATATATATATATATATATATATATATATATATATATATATATACCAACCACAAAAGTTGCCTGCAATGAGGGGCCCACACAAGGAGGTAAGTTTCGCCATTTATTATTGAAAGATGCCATGGATACAAGGCTGACTGTTCTTGCCAAATCTGCGAGACAGCCCGACGCGTTTCGTGCCCCTCGGCACTTCATCATGGGCTACTGGCTGCGAGTGAAGACAAGCACGGTATTTTTGAAGTCACCAGATCAATTGCAGTCTCCACCCAGATATATATATATATATGTGGGAAAGAAGTCTCAGTCCAACATTCCTGCAGCACGGGACACAAGGTACGGACTACACAACATTCTGCTGGTTGAATCCACAAAGAGTGATTTATTTCAAATCATAATCACGACACATCGTGTTATTCAGGCCAGTGACTGTCATGACTCGTTTCGACCGCTAGAAAACACGGTCTTGATGTCGCTGACCATGTCAATGAGCGATGCAATATGTGACGCCATCAGCAGTACTTTGGGGGGGCGCAAGTTATAGTTACCTCACCTAATTATAAAGGACGAATTTCGCTGGTTTTGTACATGTGAAATGTCCAACTAACTATACCGTCCATGAAACCTATGATTTTCAGTGAATTTCAAAGGTTTTATAAATGCTCATTTCTAACCATAACACCCCTGAAACCTATGGTTTTTCAGTGAATTTCAAAGGTTTTTAAAATGCTAATTTCTAACTATAACGACCTGAAACATGATTTTTTCAGTAAATTTCAAAGGTTGTTTTAAATGATAATTTCCCACTATAACGTCCCTGAAACCTATTGTTTTTTCAGTGAATTTTAACATTTTTTAAAAGCTAATTTTTAACTTTGCCTACAGAGGTAGGACATGTGCAGAAAGAGGAAAAAAGGTGCAGAAAGAAGCAAGAGAAATGCAGAAAGAGGCAACAGAAGTCCAGAAAGACAAAGAAAGGTGCAGAAAGAAGCAATAGATATGCAGAAAGAGGCAAGAGGGGTACAGAAAGAGGCAAGAAAAGTACAGAAAGAAGCAAAAGAGGTACAAAAAGAGGCAAGATAACTGTAGAAAACGGCAAGAGAGGTGTAGGAAGAGACAGGAGAGGTACACAAAGAGGGAAAAGGGGCACAGAAAGAGGCAAGGGGGGTGCAGAAAGAGCAAGAGATGTGCAGAAAGAAGCAGCAGAGGTGCTTAAAGAGGCAAGAGCGGTGCAGAAAGAAGCAAGAAAGGTACAGAAAAAGGGAACAGAGGTGCAGAAAGAGGTAGGAGGGATACAGAAATTTGCAAGAGAGGTGCAGAAAGAAGCAAGAGAAGCGCAGAAAGAAGCAAGAATGGTAGAGAAATAGGGAAGAGGGGTACAGAAAGTGGCAAGTGAGGTGCACAAAGAGGCAACAGATGTGCAAAAAGACGCAAGAGAATTGCAGAAACAAGCAACAGAGGTTTAGAAAGAAGAAAGACAAGTGCAGAAAGAGGAAATTGATGTGCAGAAAGAACCAACAGAGGTGCAAAAAGAGGCAAGAGGGGTGCAGAAATAGATAGGAGAGGTGCACAAAGAGGCAAGACGCATACAGAAAGAGGCAAGAGGGGTGCAGAAAGAAGGAAGAGAAGTGCAGAAAGAAGCAACAGAGCTGCAGGAAGAGGCAATAGAATTGCAGAAAGAGGCTAGAGAGATGCAGAAAGAAGCAAATGAGGTGCAGAAAGAGGCAAGAGAGGTGCAGAAAGAAGCAAGTGAGGTTCAGAAAGAGGCAAGAAAAGAGCAGAAAGTGGCAAGTGATGTGCAGAAAGAGGCAAGAGAGGTACAGAAAGAGGCTCGATAAGTGTTGAAAGAGGCAAGAGAAGTGCAGAAAGAGGCACAAGAGGTGCAGCAAGAGGCAAGAGAGGTACAGAAATGGGCTCGAGAGGTGCAGAAAGAGGCAAGAGAAGTACAGAAAGAGGCAAGAGAGGTACAGAAGGAAGAGAGTGAGGTAAAGAAAGAGGCAAGTAAGTAGACGAAATAGGCAAGAGAGGTACAGAAAGAGGCAAGGGAGGTGCAGAAACAGGTAAGAGAAATGCACAAAGATGCAAGAGAGATGTAGAAAGGAGCAAGAGAAGTACAGAAAGAGGCAAGTGAGGTGCAGAAAGAGGCAAGAGAGGTACAGAAAGAGGCAAGAGAGGTGTAGAAAGAGGCAACAGATCTGCAGAAAAAAGCAAGAGAGGTGCTGAAAGAGGCAAGTGAGGTGCAAAAAGGGGTAAGAGAAGCGCAGAAAGAGGCAGGTGTTGTACAGAAAGAAGACAGTGAGGTGCAGAAAGAGGAAGTTAGGTGCAGAAAGATGCAAGAGAAATACAGAAAGAGGCAAGAGAGGCACAGAAAAATGAGAGGTTTGTGCACCATTAGTACCATTTTAACACCCACAGTTAGCAATAAGTAACACGTGACCATTCCAGCTTTGCAAAGGGCCTTCCACCACGCTGTAACACGTGCAGCTGCATTTTTGGAAACTTTTGAGACGTTTGAGCTAGAAACAAGGCTTTTTTTGTTCAAATCTGCAGATTAGGCAGCAGATGAGGGAATATTTGGTAAATGTGGAAAGTGTTTAATTATGTGAAAATTGGTGCAGCCGAACAGTCACATAATTCCAGTGGCCCTGCTCATACCTCTGACTAGGTCCAGAAGTGCTCCTCAGTGGTTCCTTCTTTTTTGTGTCTCATTGAGTTTATAGTTTAGCTTCTATGGAAATGAGGAAGACTAAACCTGAGGTTACCACTCCACAACACAGACTACAATACCACATACCACTCTGGTAAGATTGCTGGGGGCGCTCACTATTGATTAAACGCTGCTAACATAGTACTGTATTCTTTTAACTTAATTTTTTTAAAAGCTATATTCTGTTGATTTCAGTTATAGATAGAAATACTCGTTGTTTTATATTGTATTTACTGCTATCGCTGTACTAGCACCATTTGCATAATTTGCATAAATTGCACAATCGGTACCTGATTGTCCACCTTGGTCTACCCCGGCTGAGTGCCGTTTGTGTGGAGGGTGTTGCAGACTTCAGCAAGGTCACTTGAATAGTATTTCCGGTCTAGAAAGGGACGGCGGAACTCTCTCGCTCGGTCCCCTATATTAGACCGATGTGCCTGCGTCCGCGGAGTGGGTGCGCCGCTGGTGCGCCTAAGGCAATCCCTTCTGTGCCCGTCCGGGCTCTGGAGGCGGCCGGTGCCAGCCTTGCTGCCCGAAACTCCCCCGTTAACTGTAAGCCTTTTCGCTACAGTGTGTTGCAGCTTACGGCTATAAGTAGGAGAGCGAGGTGCCACTCCCTCATACCTGTGCCTAAGGACTCTGAGAATTTGGTCTGCTCCCACTGTAGTTGGTCGTCCTCGAATATAAATACAGGGGTGACTCCTGAAATAGGGCTTATGGGTGACCCCACTCCCCTCGAGACTAAGCCTGAAAGGGAAAAAAACCCTTTTTAGGCCTCACTCCTAACACTCGATCCCTGAATAAACATGCCCTCCACATTTATGACTTATTAGTAGATAAGAGCCTGGATTTCCTTGTTTTATTGGACACCTGGCTCGGATAAACATCAAATCCTACTATTGCCACGTCCATCCTCCTGGCTATTCGATGATTAGGAGAGATCGGCCGGTGGGCTCGGGTGGAGGCATTGCCATTATTTTTGCGTGCTGAAATGTTTCTCAATGTGGCGGGCGGTGCTGAGTGCACCTCCAGGCACAATGCTAAACATGTAGGATGTGCCCGCCACTGTGGCGGGCACATCCTAATTCCCCATACGGGACCCCCGCCCTTATGGCGGGCGGTCCCATTCTCCGTTAGGGTAGCGGGCGAACAAAGTCCGCCCGCCATCCTAATGTGCCCCATAGTTATTCTGGAGGAATCCATCTCTTCCTACACAAAAATTATCCAGGCCACAACACAGAAACCCTAGCACTAGTGTGCAAGGATTCCTACTTTGGTGCTTGGCTGCTGAAAGTGAGCCATAGCAAGGATGATTACATAGTAGCCTAATGGCGAAATATACAACCCTGAGAAGGGGAAATATGCAACCCTGTATCATCCATTATCAACAGTCACCACTTACATAGGCGTAACTTGACTTATTGGTCTAATGAGAAACATGACTTTGATATTGATTAGATGATATCGGCTACGCAATCACCTAATGCGATGGTAATGCCACTACCCCCTGATATTGACGATAAATGATAATCCCTTATAGGGTATGACTTGCTACTTTTGGACATACTTGGCATATGAAACACTGTGATATATTGTCCCTTTTGGATGGATTAGAGGGACCATTAATCTGCATCTTCAAAACTCTAAAATGTTAATGAATTCTTCAATTTACAGAACTTGTTATGAGATAGTTACAGTTTCACCACAGTGAGCAACGCATTGGATACCTCCATTAAATAGAGATACTGTTCCCAGGAGGCCTTTGGTGTGCACGGGCAATGTACACAACATCATGACGCATGTTGAGGATGCCTCAAACATGTCATAAAAACATTTACCTATTAACTCATTCACTCATCCATCAACATGAGCCAAATGCGCTTACGAAGGTGTGCCAGCAGTTTATGTGCAGTCAAGAAGAGACTGGGTGTCGATGGGGAGCATGGCACCCTCAATGATGTGAGTATGATGAACAACATACTTAGAAGAGAGTTCTCAGCTAACCACTGAATACTGCAATTGATGGTCTGCATGACCATGTCCCTTTTGGGTCTCCCTGCACTTTGTGATCTAGGTTCACTTCAGCATCTACTGTTGCCTCCCTTGTGTATGACTAAAGGGGCATATCCCCCTTTCTTATGTCGCACTGCACTTTCTAACAATATGGTAAAACAATACTTACGCTCAAGTTTTTTCACCATTTACATTTTGCTGTTTTGTGTGCCGTGAAACACAAAGAGTGCTCCTACTTGATCTTTATTTTAATTATATCTATATCTATATATATCTATATCTATATCAAAACCACGCAGGTGAACCAAAATCGAGTGGAGCCTCAGACATCAGAATTCTTAAATCATTTATTGACGATTTGCACGCAGGCAGAGAGCAGTTAAAAACACCAAAGTCAATGTAGCGCCAAACGCGTTTCTGGAAACAAATCCCTTCGTCAGTGGCTTGTGCTCGTGTAGGGAGGCAAAGTTAGTCACACACCTCCTTTTGTTTAAAACAACCTCCCACAGTGGGCGTGGCCCTCCCACGGCTTTCTGGTTGTTGTGGTGTTGATATTCGATTTCCCCAGTGGGCATGTCTCCCTTCACAAAAATTAAACACAGTTTAAATCCCAAGTGGGCTGATGTCATCTTCTGCCCTCCGCTTGTTACGCTTTCCAATCGTCATTTTAAGTCCCAAGGTGGTGCCATCCTGCAGTAGCACCAAAACTTGCATGTCTCCCATTACAGCCAGCACCATGTGGCGCGCTGAAGGACCCGGTCCAGCAGTGGGCTCCGCTCACGGCTTGGAAAGAGCCGTAAATATCGAAACCACGCAGGTGAACCAAAATCGAGTGGAGCCTCAGACATCAGAATTCTTAAATCATTTATTGACGATTTGCACGCAGGCAGAGAGCAGTTAAAAACACCAAAGTCAATGTAGCGCCAAACGCGTTTCTGGAAACAAATCCCTTCGTCAGTGGCTTGTGCTCGTGTAGGGAGGTAAAGTTAGTCACACACCTCCTTTTGTTTAAAACAACCTCCCACAGTGGGCGTGGCCCTCTCCCGGCATTCTGGTTGTTGTGGTGTTGATATTCGATTTCCCCAGTGGGCATGTCTCCCTTCACGAAAATTAAACACAGTTTAAATCCCAAGTGGGCTGATGTCGTCTTCTGCCCTCCGCTTGTTACGCTTTCCAATCGTCAATTTAAGTCCCAAGGTGGTGCCATCCTGCAGTAGCACCAAAACTTGCATGTCTCCCATTACAGCCAGCACCATGTGGTGCGCTGAAGGACCCGCTCCAGCAGTGGGCTCCGCTCACGGCTTGGAAAGAGCCGTAAATATCAAAACCACGCAGGTGAACCAAAATCGAGTGGAGCCTCAGACATCAGAATTCTTAAATCATTTATTGACGATTTGCACGCAGGCAGAGAGCAGTTAAAAACACCAAAGTCAATGTAGCACCAAACGCGTTGCTGGAAACAAATCCCTTCGTCAGTGGCTTGTGCTCGTGTAGGGAGGCAAAGTTAGTCACACACCTCCTTTTGTTTAAAACAACCTCCCACAGTGGGCGTGGCCCTCTCACGGCATTCTGGTTGTTGTGGTGTTGATATTCGATTTCCCCAGTGGGCATGTCTCCCTTCACGAAAATTAAACACAGTTTAAATCCCAAGTGGGCTGATGTTGTCTTCTGCCCTCCGCTTGTTACGCTTTCCAATCGTCAATTTAAGTCCCAAGGTGGTGCCATCCTGCAGTAGCACCAAAACTTGCATGTCTCCCATTACAGCCAGCACCATGTGGCGCGCTGAAGGACCCGCTCCAGCAGTGGGCTCCGCTCACGGCTTGGAAAGAGCCGTAAATATCAAAACCACGCAGGTGAACCAAAATCGAGTGGAGCCTCAGACATCAGAATTCTTAAATCATTTATTGACGATTTGCACGCAGGCAGAGAGCAGTTAAAAACACCAAAGTCAATGTAGCGCCAAACGCGTTTCTGGAAACAAATCCCTTCGTCAGTGGCTTGTGCTCGTGTAGGGAGGCAAAGTTAGTCACACACCTCCTTTTGTTTAAAACAACCTCCCACAGTGGGCGTGGCCCTCTCACGGCATTCTGGTTGTTGTGGTGTTGATATTCGATTTCCCCAGTGGGCATGTCTCCCTTCACGAAAATTAAACACAGTTTAAATCCCAAGTGGGCTGATGTCGTCTTCTGCCCTCCGCTTCTTACGCTTTCTAATCGTCAATTTAAGTCCCAAGGTGGTGCCATCCTGCAGTAGCACCAAAACTTGCATGTCTCCCATTACAGCCAGCACCATGTGGCGCGCTGAAGGACCCGCTCCAGCAGTGGGCTCCGCTCACTGCTTGGAAAGAGCCGTAAATATCAAAACCACGCAGGTGAACCAAAATCGAGTGGAGCCTCAGACATCAGAATTCTTAAATCATTTATTGACGATTTGCACGCAGGCAGAGAGCAGTTAAAAACACCAAAGTCAATGTAGCGCCAAACGCGTTTCTGGAAACAAATCCCTTCGTCAGTGGCTTGTGCTCGTGTAGGGAGGCAAAGATAGTCACACATCTCCTTTTGTTTAAAACAACCTCCCACAGTGGGCGTGGCCCTCTCACGGCATTCTGGTTGTTGTGGTGTTGATATTCGATTTCCCCAGTGGGCATGTCTCCCTTCACGAAAATTAAACACAGTTTAAATCCCAAGTGGGCTGATGTAGTTTTCTGCCCTCCACTTGTTACGCTTTCCAATCGTCAATTTAAGTCCCAAGGTGGTGCCATCCTGCAGTAGCACCAAAACTTGCATGTCTCCCATTACAGCCAGCGACATGTGGCGCGCTGAAGGACCCGCTCCAGCAGTGGGCTCCGCTCACGGCTTGGAAAGAGCCGTAAATATCAAAACCACGCAGGTGAACCAAAATCGAGTGGAGCCTCAGACATCAGAATTCTTAAATGATTTATTGACGATTTGCACGCAGGCAGAGAGCAGTTAAAAACACCAAAGTCAATGCAGCGCCAAACGCGTTTCTGGAAACAAATCCCTTCGTCAGTGGCTTGTGCTCGTGTAGGGAGGCAAAGTTAGTTAGTCAAATCCATTCAGCCGTTCGATTATTATTATTATTATTTTTTTTTGCCCCGCGGGACCCTTTTAAAACCTCCACATCAAACCTAGGGGGTCGGCGAGGATCTACTATGCCCCCTTATGGTCATTTGCCCCTTCGCTTTGGCCTCCTCTTGTCTCTCGATCCTACCGAGAGACAAGATGGCGGCCGCTACGGACTATTTGGAATGTTCACAGACGCCAGAGAACCAATCAGCTTCGCTTCACAAAGCTCCGTACCGCGAAAAGTCCGCGAACCGGAGCGCTGCCCGGTCCGCTGTTACAGATATATATCTTTTTTTGAACGTTAATTTCTCAAAATCCACTGGAGCACATATATTGAGACCTAGCAAAGGCACATCGGGCTACCAGTCCCTACAATTTTGCCAAGTTTCGTGCAAATCCATTCAGCCGTTCGGGCTAAAAGTGAGGCCAGCCGCCCTATGGAAAACTCAATGTTAAAAACACGTTTTGGGACCCCCCTTTTTTCTCGGCCCCCCCTTGACGAACCCCCACCAAATTTTCAAGGGCTGCTCAGAAACAAAATGTGCCATTTTCCTGAAATTTTCAGCCAATTCCGTCCACAAACGCCAAAGTTATTAGACATAGAATTTTCAAAAATCCCATAGAGAAAAAATCCTAACTATATATACCTACTGGCGACCGCCAGTAGGTAATCTATATATCTATATCTATATATATATATAGATATCGGGGTAAAGATGCTATAAATTAATGTCAAAAGGTCTATTGAAACTACTATATGGCTGTATATTGTTGGCTGCGATGGAGGCCAGTACTATGATGAGTCACGTGATTTTTAAATTCCACAGTCCATGTAATTTTTTCTTATGTTATTGGTTTTCACCGTTTTAAATATAACAATTGTTTTCCTTTGCACTGTTTAGAAAGGTCAAGCATACAGGTATTGTCGTTGCATGATTACACTGCCACAGAAACATTGGAAAAGCAGAAATGATAACGAGAGGAATTGCAAATAAGATTATCTTTGTTTGAACTATTAAGTTTACAAACAGAATGAATTATGTTCTAGTTGAGAAAATCTTAAATTATGGTTTGCAATACCCCGAATCACTCGTGTTACAAATGCTTCTGTTACCAAATGTATTTCTTCCATGTCTTTGATAAGGGAGAGGGTAACCATAGCAACGAACCGACGTCATCAGAAGGCTCTGACAAACCTGTTGTAGGGGTGTGTATATATATTCTGTTTGTTTTCATTATGGAGTTGTTTTGAGCAAGGCGGTAGCTCCCCCGAAACGCGTTAGCCATCATCGTTTGTTGAATAAATTCCTCTTTGACGGAATCCCACGGAGTCAGCGCCTTTGTACATGGGTGTAACGAAGGATTGGATTTCATATATATATATATATATATATATATGTATATATATTGTTTCAAGAAGGTGCTGTCGTCGGGGACCCCCAACCCATGCGGGGCAGCTCTGACTGAGACGGGAGACAGCGCTTCCCGCCGCAATGTTCGTGGGCAGGCACTTCAACTACCAGCACGCCTTGCCACAGCCTACATGGGCGGGAATTGCTAACATGCAATAAAACAGGTGCGTGTAATGAAGCCTTGTCCTCCTTTTGTGCAGCCCTTGATAAAGGGCGGAACCTACGACCGAAACGCATCTGGCAAGTCAGAGGATTTGGTGTGGGCCACGCTGTCACACTACCACCGGCAGCAAGTGTGTTTTCTCGAGTGTGGCTTCCTAACTTGGGCATCCTTTTCCGGAGATATATATATATATATATATATATATATATATATATATATATATATATATATATATATATATATATATATATATATATATATTTTTTTTTTATATATACATATACATATATATATATATATATATATATATATATATATATATATATATATATATATATATATACCAACCACAAAAGTTGCCTGCAATGAGGGGCCCACACAAGGAGGTAAGTTTCGCCATTTATTATTGAAAGATGCCGTGGATACAAGGCTGACTGTTCTTGCCAAATCTGCGAGACAGCCCGACGCGTTTCGTGCCCCTCGGCACTTCATCATGGGCTACTGGCTGCGAGTGAAGACAAGCACGGTATTTTTGAAGTCACCAGATCAATTGCAGTCTCCACCCAGATATATATATATATATATGTGGGAACGAAGTCTCAGTCCAACATTCCTGCAGCAGGGCACACAAGGTACGGACTACACAACGTTCTGCTGGTTGAATCCACAAAGAGTGATTTATTTCAAATCATAATCACGACACATCGTGTTATTCAGGCCAGTGCCTGTCATGACTCGTTTCAACCGCTATAAAACACGGTCTTGATGTCGCTGACCATGTCAATGAGCGATGCAATATGTGACGCCATCAGCAGTACTTTGGGGGGGCGCAAGTTATAGTTACCTCACCTAATTATAAAGGACGAATTTCGCTGGTTTTGTACATGTGAAATGTCCAACTAACTATACCGTCCATGAAACCTATGATTTTCAGTGAATTTCAAAGGTTTTATAAATGCTCATTTCTAACCATAACACCCCTGAAACCTATGGTTTTTCAGTGAATTTCAAAGGTTTTTAAAATGCTAATTTCTAACTATAACGACCTGAAACATGATTTTTTCAGTGAATTTCAAAGGTTGTTTTAAATGATAATTTCCCACTATAACGTCCCTGAAACCTATTGTTTTTTCAGTGAATTTTAACGTTTTTTAAAAGCTAATTTCTAACTTTGCCTACAGAGGTAGGACATGTGCAGAAAGAGGAAAAAAGGTGCAGAAAGAAGCAAGAGAAATGCAGAAAGAGGCAACAGAAGTCCAGAAAGACGAAGAAAGGTGCAGAAAGAAGCAATAGATATGCAGAAAGAGGCAAGAGGGGTACAGAAAGAGGCAAGAAAAGTACAGAAAGAAGCAAAAGAGGTACAAAAAGAGGCAAGATAACTGTAGAAAACGGCAAGAGAGGTGTAGGAAGAGACAGGAGAGGTACACAAAGAGGGAAAAGGGGCACAGAAAGAGGCAAGGGGGGTGCAGAAAGAGCAAGAGATGTGCAGAAAGAAGCAGCAGAGGTGCTTAAAGAGGCAAGAGCGGTGCAGAAAGAAGCAAGAAAGGTACAGAAAAAGGGAACAGAGGTGCAGAAAGAGGTAGGAGGGATACAGAAATTTGCAAGAGAGGTGCAGAAAGAAGCAAGAGCAGTGCAGAAAGAAGCAAGAGAAGCGCAGAAAGAAGCAAGAATGGTAGAGAAATAGGGAAGAGGGGTACAGAAAGTGGCAAGTGAGGTGCACAAAGAGGCAACAGATATGCAAAAAGACGCAAGAGAATTGCAGAAACAAGCAACAGAGGTTTAGAAAGAAGAAAGACAAGTGCAGAAAGAGGAAATTGATGTGCAGAAAGAAGCAAGAGCAGTGCAGAAAACACCAACAGAGGTGCAAAAAGAGGCAAGAGGGGTGCAGAAATAGATAGGAGAGGTGCACAAAGAGGCAAGAGGCATACAGAAAGAGGCAAGAGGGGTGCAGAAAGAAGGAAGAGAAGTGCAGAAAGAAGCAACAGAGCTGCAGGAAGAGGCAATAGAATTGCAGAAAGAGGCAAGAGAGATGCAGAAAGAAGCAAGTGAGGTGCAGAAAGAGGCAAGAGAGGTGCAGAAAGAAGCAAGTGAGGTTCAGAAAGAGGCAAGAAAAGAGCAGAAACTGGCAAGTGATGTGCAGAAAGAGGCAAGAGAGGTATAGAAAGAGGCTAGATAAGTGTTGAAAGAGGCAAGAGAAGTGCAGAAAGAGGCACTTGAGGTGCAGCAAGAGGCAAGAGAGGTACAGAAATGGGCTCGAGAGGTGCAGAAAGAGGCAAGAGAAGTACAGAAAGAGGCAAGAGAGGTACAGAAGGAAGAGAGTGAGGTAAAGAAAGAGGCAAGTAAGAAGACGAAATAGGCAAGAGAGGTACAGAAAGAGGCAAGGGAGGTGCAGAAACAGGTAAGAGAAATGCACAAAGATGCAAGAGAGATGTAGAAAGGAGCAAGAGAAGTACAGAAAGAGGCAAGTGAGGTGCAGAAAGAGGCAAGAGAGGTACAGAAAGAGGCAAGAGAGGTGTAGAAAGAGGCAACAGATCTGCAGAAAAAAGCAAGAGAGGTGCTGAAAGAGGCAAGTGAGGTGCAAAAAGGGGCAAGAGAAGCGTAGAAAGAGGCAGGTGATGTACAGAAAGAAGACAGTGAGGTGCAGAAAGAGGAAGTTAGGTGCAGAAAGATGCAAGAGAAATGCAGAAAGAGGCAAGAGAGGCACAGCAAAATGAGAGGTTTGTGCACCATTAGTACCATTTTAACACCCACATTTAGCAATAAGTAACACGTGACCATTCCAGCTTTGCAAAGGGCCTTACACCACGCTGTAACACGTGCAGCTGCATTTTTGGAAACTTTTGAGCCGTTTGAGCTAGAAACAAGGTTTTTTTTGTTCAAATCTGCAGATTAGGCAGCAGATGATGGAATATTTGGTAAATGTGGAAAGTGTTTAATTATGTGAAAATTGGTGCAGCCGAACAGTCACATAATTCCAGTGGCGCTGCTCATACCTCTGACTAGGTCCAGAAGTGCTCCTCAGTGGTTCCTTCTTTTTTGTGTCTCATTGAGTTTATAGTTTAGCTTCTATGGAAATGAGGAAGACTAAACCTGAGGTTACCACTCCACAACACAGACTACAATACCACATACCACTCTGGTAAGATTGCTGGGGGCGCTCACTATTGATTAAACGCTGCTAACATAGTACTGTATTCTTTTAACTTAATTCTTTTTTAAAGCTATATTCTGTTGATTTCAGTTATAGATAGAAATACTCGTTGTTTTATATTGTATTTACTGCTATCGCTGTACTAGCACCATTTGCATAATTTGCACAAATTGCACAATCGGTACCTGATTGTCCACCTTGGTCTACCCCGGCTGAGTGCCGTTTGTGTGGAGGGTGTTGCAGACTTCAGCAAGGTCACTTGAATAGTACTTCCGGTCTAGAAAGGGACGGCGGAGCTCTCTCGCTCGGTCCCCTATATTAGACCGATGTGCCTGCGTCCGCGGAGTGGGTGCGCCGCTGGTGCGCCTAAGGCAATCCCGTCTGTGCCCGTCCGGGCTCTGGAGGCGGCCGGTGCCAGCCTTGCTGCCCGAAACTCCCCCGTTAACTGTAAGCCTTTTCGCTACAGTGTGTTGCAGCTTACGGCTATATGTAGGAGAGCGAGGTGCCACTCCCTCATACCTGTGCCTAAGGACTCTGAGAAGTTGGTCTGCTCCCACTGTAGTTGGTCGTCCTCGAATATAAATACAGGGGTGACTCCTGAAATAGGGCTTATGGGTGACCCCACTCCCCACGAGACTAAGCCTGAAAGGGAAAAAAGCCCTTTTTAGGCCTCACTCCTAACACTCGATCCCTGAATAAACATGCCCTCCACATTTATGACTTATTAGTAGATAAGAGCCTGGATTTCCTTGTTTTATTGGACACCTGGCTCGGATAAACATCAAATCCTACTATTGCCACGTCCATCCTCCTGGCATTCGATGATTAGGAGAGATCGGCCGGTGGGCTCGGGTTGAGGCATTGCCATAATTTTTCAACAACATTTTTCCTGCTCCACGGTCTTCACAGATGATATAGCTGGTGCAGAAAGTCTAGGGTTCCACATCAGGGTATCAGCACATCAATCTGTGGCTGGCATCCTTATGTATAGACCCCCCCCAGCTCTGCAGGCAGTTTACTGGATTCTATTAGAAATGCGGTCTCCCCTCTCACCAGTAGATTTAAACATTGATAGTTTTGAGTGGTTTCAATATTCATACGGATAATTCCACCAAACAGGACCCCACTAGATTACGAGATTCAATGGACATATTTAAAATGACACCCTAGATCCATCACGCAACCCATGAGAAGGGCCATACCGTGGACCAGATTTTCTCAACTGATAAAATAGTGACATCCGCTCAGTCCCCTGTATGGTCAGATCATTCTATCATTCATTTTGAGAATATGCAGCACCTCTGCGAATCCCATGGAAGGCGACACTCCTGTAGTTTTTAATCTTACAGCCAAATGACTGTAGATGCCCTAAGTACTGCCCTAAACAGCCACCCAATCCCCTTTAACAGCATTATGGAGGAGGATGTGGACGGTTTGGACAATTGGCTCCAGTGCTGCGTAGATGAACTTGCCCCCTCCTCCTGGTGACCTGCTAAGGTATTGTGTGCCTCAGCGCCATGGTTAACGGTGGCCCTTAGGAAAAGCAAGGGCGCTTGCAAACACCTAGAGAGGACATGGCCCTAATGACAAAATAACTTATAAACAGGCGTTGAAGGGGCACTATAAAAGAATTGTGGAGGAAAAAAAACTCTTTCTCTCTTCAAAAATCACACAGGCTGCGGACCAAATCAAATAACTTTTTTAAACAGTTAAGAGTTCTCTTCCCCAAGTGTGATAGCAAGGCCGTTCACACCAACTGAGGCCTGGGCGAGCCACCTAGCCTCCTACTTCCTTGAGAAAATTAAAAAACTTTAAGACACTTTCTCCCTGCTGCCCCAGGCCGATTGTGCAAATCAAGCGGTCTCCACCCTGTCCACTTGCCAACGTGGCCCTCAGCTCTCGGAGTTTCCTCCCATACCCCTGGAGAAATCCCTGGATATTGTGAAGGCCCTTAATCAGGTTCACCTTCTGACCCATGTGCAGCCAAAGTGCTGGCGTCTATAGCAGAGGTAATTAATCCTTCGTTAAATTGGATCCTAAATGCCTCCTTGGAGGTTGGGACTGTTCCTGACAGGTGGAAGGCCAACATACTTCCCCTGCTGAAAAAACCTTGGTTAGATCCAGAAATAGCTGCCAATTACAGGCCAAACTCTCTGCTTCCTTCTTTCTTGAATGTTCTGGAAAAATATGTCAATAGTGTCATCAGTTCATATGCTAAAACTAATCAAGTTTTCCATCAGAGCCAGTCCGGTTTCAGGTCAAACATTAGCACTGACACTGCGCTACTAGAAGTCTCTGAGGCCATCAAGGAGACCCTAGATAAAGGTGGGAAGGCTGTGCTGATATTATTGCACTTATCAGTGGCTTTCGATACTGTGCCCCACAATCAGCTCCTCCGGAGACTTCGGGAGTACGGCTGCTGGGGCACGGTACTCCGGTGTTTTTTCTTTTTTCTGAAAGACCGCCAACCAATAGTTTGGGCTGCGCCCTTTGCAGTGTCCATTCCTGTCTTAAAGGTGGGGTTCCCGCAGGGCTCAATTCTGAGCCCTACTCTTTTTAATCTTTATATGACCCCCTTGGCTTATCTGGCTGAAGCCCATGGAGCCACAATTGTATCTTTTTTTAACGATACACAATTGCTCTTTACCTGCGATAAGGAGGCAGTTTTTAGAGGAGAAGCGATCAATACCTGTCTTGATGAGCTATTCTCCTGGCTCAATTGCACCAACTGAAATGTAACTCTGAGAAACTGGAGATTATTCTTTTTGGTCTCCTTATAGATGATGTATGCCGAAATTGGTGGCCCCAGGATATGTCTCCCCCTACGTCCTCAGTCAAGACAATTAAAAACTTAGGAGTCAGGCTGGAGGATAATTTATCAATGAACTCCCCAATACAAGCTGTAGTGGGTGCCTGTTTTGGAGTACTCAAGATGCTCAGGAAGTTCCTACCTCTTCTGTCAGTGGCACACAGAAAAAGTGTGGTCCAGGCACTAGTTACATCTAGGCTGGACTACGTTAATGTATTCAGGAATCCATGAATACCTGCTGACATGCCAACAGGTAGTACAAAACGCAGCTGCCAGGCCTATACTTATGCTTGGCCCTAGAACACGGATGTCCCTCCGCCTGAAAGCCATGCACTGGCTCCCGATCCTCAAGAGGATAACCTTTAAAGCTATGGTTTTGGCCTTTAAAGCACTCCATGGCACGGGGGCTCCATATCTCAGGATAAGAGTCAAATTCTACCATACGCATCGTGCTCTGATATCCTCTGCCCTTCAGCTTGCGCGTATCCCCAAATTCCATTGTGCACGAATTGGTGGTCGATCCTTTCAGGTGCAAGCAGCACAACTTTGGAACAGTCTCCCTTTGGCACTTAGACTGACTCAGGACCTTCTCACTTTTAGGAAGTCACTGAAAACCTGATTATTCCAGCAATAGTATTCATCTTAGTGAGCCCAGTGCCTTTAGTCAGTCACAACCAGGATGCTTAGCGCCGGGACACTCAATCGAGTAGACGTGCGCTTTATAAATTCCTAGTAACATAACATAACATAATTACTTTCCAAAACACATAATCCCACTCTACATACTTCCTATACACTAAATACCACACACTTTCTATTCACATAATTTCACTGCGCAACATACCACATAATTCCACTACACCCAACGTACATCGACCCTAAACCAAAAAACATTAGTAAAAAATTTTACATTTACAACGCCAATAGCTCCTTCTCTCGCAAATGCGAAACCTATTAAATTGCAAATGCTTCTTTAACTAGTAGTCTCGTTTGCAGAGTGGTGGAGACAGAGTGCTGGGCCTCCAACCAGCGCTCAGTAATTCCACTGAGTAAGACTTACAGAAAGTTCCAGGAGGGCCTCCTGGCCCCCAAAGTACCTCACAAGTAAAGTCGACTTTACCCCCAGCCTGTAGTCTACCAGGTGGCGTGTCTGCAGAGTGGTCGGGGAGAAAGGGGGCATGGTCTCCAAAGACGTTTTAGCAATCCCACTGTGTGGGACTTACTGGGGAAACAAGAGGGATAGTTGCCCCCAAGGACATCCTTGGGGGCCAACTACCCCTCCTATTACCTCCAGTAAGTCCCACACAGCAGGAATGCTGAGTTCTCATAGCAGGCCATGACTCCTTTGTCCACCACTCTGCAAACACACTCCCTGGCGCACTCTTGGATGGGTATTGAAGTCCCCTTCGCTGCTTAGGGGCCAACTAGCATACCTCTTACGTTCAGTAAGCCCCAGAAAGTGGGATTGCTGATAGGTGGACACAGGCCATGCCCCCTTTGTCCACCAATCCGCAGATGCACATTCTGGCACGTTCTAAGTTGTGGTATTAAATCTCCTTCATTCCTGGGCGGTCCCTGGGGGCCAGCTAGCCCACCAGTTACCTCCAGTAAGCCTCACACAGCTGGATTTCTGAGAGTGGTCTGAGGCCACGCCCCCTTTTTACACCACTCTGCAAACGAGCATCCTGGCACACTGCTGCTCAGGGATGAAGTCCACTTGTGTCCTGAGGTCCTCAGGACACAAGAGGACATCATCGCCCACCAGCAGTGCGCCAAGAGGCCTTTGGGGGGCCTAAGAGGCCACCCCTAATTAAACAAGCCCCAGGAGGTGGTGGTCCCTGTGGGTGCAAGGGCCTGCACATATATTGACATATTGCCCCCGGGACCTGGACCACCCGGGGGCTCATTGAAACGATGCATCCTCTGCGAGTTCGGCTGTTTTTTTTTTTATAAAGCGCTTTTTTTCGCCCTGTGATGTCCTGTTTTACTGAACTACTGAACGGATTTACACCATTTAAAAAAGGTCACTTTCTGAACCAAGCACTACCTTTTTGCCAAATTTGGGGTAATTCTGTTCAGTAGTTCGGGCTGTAGCCTTGCCTAAAGTTTCCTATGGGAAAAAAAAATTTGACTCTTGATTTTTGAATTTCTCAGCAACTACTGAATGGATTTACACAATTTAAAAAAAGGTCGCTTTCTAAACCAAGCAGTACCTTTTCGCCAAATTTTGGGTAATTCCTTTCAGCAGTTCGTACTGTAGTCTGTCTCAAAATTTCCTATGGAAAATAACATGGGGAAAACGCGTTTTGGGACGCCCTTTTTTCTCAGCCCCTTCTTGATGAATCACCCCAAACTTTCAGGCTAGGAGCTGACTTGGATAGCTTTTTTGGGGGAGAATTTTACGAAGATTCGTCCAACGACGCCAAACTTATTAACAAATCAAAAAATGCTTTTCCTATGGAAACTAGGTTCTAACTAAAACTACCTACTGCCGACGTCCAGTAGGTAATACAAATATATGTATATATGTTACAGGGAAGTACTCTTTACAGCGTTGGGCGCTGAGGAAGGCTATCTATGCCGAAATGCATTCGCCGCCGCTGGGACTTCTGCAAATAAACCTGTGTCCTGTTCTGAACCCCCCGTGTGGCCTCTGCTCTTTTTGTTTGGGAAAGAGTGTTCGTCATATATATATATGCAGCGAACTTCAGTATCCAGCATGCATCGGAGGTGCAGGCACTGCGCAAGGAGAATCACACACCTGTGAGGCAGAGGGGAGGCTCAACCACGTGACTGGGGGGGGTCACAGCAAGATATGAAGCAACAGCGAAAGAGCCCCCGTAAGGAGAACAAACTGAAACAGGCACTGAGGAGCCCATTTGAAGGACAAAACGCGTCTGCCAAGCGTTTCAGCAGTTTCCTTTTGATGCTTGTGCAACTTTATTCAAATAAAGCGGCTATTCCAGTCCCCCGGAGCATGGTCACACTTTTTTCCAAGGTTTGGGAGAAAGACTGGTGTCTATGTTTAAGCTGGCTAGCAGGAGCTGGCTTTTGTGACCGCCCTCTCGTTCTGGTGCTACGCGACCTTTCCTGTGAAAACTTTGGTACTTTTGTTGCAAAACAGCAAATCGCGTTGCCCCCCCCATGTGCTGTTTCAGTGCATGGGGAGAGAGGAGGCAGAACTATCTGTCTGATAAGGGGGACAGAGAAGTGCTTTGTTACCTGATCTTCGAATATTGCTGACTGTGGAGCGCTGACCGACAGCATGTTGGAGGCATCACTGGGTGTCTAGGGGGTCCCTTCACTGTATTGGTCCCTGCAGCAAACTTCAGTATCCAGCATGCATCGGAGGTGCAGGCACTGCGCAAGGAGAATCACACACCTGTGAGGCAGAGGGGAGGCTCAACCACGTGACTGGGAGGGGTCACAGCAAGATATGAAGCAACAGCGAAAGAGCCCCCGTAAGGAGAACAAACTGAAACAGGCACTGAGGAGTCCATTTGAAGGACGAAACGCGTCTGCCAAGCGTTTCAGCAGTTTCCTTTTGATGCTTGTGCAACTTTATTCAAATAAAGCGGCTATTCCAGTCCCCCGGAGCATGGTCACACTTTTTTCCAAGGTTTGGGAGAAAGACTGGTGTGTATATATATAAATATATATATATATATATATATATATCCAAAAAAAGCAGGTTAGCCCCAAAGTTGAAGTTAAACCACAAGAAGTTTAATCGGCATTTCAAAATTTGCATCCATTTCACAGCTTGCCAGCAGAGAAACACACAACTGCAGTCTTCGAAGATTAATGTCAGCCTGACGCGTTTCAGGATTTCCTCATCCTTTCATCAGAGGCAAAGTTCAGAGGATGTTAGCAGACAGTTTTAAACAGCGCACATTTGTAGATATTTTAAACACCTGCCTCAGTGGGCGTGTCCTTTCGCAAGGCCTTCTGGTCATTGCAGTGCGCCACATCTTCCCCTCGTGGGGCTGCCTCTAATACCTTCAATTTCGAACTGAAATAATGTTCCAAGTGGAGAGAAGTACCACACCAGGTGCACTCCGCCTTGCTTTGTAGCTGTGGAATTTATGCCTCAGACAGCACCATCCTGCGTATGGCACTGCCCTCTTCATTCCTGGCTGCAAGCAAAATGATGAGCCTGCAAGGACCCGCTTCCAGGCGGTGGGCTTAACCTCCCGGCTGGGCATCAGCCGTAAATACTTCCAAAAAAAGCAGGTTAGCCCCAAAGTTGAAGTTAAACCACAAGAAGTTTAATCGGCATTTCAAAATTTGCATCCATTTCACAGCTTGCCAGCAGAGAAACACACAACTGCAGTCTTCGAAGATTAATGTCAGCCTGACGCGTTTCAGGATTTCCTCATCCTTTCATCAGAGGCAAAGTTCAGAGGATGTTAGCAGACAGTTTTAAACAGCGCACATTTGTAGATATTTTAAACACCTGCCTCAGTGGGCGTGTCCTTTCGCAAGGCCTTCTGGTCATTGCAGTGCGCCACATCTTCCCCTCGTGGGGCTGCCTCTAATACCTTCAATTTCGAACTGAAATAATGTTCCAAGTGGAGAGAAGTACCACACCAGGTGCACTCCGCCTTGCTTTGTAGCTGTGGAATTTATGCCTCAGACAGCACCATCCTGCGTATGGCACTGCCCTCTTCATTCCTGGCTGCAAGCAAAATGATGAGCCTGCAAGGACCCGCTTCCAGGCGGTGGGCTTAACCTCCCGGCTGGGCATCAGCCGTAAATACTTCCAAAAAAAGCAGGTTAGCCCCAAAGTTGAAGTTAAACCACAAGAAGTTTAATCGGCATTTCAAAATTTGCATCCATTTCACAGCTTGCCAGCAGAGAAACACACAACTGCAGTCTTCGAAGATTAATGTCAGCCTGACGCGTTTCAGGATTTCCTCATCCTTTCATCAGAGGCAAAGTTCAGAGGATGTTAGCAGACAGTTTTAAACAGCGCACATTTGTAGATATTTTAAACACCTGCCTCAGTGGGCGTGTCCTTTCGCAAGGCCTTCTGGTCATTGCAGTGCGCCACATCTTCCCCTCGTGGGGCTGCCTCTAATACCTTCAATTTCGAACTGAAATAATGTTCCAAGTGGAGAGAAGTACCACACCAGGTGCACTCCGCCTTGCTTTGTAGCTGTGGAATTTATGCCTCAGACAGCACCATCCTGCGTATGGCACTGCCCTCTTCATTCCTGGCTGCAAGCAAAATGATGAGCCTGCAAGGACCCGCTTCCAGGCGGTGGGCTTAACCTCCCGGCTGGGCATCAGCCGTAAATACTTCCAAAAAAAGCAGGTTAGCCCCAAAGTTGAAGTTAAACCACAAGAAGTTTAATCGGCATTTCAAAATTTGCATCCATTTCACAGCTTGCCAGCAGAGAAACACACAACTGCAGTCTTCGAAGCGGGTCCTTGCAGGCTCATCATTTTGCTTGCAGCCAGGAATGAAGAGGGCAGTGCCATACGCAGGATGGTGCTGTCTGAGGCATAAATTCCACAGCTACAAAGCAAGGCGGAGTGCACCTGGTGTGGTACTTCTCTCCACTTGGAACATTATTTCAGTTCGAAATTGAAGGTATTAGAGGCAGCCCCACGAGGGGAAGATGTGGCGCACTGCAATGACCAGAAGGCCTTGCGAAAGGACACGCCCACTGAGGCAGGTGTTTAAAATATCTACAAATGTGCGCTGTTTAAAACTGTCTGCTAACATCCTCTGAACTTTGCCTCTGATGAAAGGATGAGGAAATCCTGAAACGCGTCAGGCTGACATTAATCTTCGAAGACTGCAGTTGTGTGTTTCTCTGCTGGCAAGCTGTGAAATGGATGCAAATTTTGAAATGCCGATTAAACTTCTTGTGGTTTAACTTCAACTTTGGGGCTAACCTGCTTTTTTTGGAAGTATTTACGGCTGATGCCCAGCCGGGAGGTTAAGCCCACCGCCTGGAAGCGGGTCCTTGCAGGCTCATCATTTTGCTTGCAGCCAGGAATGAAGAGGGCAGTGCCATACGCAGGATGGTGCTGTCTGAGGCATAAATTCCACAGCTACAAAGCAAGGCGGAGTGCACCTGGTGTGGTACTTCTCTCCACTTGGAACATTATTTCAGTTCGAAATTGAAGGTATTAGAGGCAGCCCCACGAGGGGAAGATGTGGCGCACTGCAATGACCAGAAGGCCTTGCGAAAGGACACGCCCACTGAGGCAGGTGTTTAAAATATCTACAAATGTGCGCTGTTTAAAACTGTCTGCTAACATCCTCTGAACTTTGCCTCTGATGAAAGGATGAGGAAATCCTGAAACGCGTCAGGCTGACATTAATCTTCGAAGACTGCAGTTGTGTGTTTCTCTGCTGGCAAGCTGTGAAATGGATGCAAATTTTGAAATGCCGATTAAACTTCTTGTGGTTTAACTTCAACTTTGGGGCTAACCTGCTTTTTTTGGAAGTATTTACGGCTGATGCCCAGCCGGGAGGTTAAGCCCACCGCCTGGAAGCGGGTCCTTGCAGGCTCATCATTTTGCTTGCAGCCAGGAATGAAGAGGGCAGTGCCATACGCAGGATGGTGCTGTCTGAGGCATAAATTCCACAGCTACAAAGCAAGGCGGAGTGCACCTGGTGTGGTACTTCTCTCCACTTGGAACATTATTTCAGTTCGAAATTGAAGGTATTAGAGGCAGCCCCACGAGGGGAAGATGTGGCGCACTGCAATGACCAGAAGGCCTTGCGAAAGGACACGCCCACTGAGGCAGGTGTTTAAAATATCTACAAATGTGCGCTGTTTAAAACTGTCTGCTAACATCCTCTGAACTTTGCCTCTGATGAAAGGATGAGGAAATCCTGAAACGCGTCAGGCTGACATTAATCTTCGAAGACTGCAGTTGTGTGTTTCTCTGCTGGCAAGCTGTGAAATGGATGCAAATTTTGAAATGCCGATTAAACTTCTTGTGGTTTAACTTCAACTTTGGGGCTAACCTGCTTTTTTTGGAAGTATTTACGGCTGATGCCCAGCCGGGAGGTTAAGCCCACCGCCTGGAAGCGGGTCCTTGCAGGCTCATCATTTTGCTTGCAGCCAGGAATGAAGAGGGCAGTGCCATACGCAGGATGGTGCTGTCTGAGGCATAAATTCCACAGCTACAAAGCAAGGCGGAGTGCACCTGGTGTGGTACTTCTCTCCACTTGGAACATTATTTCAGTTCGAAATTGAAGGTATTAGAGGCAGCCCCACGAGGGGAAGATGTGGCGCACTGCAATGACCAGAAGGCCTTGCGAAAGGACACGCCCACTGAGGCAGGTGTTTAAAATATCTACAAATGTGCGCTGTTTAAAACTGTCTGCTAACATCCTCTGAACTTTGCCTCTGATGAAAGGATGAGGAAATCCTGAAACGCGTCAGGCTGACATTAATCTTCGAAGACTGCAGTTGTGTGTTTCTCTGCTGGCAAGCTGTGAAATGGATGCAAATTTTGAAATGCCGATTAAACTTCTTGTGGTTTAACTTCAACTTTGGGGCTAACCTGCTTTTTTTGGAAGTATTTACGGCTGATGCCCAGCCGGGAGGTTAAGCCCACCGCCTGGAAGCGGGTCCTTGCAGGCTCATCATTTTGCTTGCAGCCAGGAATGAAGAGGGCAGTGCCATACGCAGGATGGTGCTGTCTGAGGCATAAATTCCACAGCTACAAAGCAAGGCGGAGTGCACCTGGTGTGGTACTTCTCTCCACTTGGAACATTATTTCAGTTAGAAATTGAAGGTATTAGAGGCAGCCCCACGAGGGGAAGATGTGGCGCACTGCAATGACCAGAAGGCCTTGCGAAAGGACACGCCCACTGAGGCAGGTGTTTAAAATATCTACAAATGTGCGCTGTTTAAAACTGTCTGCTAACATCCTCTGAACTTTGCCTCTGATGAAAGGATGAGGAAATCCTGAAACGCGTCAGGCTGACATTAATCTTCGAAGACTGCAGTTGTGTGTTTCTCTGCTGGCAAGCTGTGAAATGGATGCAAATTTTGAAATGCCGATTAAACTTCTTGTGGTTTAACTTCAACTTTGGGGCTAACCTGCTTTTTTTGGAAGTATTTACGGCTGATGCCC